>NC_085877.1:32135075-32172575 GCF_034702125.1 Engraulis encrasicolus | reverse complement strand
CTCGGTTTGATTGACGAGACCTTTGTGATGAAGTGTGTAGCGTTTTTGAAGTTGTTTATAGCGGGGAAACATCAGAAAAGAATAGGTTTATAATTGGCCCCGCCGTGATGCGTTGGCTGCGTTTTTCACCAAAAGGCTTAAAATAAGCCAACTCCATAACGGCGCGGCATTGCCCGGAATGGCTCATCATTAGATACATTATGTGGCATGGGAAAGCGATGGTGAAACTTTCATTTTACGCCGGAACTATCCTTTAACATGGGTAGCCTGTACTGCTTGCGCTATCTATGAATTTGACAAGTAGCCTATTGATAGCTTGCGATATCACTGTCAGTACCCCCACGATTTTATTTAAGGCATAAACGGAGATTTTTGAATTGATGACTTATAACAACATAATTGACAACTGTTGTGTTTCTATCAAAGATTCGTGTAGTGGTACATCGAACATCTAATAACTGCCACGTTTGCAAACAGACTCCTCACAGCCTGTCTGTCAGTCAGTCAGGTGGACCATTAGGCAAAGCTAACAGGCTATAGCTAGCTAGCTAACATTTGTTTAGATGTGGCAATCACAAACTATTGTGCCACGAAAATGAGAGCACGCAGCAGATAGATAGGCGTTTAAACACAATTGACCAGGTTCAAACGAAACCATTACCTGTGGTTGTAGGTCACCCATTCCCCCAGTTTATGTTTTCCACACCCGGCAAGCTAAATCATAATAGTGGTAGTCCTCTCTTCTTCTGGAGTCATTCTGCTACGGAGTGACTAGACTGGTGGTAAGCCAAATAAGCTTCAATAGCGCCACCCAGTGGCGATCGTGCTCGTGCTAGTGCTCTCAATTGCACGTGTAATGTTTATTTCATTCCAATAGGAGGCAGTAGTGGGATATGAAAGAGCCTACATTCAGAACTTGTGTGCGTCGTGTGTTGCTGTTTTTCCCCCCATCGAAGCGGCGGGTTCACTGTTAGGAATGGGACATGTATTTTGTATAGGCTATGCGAGGGTAGGGAAAATGTGTTTTGGAATTTGTTATCTTTACTTATGCAGCGTCTACGGCAAAAAAACCATGGTGTTGTAGGCCTACTTTAAAAGACTGGGTTCCACTGTATTGCACAGGCTGCACTGCAGCGTCTATTCACAGGCGCTATCCCACTACTGATCAGTACGGGGGCTTTGACCTGCTCCGTTTCCGACCTGGGCCGGTGCACCCCTCATTAGGCGACCTGGTAGTCCCGGGCTCCCCCAGGAGCACCATATCGATACCGAACTTAGTGCGGACACCCGATCGACATAGCCCGCTGCAGCTCAGAACCCCTGAACTCAAGTGGTCCGCCAACCTCAGCCTCCCAGACACTTGGATTACAGGCGCGCGCCACCGCACCCGGCGCTTGCACAGAGCGACCTCAAGGGTTTTGTCAGGGAGACTGAGTGTGTGACGTCACTGGGCTACTCGTACTCATAAAATCTCTGCTACTACATAAATACATTTTTTTAAAAAATAATAATAATAATAATAATAATAATAATACATATATATATGCTACTAGATAGCTCTTTGGCCAGGCCATTAGCCAGTAGGCTATTTATTTTGATCTTAGGATCAGGCCCAGTTTTGAGGGGATAACTCCTTTAAAAAAAGACAACGATGGAGTTAAATGCCTTAAGTCCCATTTATTTATTTTTATTTTTACATTTTATTTTATTTTATATAGGCCTACTCAAAAATACACACTTTTCCCCCATAAAGGCCCACACACCTGGCTAGCCTACACAGTAATTTTGCACGCATAAAGTATAGGACTAATTAACAATGGTGGTCAAACATCTTCTGCAGTGTTTCCTTCTTTCCTGTGTGGGCAGTCATGCTCCGTCACATCGACAACGATCCTTGTAGATCGATTAGACCAGGGATGTCAAACTCAGGCCCGGGGTTAAAATCTGGCCCGCCAGGTCATTTTATTCGACCTGCGAGATCACTTCCCGAGTCTATTATGGTTGGCCATGTGTGCATCTTAATATGCGACCTTGCCTCCTCCACTTGCGCTTGTCTCCTCGTCCCGCCTCCTGGCCCCTCCTCCGTGGAGAAAACGATAAAGTTTCCCAGCTGTCAGCCTAGCCACAACAACTTTTGAGGGAATGTTTTTCATTCACCATCCCAATTGCAAATGAGAAAAAGACTCTACAATTGAGCTTTTGCAAGATATTGAAATATAATGCTGTTGTCAGTGATGTCATCATGACGAGAAGCAAGTGGAGGAGGCAAGTGGAGGAGGCAAGGTCGCATATTAAGACGCACTCCATGTGTGGGCAATACTCCACTAATGTGTTCTAAATGTTTGTTTTCCCCTGGCTGCGCGAACCTAGCTGCGCACAACTCAACCTCTGATTGTTGGAAACCGCTGTCGGTCAAAAAATTAACTCACGTGGTTGGCTGCCAGTGTCTTGACCCTCCTCACAATATCGTGTTTACAAACACTGCGAACCCATGTATAGTAACATGACTTGAACACGAAATTTGGTGTGTCACAGCACAGGCATATGAGTGGGCCCGGCCGGGACTGTGTAAGATCTCACCCACCTATGTAACAGTGTATGTAGCCTACAGGAACATTTCAACTAGGCCTATATGATGGCAATGAAGAGCTTGTGAAATTTGCCTTTAAGTATTAAGGGTGTGCTCATACACAATTTTAGCCCATTTTTTCATACAAAAGGTATTGAGTTTGGCCCGTGACTTCATCCCAGATGTAGATTTCGGCCCACTAATTTGAGTTTGACACCCCTGGATTAGTACAATTAGCCCAAACTTCACCGTGCCCCCCCCCCAATTTAATGATAGCCTATTCCATCCAAGGCCCCCCTAACATGAATTGTGCTACACTATTTTTTGTGCATCCCCTTTTATAAACATTAAAATAATAACAGTAGAAGTAATGTTCAGAGATTAAATAGATTACTAGGCTATAATAATGCAGTTCTTAACTAATAGGAATATTGGTAAGCTTATTGTTTGTTTTATTTGGGTGCACATTACTTATTTAACTTATTCAGATATTTATTTTGTTTTGCTATACATTTCCTGCCAACCTGCCAGAGCCCCCCTCGCGGTCCCCCTGGGGTCCCCAGCCACCACTTTGAAAAAACTGGGTTACTGATTATTATTGCAGACATACAGACTAGGCCTATACTCGTTTGTCTTGTATAGGCTACTACACTACATTGGTAACAGCCAATTGCCCTGTGGGCACAATAAAGTTTGAATGCACTTAACCATAAGGCCTTTCAGGGACTTTGAGGCAGTTTGCAACACCTGTGACATTTTCAAGTATTTTAACTAACTGTAAATATCTATGCAAAAGTGGCACATATGGTTGTATTCTTGAAAACACACTGTATACATGTATCTAGCCAAGACTTTTGAAGTTTCAATCTTATAAACAAAAGTGTTGGCAGCATTAAAGTAAAAAGCATTTAGAAATGGTCTGTTGTTTCCATACAAAGTGTGAAAAGGTATTGTAAGTCAAGCCATAGTTGAATTATGGGCCTGTGACACCTTTGATGGCCCCCACCCCCTGTACCTTTGTGATCATTGTCACTATATATTTGAAAACTAGAAGTCTCAAGGTTTCAAATGGTGTCACTTATATGTTTGAATGACAAAAACTCACAGAGTTACATATGTGTTTTTGGAGAAGTGTCAAAAATCCCGCCGGCAGGAGCTTAGACTCCAGAGGGCACTTTTTTGATCACAAATTTTGCTTCGCTACACATGACAGGAGTGGTGATTTCTCTTTGGCTATGCACGTGACGTGCAGCTGAGCAACATGCAGCGACGCCATTGGAGGACTGTGTGTGTAGCTGGGCAGATTATTGGCTCTTGGCAGGGGAAACAGGCGGTATATTTGATTGCCAAACAACTTTGAACTTCCCTCATCTGGATCGCAAACCTCATTATAGGCGGGAGGGGAAACGATCTGGCTGAACATTTTCACCTCAGTGCTTGAATGATTGTAACACCACAAGAATTGAAAATACAGCTGGAAAATAGGGAATGGCTCTTTGCTGAGCAACACAATTTAAAGAGATCTGAGAAAATAAGGAGGAAATATAAGGGGGGAACGCATTTGAGCCAGAACTGCAGCTTTTCTGACGGTAAGTACTCTGGCAACTAGCCACAATATTTCTTTTCTTTTCACAAATTGCAACTGTAGTCACATTTACAGTGTTTTGCATTACTTTTCATTGTGTGTGTGTGTGTGTGTTTGTGTGTGTGTGTTTGTGTTTGAGAAATGCCCTGTTGTTGTGGCATAGTTTTGTCAGTGTGTGTGTGTGTGTGTGTGCCTGTGTGTGTTTGAGTAATGTGGCATGTCCATATCTCAAGACCAAAAGTCAAGGTCAGACTCTTCAAACACATCAGTAAGCTACACATTATATAGGCTACATTGGTGGGCCAGTACAACAAGGGCGACCTATTTCGTCCTTCTGATCCCAGTTGCAACTTTAGAAGCAATTGCAAAAAAGGGGGGAAAATATGCAGCAACAGTATTATGTTAAACTCATTTAGCACAGCCAACGTGAAATTAAGACATGAGTCCCTCATGGATTATTTTTTGTTGGTATCCATCACAGTGGCCCAAAGGGCTCTAAACGTACTTTTATTATCACCATCCAAAATGGCTAGATGTTAATCTTACAAGCCAAACACACACTCACTAATGCGTCAAAGTGGCTACTAGTAAGTTGGTCGTTTATACTGACCAAACTGAAATCTCACCAGAATTTGGCCGGTTGGCTGGTGTTAATTTAGATCCCAGGGCCTAACTGTTAGGGGAGCCCTATAGAGGGCTGTTTTGGCAGGGCCCTACAGGTACTGTAGGCCTAATCGTCTTGTCTGCCTACTGATAAGAAACAACTCTGCTTAGATGTTGATCAGATAGAATTTGTCTTTGACCCGATGGATTCTGCTTGTGGTCCTCTGTTTCTATCTTATTGACTTCAATGCATACAACAAAGATAGAGCTGAGAGCATAGCATATACGACAAAATATAATTCATAGTAATCAAACTGCAACACTGTCAGTAGATGATAATAGTAGTACATTCCATCCAGACGATATGGTCCGGGCACAACGATTGATGTATGCATTGTCTGGTGTATGAGGAAGAGTGAAAGAGAGAGAGTATTGTGGGTATTGACAGTCATGCTAGGGCTGACTGTTGAGGACACTCTACAGAGCGGGAAGATTTGCCGGCGCCAAGACAGTGGCAGCTCCAGGGGAGCATAATTTCTAAATCTGCCCCTGCTTTGGACAATATCGTTTAAGTAATCACATTGATTGCAATGCTGTCATCAGATGATAATAGCAGTTGAATGCATTATGTCCTGAAGGCATAAGGCTAATGCAGAATGGATGCTGTGTACAATATATGGGTGTGACTGTGTGTGTATGAAGAAGAGAAAGTGTGAGAGACTCTCTGTTCTAAGCTTTACAGTAAATAGTCAACTAGTCTCCAGTCTCTGTCAATATAAGTTGTTATAAAGTAAAGTAACCCACAAAGTTATATATAGGGCTATAACTTAGCATAATATATTACCATGTTAGCACTGACTGTTGTGGATACCCTGTAGAGAGCAAATTTAATTGGGGCCCTATAGGGAATTGCCTTGTCTATTAAATAAATAAAAATATAATAATAATAATAATAATGATTATAAAACAGCTCTGCTCAGATGTTGACAGGATTTGTCTTTGACATCATGGCTTGTCAGGACCTGTCTTCTGGTTCTCTTTCATTGACTTCAATGAGTACAGATTATAGCCAAGTATACGGTACGTAGAGTAGGCCTATTGATTTAAATATGTTTCACTATGTGCAGGACTTAAATAGGCAAGTCATGTAACGGCGGCACACATTTTCTTTTTATTAACATTTGCAAGTTGCCTGCACCATCTGGCCTTTTGGTCAACATTCCAAACCCAATCATTTCCCGCCTCTTATGTGTCACAGGGTGCGACTGTGTGTGTATGTATGAGGAAGAGAGACTGCGAGAGAGAGAGGTCCTTTCACTCTGTTGTCAAACAAGCAGCTGAATTGTCTTTGGGCGTGTCCATGAGGGTGGCAATGCACCGGAGCCAAGAGGGAAGTGATGAGCAAGATGCAGGCAGAGCTTAAGTTTGCACCAAAGGCGGAACAAAAGTTTGCACCAAAGAGAGTTAGAAGATTCAAGCCATAGAGGTATAAAATTAAACTAGAGGCAACAGCACTGGGAAACAGCACATGGTGCCTCCCATCTTGTCTAGTCAGTCAATGCAAGTCGATGGAGAACACGTCCACCCCTGTCAAAACTGTGTGAATATGACTAAAACTGTGTGAATTTTAAGTAACACATTAATCAAAGACCAGATTTGAATGGCAGGCTAAATATCTACTTAAATCATATGAGTCGATAAAATGCATTTAAAAATCCAATTATATTAATTATGTAGAATTTTAGCAACACACTTCAACTATTGTCTTTGTATGGTGTGTTGATGGACATTTTCACATTATTAAGCCATTTTTTGACAGAGGTGAGCCTCCTTCTCCATTCATTTCCATTTCTCAGGTCTACCTCCAAAAAATGGCTGCCACGGATTGCTGTGAAAAGGGGGGCGGTGTCACCTCTAGTCTAATGTTCTACCCATAGAGGTAGAAAATAACACTAGAGAGGACACAGCAATTTGCGACAGCACTGGGAAATGGCAGCTGGAGCTTCCCAACTTCCGTAGGTAGTGTAGGTACCTTCAGGCAATGCAAGTCAATGGAGAACACGCCCACCCCTGTCAAGAAATTGACTAAAACTGTGTAAATATGAAGTAACACTTTAATCAAAGACCAGATTTGAAATGTCAGGCTAAATGTCTACTTAAATCATATGAGTCGATAAAATACATTTAAAAATCAAATAATATCTTTTATGAACATAGTTAGCAACACACTTCAACTATTGTCCTTGTATAGTGTGTTGATGGACATTTTCACATGATTAAGCCATTTTTGACAGAGGTGAGCCTCGTTCTCCGTTAATTTCCATTTCTCTGATCTACCTACAGATAATGGCCGCTACAGATTGCCGTAAAAAGGGGGGCGGGGTCCTCTCTAGTGTTATTTTCTACCTCTATGGTTCTACCTCTATGATTCAAGGCCATGTATATCCTGGATCCATGTGATGTCATGTGAAGACCCCAATAGGAGACCTGCAGTTAGGAGACCTTTGAAGGCTTTAGGTTGAGAATAAATGGAGTTCCCTTGGCACTGATGGCGCTAGGGCACCTTATGCAAGCCATCACCAAATGCCACAGAAAGAGAAGAAGAAGGAGGGGACAATGCCCCCTTAGGAGACCGAACTTGAGCACACTCTGCATTGGGAGGGCGGAACTTGAATAATCTTAGAAAATCTTTGGTTGCACAATTGAGTATTTTAATCCGAATCGCAGTGATTTTGTGACAGAGGGCCGACCCTTTCACGTCTCTCTCGCTCTCTCTCTCCACTTGCTTCCTATCTCTCAACTCACAAATAAATGCAAACAGCCTAAAAATAAAGTGTGAAGGCTAAAAATGTGATTCCAGATATTGCCAAATAATACAGTAAACTCTTTGCATTTGTAGGTAAAAATGCCCCCAAAGAAAAAACCAAAGTACCTTGACAAGAGGCAGAAGAAAATTGGATCCTTTTTTCCAAAGACAAGTGTAAGTAGTAACCATTGACTAATGTGTTAACGATATTCTGTAATTGGTCCTTAAACTTCAAATAAATCTTATTCTTCACTTGTGCAGCCTGCTGCATGTTCATCTGACATGAGCCAGGAGAACATCCCACCATGGAGATCCTCAACCCCACAGGTGAGTTTTTCATCACTGTCAGGTGCTGGCTAGCCTGGCTCTCGCGAGACCCCTAGTGCTTCGTGCATCTTCGTTACACTTCGCAATCCATCTGAGTGAGAGCCAGGTTAGGTGCTGGCTACATATATGTGGATATTTATGCCGATATTTTAGCTGACATACAAATGCATGTGGTCGATGTGGATAAAATGAAAAACTCCATTGTGACAGGTGCATTTCAGTCCCCTAAATTAATATCTCTGAAACCAGAGATTTCTAAAACTCCCTTTATGTAGCCTATAAGCAAGTGGCCAAAACGGATGCATTTAAATATATATATCCACATTCATGTAAACAGCGTCTCAGATGGATAATACAGGTTTATCAGACTAGTAGTCAAACTGAAATGACCACAGACTGTACTGTAAGTGTTAGTGTTAAATGTGCACTGAAATGGTCAAAAAAGGTACTGCAACTATGCTGCTCATTGAAACTGGGCTGCCTATTGCCAGATTTGATATTTTGATTAAAGTTTAAGTAATAAGCTAATGTCTTCTAGTATGGCCCAAATACAGTAATTTTTGCAGCTAAAAATGTCTATTTCAAACTGGCGAACCATTGAGAAGATCGCCCTTGGGTATGAAAAGTGCAATTTTCCCAGTCATAATGAATACGTATTTGATGGTGGTAGTAAGTATTCATGAAAAAGGTAACATTAGTAAATGGGTATGAATTATGGAAATAAACAACTAAAAATCTTGCACAGTGCACCTTTCAATGTGTTTTACTTTTAAATTGCTATGTTAATCTTAATGAGCAGTCAGCACCATACTCACCACAATTTTGGGATTGTGTGGGATTTGACTCTCAACAACCAACCTGTTCAGGGGAAGATATTATTAACATCAGGACAAAGGGTTTGGGGAGCCCTGCAACATGCCAGACATAACAACATAGCAGAGTGCAACCTGCGCTTAATAGCAACACTCTGGAAATGTTTGCCCCTTGCATTATGTTTGAACAGTTGGATGGGAACCCGGAGTGTTGTGTATTATAAATCCATTTCCCAAAGATAAGTTGATGAAGCAACTTGGAAGTTAAGGAAGACACCCCCTGGATCTTTATAAGCCTTATTATAAAATCACCAAGCAGTCCCATCCAATTCACCTGTTTTGTTTTAGTGAATGTTCTTCAAAGCATCCCAGGTGAAAAAGTGGTTCAATTTAGTACAATAAAAGCATGACTGAAGTGTACTTAGCATGTTAAAAGTGCACTCGTGCTTTTTGTGCTAAGAAAAAGTATGTTTACAATATGCTTATTTAAAGTGTACTTAAAATTAGATGTAATTAAGTTGCTCTCAAAGAAAGTACACTTAGCGAACCATACTTCAAGTGGACTTCGAAGATGTTTGGCTAAAGTCTATTTAGAGGAATATACTAATAGTGTTCTAATAGTGAACTTACTAAAAGTGTATTTTTTAATAACATATTGCAATTGTACTTCTTTAAAGTGCAATATAATTACACTTGACCCAAATGTCTTTGAAGTGTGATTTTCTATAGTGCGCTTTAAAGTAAATCACTTTAACATATTGCAAGTACACTTTTTCTAAGTGCACCATGATTGTACTTCACCCAAACATCTTCAAAGTGTGCTTACACAAAGTGCATTTACCCATCATGCACCATCATACATGTCCCATCATGCAATGCACTTCTTGGAGCAAAATTTCTCAAACAGAAAGCCATTTATCCTGAAGGAATATTTTTGGTTTGCATGAAAATATTACTCATTGTTATATTCTGTGTTTATTGTAGGAGTTTTAACATTTTAAAGTGGTACACAAAAAAATGACCATGTTCCCACCGTCATTATGATGGTCACGTATATGTTCTGGTATATATTGGCTCACACTTCCTATGATTTTATTGCGTGAGGTAAGTTGGAACTAGTTGTTCAAATAAAAAATAGAGTGTTACCATTAATGATCAATTCAGGTGTTAAACTGCAGTAAGGTGGAGCAAGATTGTTATAAAGTGATATATGTCTCTGAAATCTCTGTAACAATGCAATGATTGTAAATGTCACTCGTGCTAGGCATGCATATTGTATCACTAATGTGTGTAATATACAAGCTCTGAGGACCAGCATGGATTGTAGTATTACATTCATATTATTTCATGTACGTGGGAGTGTACTGTAAATATACTTCAAGCATACCTGTTATATATTTACAATACTTAATGTGATATACTTTTTATAGACTTAAAATGTTCCAATCTAGTCCAAAGAAGCATGAAGTTAATATACTTTTATTGAACTTCTAGTAACAATAAAATGTTATAGAAGTGTACTCAAGCACACTCTTAATGCCATACGAATGCATGAAAAGCGTGTTTGGAGCATACTTTCAAAAGTATGCTTGTAGTGCACTTAAATTGTCCAAAAGCGGTGCCAATTTAGCATCCTCAGTGTGCTGCAAGTGTGCTGAAGTACTGCTTTAGTAGTGCTTCAGCGCACTAATAGTGCAATGAAGCGCACTTTAAATCGCCGAAAATAGTACACTTTGTACTAAGTACGGTCAAAAAAAGTACACTTTAAGTATATGGGTTTTTCACCTGGGATGGATTGCTTGCCTGGACTGAAATTGTTTTCTTTCTGTCACTGTTATTTAACCCTTGATTCTTATCATATCATTCTCATTATAATAATACAAGCATTGGAACCTATTGTATTTTTTATGTTGCAGAAAAAAAACACTTCATTTAAGGTGAAGGAAGAGAGCGGCCAGGAGGTAAGTAGCCAGTGCAACGTATATTAAATAGTATACATAAGTATTTCCATACAAAATTAGCATCTAATTCCTGTACAATCACTCTTATTTTGCAGGGCAAACATTCACATAATTTCAATGTGAAATTTAAGCTATCTGACCCGAAAGAATACACCATTTACTGTGAGCATCCCCAGACCGTGCTGGAGGCAATAAAATCACATGGAGCATCGAAGAAGAAGCTGAAACCACCAGATGAGAACATTATCATTCAGCTAGGTAGAGAGGACAAGGATGTTATTATTCCCACACATTTCCCTTGTTCTCTCGTTGAGTCTGGTGAGACTGTCATTATATCATGCAAATCAGAATTGATCGAAAAGGCACAAAACCAGCAGCACAAAATGTTCCATCCAAATGACAAATACACCATCTTCTACATAGATACAGTTGGAGGGCTCAATGCCAAAACAAAGGAGATTTTTCAGAGCTACATGGTTAAACGGTTTAAGCGTCTCTGTGTTTATGGAGAGGAGGGCATGACTGTGGCAGAGGTCCTGAGGAGAGACGGTCGATTCAGTGATCTCCTTGGTGATGACTTCAGTCTGTCTGACAATGAGAATCCAAACAGCCTTACGCTCAGCACACAAAAGGTCAATGACAGCTTAGACCAGAAAATATTTAAGATACAGCTGGAAAAGGGACAGAATGATGTAAGTCTGCATGAGACTCCATCAAAGACTGAACAATGCAAGGGCAAGGAGAGATCTGCTGCCGACATAGCACAGCAGCGTGGGAACAGCATGAGAACATTAATGGAGAAACAGGGAGATGACGTCGACACCACTGAAATCTATGGCTTACTTCGTAAGCAGTTTCCAGAACTGAAGGAATGGATGGAGAATAGATTTCCAGCTGATTCTTATCAGAAAGAATTGGAACTGAGGAAGGAGAACTTTGTAAAGATTCAGAAGTCTTTTAGTGAAGTTCATAGAGTCAAAAAGTTGCTCAAGCTAGGAGAGTCAGTTTGCAAAATTACTGTTGGGGATATTTGTGAGGGAACAGTCTTTGTGCTATTCGATGGGTTCATCCTGACAAATGCACATTTGTTCACAGATCATGTTGATGAAGACAAAAAGCTGCTAGAGGAAGGAATAGAGGTGTGTGCCCTTTTCAACTATGAGGATCCTCAGCCAAAAAACTACTTCTACTTCAAAGCTGAGAAAAGACTTGTTGACTTTGATCGCAACCTAGATTATGCCATTCTGGAACTCAACACAGAGGGGTTCAAATTTAACCAACAAAGGAACACGACAAGTGTAAAGGTGCCACCAGGTCTCCTTAAGCATTTTGGTCCCCTGCCTGAGAATGGTGAGGCCTGTATCATTGGTCACCCAGCAGGGGCAATAAAAAAAATGGATCCAACATTTGTCATTGAGAAAGAAAACAGAATGAAAACCGTTGATAGCAATTTAGAGCCACACAAAGACAACCTAGTCATGCTCCTCTCCATTCAACAAATCCTGTCAAGGAAGGGTATTGAAAACATAATGTTGGGAAAGAAAGCAGACAGCGTCATAACCTACAACACTTTCATGTATCATGGTTCCTCTGGATCCCCTGTGTTTGATGGGCTTGGCAGAGTTGTTGGCCTTCACACCGCAGGTTATGATTATGGATTTCCAAATCAAATAGAGCATGTGATTGAGTTTGCCCATTCACTGCTTGCTATATTTGAGAGCTTTGTGAGGAATCTGAAGAAGAATAGAAGCCGCAGGGAGTTACTGGAGAAAGTTAGGGAGATAGCCAAGGGAAACAGATCGCTGAAGCGCATATTGGGGGCTGAGCTGTCTGATGATGAGGAGGAGACAGTTGAAGATGACCACAGCTTCACTCATGTGGCCAAAAATATGAGATTTTAGTGGAGACAAAACAAAGGCTATACCATATGCTGGATTCACATTTAGCTTGCTTCTTTTTAACAGTTACATCGTGATCTTTACTTTACATTATTACTAGGCCTGATACCACTACTACTACTACTACTACTACTACTACTACTACTACTACTACTACTACTACTACTACTATACTACTATACTAGCCTGCTCTACACTTCTTTTTAAGCCACTGACAATGTGTCAGGACAAAGATCAGTCATAAGCATCCATTAGCATACATATTATGAAGCAATCAGGCCAGATTGAACTGATTAATCTTGTTTCACTGAAAAATCTGAAAGTAATATTTGCCTTTATATTTTAAAATTGTATTGTCGATTTTGTATTTGTTTCTTTTTTTTTAAATCTTTTTTTTAACTGTGCCTTGATAACTGGTGTGATATCTGCAAATTCTGTCCTGTCCTCTTTCCCTCCACAATATATCCACAATATGTCTTTGGATGTGAAAAATGAACATCATTCCTTAATGTTTTATCTACTTTATATGTGCTGGACTATACTGGTGTACTAAAAGTGATCCACCCATCCATCCAGAATGTGCTCTGTGCATTTCATCACATTTTTGAGGTTTCGGTGGTTAAAACTGTTATTATAACCTGATTCTCAGATTAATTATTATGTTATAAGAAACAAGATATTTTAAAAATGTATTAGTCATCCACACAACTGTAGGCACTGTCTATCAGTGGTTTGGGAACCTTTTTGTTTTCTTATATGCTCACGTAAGACTTAGGTCTGTTGACCTTCTGATTACTCTGATTTTGTATTTGCAAGTGACTTTGTAACTTGTCTTTCAGTACAATGTTTTATCTTTTCTTTTCTATTTCATCATACAAACAATACAACAATTGTGTTGAATTGTTCTTTGTTATGATTTTATATCAATAAAAGGTCTTTGATTCTGAAATTCCTGCACTCTCTTTGCCATTAGACTACTTTGCAAATCCCTGTGTTTCAGACAGCATGGTTTTAAAATTGATCTATTGAAGAACACACTTCACAGCAAGTTCAATAGGGGAACAGATCGCCGAAGCGTATATTGGGGGCTGAGCTATCTGATGAGGAGGAGGAGACAGTTGAAGATGACCACAGCTCCACTCATGTGGCCAAAAAGATGAGATTTTAGTGGAGACAAAATGGTAACACTTTATTTTAGGGATACATCTATAAGCACTAATACATACAATGTTAATGCCTGCATAAGTAACTTGTAAGTCATGTACTAAGCAAACGCTAAGGTCTACTAGGTCCTTACTAAGTTATAATTGGTAATAAATCCCTTATTGTGCATGAACAAGACATTTGCGAATACATGCCTAACAAATGTTTGCTTTGTACATGCCTTACAAGTTACAGGCACATTGTATGTATTAGTGCTAATAGATGTATCCCTAAAATAAAGTGTTACCGACAAAACATATACTGCTGTTTTTGACTGTTACTTCTCAAATATGGTAAAATCATGTAGCCTGCCACCCGGCAGTGGCAAACTGGCAGACTAATCATAATGCAGGAGATTTGTTTTCATTTGTTTTGAATATTTGGATGCAAAGGGAACAGGGTTTTGAAGGAGTGATGACAAGTCGTTGACGAACAGGCACAGACACAGTTTGAAAAACGACGAGTTGTTCCTATCAACAATCTCCCGGTGTCTCATTGATTGAGGCCAGACTAAATATTCACATTTAGTCTTGCTTGCCGGGCTAAAAATCATTGTCTTTACTTGACATTATCTTGACATTATCATAACCATTCATCATTATTATGAAGCTATCAAATGAGATTGAACTGATGTATTTTGCTTCTATGTAAAATCTAAGTAATCTGTCCCCTTTTTTAAAATCGTTTTGACAATTTTCCTCAATTTTGTGATTCTTTTTGATCACGTCATCCTTTTCTTTTATCTATTCTGTATTTTTGATAACTGGTAGGCCTGAGCTACAAATTCTGTGCTTTTGCGTATCCAATTTTCACTTCTTGTCCAATTACACAGTAGCCATCACTTGGATGTGAAAAACAAACATCATTGCGCCATTGTTTAATCTATAGGCCTACTTTATGCTATAAATAAAAGTACGTATATGATATACAGTCCCAGGAAAAAGTTTGTACACCCTTTGAAATTTCTTACATTTCAGTCAAAATTTATCATAAAACATGGTCTGATCTTCCCAGAAATCTCAAGAAGGAACAATCAGAGTCTGCTTTAACTAATTCCACACAAACATTTACATGTTATCATATTTTTATTGGCCATAAGGCTATAACATTCACAGGACAGCAAGGCATAAGTAAGTACACCCTTGCATTAAATAGGTTTTAACCCTCAGTTAGTTGCAATATCCTCAACCAGACTTGTCCTGTAGTTGCAGATCAGATTAACAAAACAATCTGGATGTATCTTGTCTCCCTCTTCTTTAGAGAACTGCCTCTCATCAGCAAGGTTTCTGGGATGTCTGGAGTGCATAGCTTTATTGACTTAATGCCATATAATCTCAATTGTTTTTAGTCAGGGCTTTGACTGGACTATTCCAGAATGTGTATTTCATTGTTATGAAGCCATTCTAATGTCGATTTGCTTCTAAAGTATGGGTTGTTGTCACATTTCAGCACCCATCCTCTTATGTGCTTCAACTGTGTGACAGACTTCCTCACGTTTTTTTCTGTAAAATATCACAATAAATTTGAGTTCATTGCTCCACTGATAATAGCAAACTTTCAAAGGCCTGAGGCAGCAAGGTAGCCGCATATAATTGTAACCAGTGAGTGACGTACGCTACGTCACTCACTAGGAATTGGTTAGAATGGTCCTGACTTCCGTGTTTACATTCCGCTTTTAGACTGGAAGGGTATGTTACGCGCACACACACACACACACATACACCTGAGCCTAGTTAGCTGCTGATTACTGCCGCAGTCACTTTGGATGCGTACCACGCTTACCCACACCTGTTAGTACTTACGTTGATCGGTGATTACGGCAGCAGAGGACATTAAAACATAGGAACCGCAGGTAGCAAGGTTTCGCGCTATCCTCACTCCTCTTTGCCTCAGGCTATGTAGGATAGAGGGGAGCCTAGCGAGGTGAGTTGGCTGCCTACAATGTCTATTATGTTGTAAAAATATCCTCTAAATCAAATGTACCTTTGTCTACAGTCGCGGGTATCCTCTCCAAGCCCTGTTGTGTCCGATGCCAGCTTGAGCAGTCACAGGGAACTGAGCATAGACTACCATTGCTGATCACGGTAATTTCAAGTCCTTTTATTGTTTTATGTCATATGTAAATATTAATGTATTGTTTTTAAAAGATTGTTTGTAAGACTTGATGCCGTGTGTAACATCCATGTCTTCTTAGACTTGTTGCTGTCTCCATGGGGGTCGAGTAGGCTTGTATGCTGCATGTTGTTTATCGTGTAGGCCTATGCCAAGGAGGACAGGTACAACTTTCGGTTGTTCATTGGCCTCAGTGCCTTACTATGGCTTCTTAAACTGTGACTGAGACTAATGTGTATGTGTTGTGTTGCAGGGCTTGCCATTGCTGTTTTGCCTGCATTCATTTTCATTTGAGTTTGTATTTCAGTTTAGTTTATCAATTTAAGTTTTGTTTTTCCTTGTTTATGTTTATTTGTGTTTGTAAGGCGATTGGCTGGGCAATGCTTGCGCGCTGCGTTGTGTCATTCTTTCCTACTGAGCTCAGCTTGGGTACTGGCTGTCCATTTCCATTAGCACATTTAGACAGTGGCCTTTACTAATTATCTCCTCTTGTGTCAACAGAATTCGGATTGTGGAACTGGTGTTGGGACGCTGGGTGTTTCCTTTTCCTACACTGCATGAGGTGAATTAAGAGTAGAATTAATTGCACTTTTAGTGATGGTTTGCTGTGATTAACCCTTTGTGTGTGGACTAATTTCAGGTATTGGAGCATGTGGCGTGCTTGCTGTGCTTAACTTTCCACTCTCCTCCCGCAGCGGTTACCCACTCCGAATTAGCCTAAATTTGGTTAGTTTCTCTGTAAGTTGACTGTGCTTCTTTGCTTGACTGCCAGTACCCCACTGTCGCTTCTTCCTACTGTCTGTTGCCCGTGTTGTCTGCACCTGAAAGGAATGATGTTTTAACTTTTTGATACCTTTTTGATACCCTTTTCATATTTGATGTTACTCATTATAATAAAGAGAATATTAATGGTGACATTTCGTCAAGGTGCTTTTAATGCAACTGAGTCATAAATAAACATTGCCCGGTCACTGGAATACCTGTCTCTGTCCATTTTTGGTACACAACGAATCTGTGTGGGAGTTTTCCCTTGGAATCATTTTATGTCTTAAGGGGCGGGGCCTTAAGTGGCGTAGTCTGGTTTCTTGACCTTTACTTGTAACCGGGGTTACAAACTGGCGTAGTCGGCAGGATAAGGACATAAGAGACAGTGTTTGTTTTTATTGGTTTTTGATTCTCTTGTTTTATTTTTGGGCAGTGTTTTGTAACTAGTGTGAGTGTTGTATGGATGTTGGTATGGGTAAATGGCCTACGTTGCAGTAAACAAAACAGCAGCCGGTTCCATTGACCAGCCACTGTGACCCGGCGTGTTCCTTTTGTTGTTTTAACTATCCTCCGTGTATCATGGAGGACGGACTGGATGATGACTGGACGGAGCTGAAGGCCCTTGCGAGAAGAAACCAGGAGCACATCGACGCTCTTTCGCAATGGGTGGATACGTACCAGCGGCCTCAACCACGGCCGCCCGGTGGCACCATCACGTGCTGGAGGTGCAAGCAGCCAGGCCACCTCGCCCGCAATTGCGACGGACCACGAGTCTCCGCTCGGTTGCAACCCTCGCCGTCAGTGCCCTCGCGGGATGGGCAGCCCTCCCCTCGTCATTCCCCAAGAAGACACGCGTCTCCAAGCGTGGGGACGCAACGTTCCAGCGGGGGTTTGCCGAACCCACGGGGCTCGCCCTTGCCCGTCCAGTCTACATTGACACTACCCGGGGTCATTTTGAATTGCCTGTGTTTATGTGTGTGCTTGTGTATGCTAGTTTTGTTTAATTTGTTTGGTTCCCTTTAGTGTGCCTGTGTGTGTGTGTGCGCGCGTGTGTGTGCGGGTGCGTGTGCACGCATAGGACGGTGTTGACGCACTTGCGTTGTAGGCGCAGATGTGAATGGTGTCGTGCTTGAGTGGATATGGATGTGGTTACAAATGGTGCCAGGACGTTATGACAGATTTTGGCGTTGTGTGTGTTCATTAGTCGGTTTATCGTCGGGCCGACGATACAATTTGTGGGGGAATATGTAGCATGTTGAGTGCTTGCGCCTTTAAGCGCGCTACTCCGTCCCCTAATTGATGGCCGTCAGCTGAGCGGATGCGCACCAATTGGGTGTATGTGAGTTTCTTTCAAAAGGCTTCACGCCAGCTACTGCGAGCAGCAGCAGATTTGTTTGTTCAGGCCACTACGGTTGCCGGTGTGGTCGTTGGGAGCCCGAGCCTGTAAAAGGCGCTCCGCTGAATGCGCTGGTTGGGGCGTGGAGTTTTTGGAGTAGTTTCTCCGTGCGATCGGAGGTGACCGAATGTTCCTACTGAAATCGTGACCGTCTCTGGATCATGATGCTGGTGCCATGCGTCATGGCGTGCCCTTTCCCCGTGGCTGCTATCCAGAGATCGGTGTATGACTGACTGTTGTAACCTGGCGATCACCAATTACCGGTGCTGGCTTCGATTGGGAGGCTGCTGTTTTGTTAGAGTTAGATTTGGGAAGAGTTGGCCTTTGGGTGTGTCTGAGTTGTCGTGTGTGTGTGTGTGTGTGAACGATCCCCTGCCCTTTTCTGTTTGTCACTTAATTGTTTTCTTTTGTTTTGTTTTATTTTATATTACCAAATCAACCTGTCCTACTCCAGTGACCCAACTCCTTAGCGGTGTTGCCGTGCAACTTATTGTAAGCCTATAAGGTGCCTATTGCACCAGTGTGGGGTGAATCACTTGCCGTGTAAATCGAACAGTTTGCTGTGCTCTTACATTTAAATCTGTTTGCAGTGCTACGTGGGTGGATTGCAGTGTCGATATTGAAAGTGGGGTTGAATTCGGTTACTGGAGTAGCGAGTTGTATTGATTAATTCCCCTGTTATGTCACGTCACCTACCAGAACTAGCTTGTGTCTAAACATTTTATACGGATTTATACCGATTGTGAATAATAATAATAAAAAAAGAGAATCAATCGTTTCCCTGAACACTGTCTCAGTTTTCCTTAACGAACTTGTGTGACCTACTTACTAGTGAGTCAACCCATCTTTCCAGTGGGGATTTGCCTCCCTCTGGTGGCGTAGTCGGTGATTACATCCAAAATGATTGTTCTAAAACTTAAATAGTTTAAGCTCAAACTTCCACTCTGCTACATTTTGATCGCCAGGTTACCTGTGCACAGAAAATTACAGGACATCAGGAAAACAGTTGCTGCATACGTTACAAGTCTGATAGAATAAAATAGTGGCCCCGCCCCTTAAGACATAAAATGATTCCAGGGAAAACTCCCACACAGATTCGTTGTGTACCAAAAATGGACAGAGACAGGTATTCCAGTGACCGGGCAATGTTTATTTATGACTCAGTTGCATTAAAAGCACCTTGACGAAATGTCACCATTAATATTCTCTTTATTATAATGAGTAACATCAAATATGAAAAGGGTATCAAAAAGGTATCAAAAAGTTAAAACATCATTCCTTTCAGGTGCAGACAACACGGGCAACAGACAGTAGGAAGAAGCGACAGTGGGGTACTGGCAGTCAAGCAAAGAAGCACAGTCAACTTACAGAGAAAACTAACCAAATTTAGGCTAATTCGGAGTGGGTAACCGCTGCGGGAGGAGAGTAGAAAGTTAAGCACAGCAAGCACGCCAATGACTATTCTAAAACTTAAATAGTTTAAGCTCAAACTTCCACTCTGCTACAATTGACGTGTGTCGGCAGGAGAAAGACATAAGAGACAGTGTTTGTTTTTATTGGTTTTTGATTCTCTTGTTTTATTTTTGGGTGGAGTGATTAGTGCACCCACATCCTCTCGCCGCTGGAGAGTTGCTGCTCTGTTGCTGCTGGTCCTGTGTCGGTTCATGCTCAGTGTTGTGTTTGTTATTTTGAGTTTTGTTTATCTACCTCCCCTGAGCCGCCATCTTGAGTAAGACTGTGGAGAAGGCTTGTAGTGTGGTCCAGTAGGGTAGACTCTAGTGGTAATCCACTGTATGTTTTCTGTGAATCTGTGGTTGTTTTTGTTTTTTTATTTTTACTATGTGTTTGGTGGCTGACACCAGCTGTGAGATTGTCACCTTGTGTGTATGTATGAGTGTGTGGAAGTGATCCATTCAGGTGTGGCACTTGAGGCGGCTGCCCTCCCTTCTCTGTATAATGTGGCTGGTCATCTCTCTCTACTAGCTATCATAAGATAAGTACCATCCAGTTCTTTCTTATTGATAATCAAATACCAACATTTGGAATTGTATTACTCTGTATTCAGTATCTCCTCTCTCTTTGGGCAGGTATGAGGTGCATCCCATAGCAAGCCAGTCTTCGGGTGGTGGACCTTCTCACACTTCCATTGCTGTGTACACGTTTGGTGATTGTTATTTTGCAGTGTTACTTTGAATTTTGTGGATTTTGTTTAATTAATTTGTGGTGTTTTCCTGATCTTTCCTGTCTCTTCCCGTGCTGCTAGTGGAGAGCCTCTCCAGCCTGACCCACTAGTTGATCATTCTCACTTTAAGCCACATAGCAGGTTATTGTGCAGTCCACCTCCTTGTGCGCCATTTGTGCCTCAGCTTGGCCGTCCAGTCTGACGGACCATGAAGTGTGTGTGTGTGTGTGTGCGCGTGCACACCTATGATATGAGTTGTATGTGACACCATGTGATGTGATGTTTTGATCTGGAAATATGACTTATGTTCCATGTGGTTTAATGTGATGGACAATTACTGAATGCAGTGTTCAAACTGTTAAACTCCTTGCAGCCTTCTGGGCTACTACAGAAGTAACATGCCATACACCTGTGAATAAATGACAACCCATGTGAACATATCTCTGCCTGAGTGTCTCGAACCTGTGTCCTTGTTGACTGTGTCCTGGTTGAATGTAATTGGGGTAAATGTCCTAGGTAGTTCCCCACCCTAGGTGGCGTAGTCGTGCAAAGCAAATTTGTCATACGTGCCACAATGCTACATGTGGCGTAGTCGGCAGGATAACACTCTTCAAGGCAGAGATGAGTTCCATTTCGGATACTGGTGACTGGTGTGTTTAACTTTGTTTTCCCTTTGTCTTTCTTATTAGGATTGGAGACTGTGGGCCGGCACGCTGTGGACTCTTGGAGGGCAGCAGAGCAGCAACTTTCTATTGGGGGATTGCGTGAGGCTGCGGGCTTGATGGGTTGGTATTGGTGGCATCTTTGAAACGGAGGAAGAAATGTAGCAACTGCGAGACCTGACTTGCCCTTTTAACGGGTTGGCAAAGAGCACCCTCGGCAGCGTACCACATACAGCAGGTTTGGGGAGGGGGCGGGGTGTATATTGCATTGGTTTGGATAGCGACAGTTGGACTGTCGGGTCTCCTTGTCTCATTGGATCACTGGGCCCCCTCTGTACCAGAGGCTGGGCCCACTGGCCTTTCATTGTGTGGATAGCGGCAGTTGGACTGCCGGGCCTCCGTGTCTCTTGTGTGGATAGCGGCAGTTGGACTGTCGGGTCTCCTTGTCTCATTGGATCACTGGGTCCCCTCTGTACCAGAGGCTGGGCCCACTGGCCTTTAATTGTGTTAATGGCGGCAGTTGGACTGCCGGGCCTCTTTGTTTTGCTGCGTTGCTGGGTCCCCTCTGTACCAGAGGTTGGGTCCACTATCGTGCATTGCATGCATTCATTTACAGTACTGAATCACTGGGTCCCCTCTGTACCAGAGGTTGGGTCCACTGGTTTTATACTGTTGATTAGCGGCATTTACTCTGCCAGGTCTCCATGGCCTACTGGGTCCCCTCTGTATCAGAGGTTGGGTCCACTTGCTTTGCATTGTTGGATAGCGGCAGTTACACCGCTGGGTCTCCATGTGTCATTTACGATTTTATGCATTTCATTTTCCTAGTCACTGGGTCCACTCTGTATCAGGGGTAGGGCCCACTGTTTTTTTCCTATTGGATAGCGGCAGCTGGCCTGCTGGGTCTCCATAACTTTGTGTAACTGCATGTAGTGTCTTTACAGAGTCACTGGATCCCCTCTGAATCAGAGGCTGGTCCCACTGACTTTGTACTCCATCCTCAGAGTTGAGTGGCAAGTTCTACTCCTGACACTCGTGGTGTGTGTATTGTCAACTCATGAGTGTGTTGGTTTGTCGTCGGGGCGACGACAGAAAAGGTGGGGATAGAATGTAGCAGAGTGGAAGTTTGAGCTTAAACTATTTAAGTTTTAGAACAATCATTTTGGATGTAATCACCGACTACGCCACCAGAGGGAGGCAAATCCCCACTGGAAAGATGGGTTGACTCACTAGTAAGTAGGTCACACAAGTTCGTTAAGGAAAACTGAGACAGTGTTCAGGGAAACGATTGATTCTCTTTTTTTATTATTATTATTCACAATCGGTATAAATCCGTATAAAATGTTTAGACACAAGCTAGTTCTGGTAGGTGACGTGACATAACAGGGGAATTAATCAATACAACTCGCTACTCCAGTAACCGAATTCAACCCCACTTTCAATATCGACACTGCAATCCACCCACGTAGCACTGCAAACAGATTTAAATGTAAGAGCACAGCAAACTGTTCGATTTACACGGCAAGTGATTCACCCCACACTGGTGCAATAGGCACCTTATAGGCTTACAATAAGTTGCACGGCAACACCGCTAAGGAGTTGGGTCACTGGAGTAGGACAGGTTGATTTGGTAATATAAAATAAAACAAAACAAAAAGAAAACAATTAAGTGACACACAGAAAAAGGGCAGGGGATCGTTCACACACACACACACAACTCAGACACACCCAAAGGCCAACTCTTCCCAAATCTAACTCTAACAAAACAGCAGCCTCCCAATCGAAGCCAGCACCGGTAATTGGTGATCGCCAGGTTACCTGTGCACAGAAAATTACAGGACATCAGGAAAACAGTTGCTGCATACATTACAGGTCTGATAGAATAAAATGGTGGCGACGTACCACAGTCAGTCATACACCGATCTCTGGATAGCAGCCACGGGGAAAGGGCACGCCAAGACGCATGGCACCTGGCGAGGTAATGTGCAACCAGTGAGATCAGACTATCGGCTACACACATCATTAGTAAATTCTACAATTTGAGAAGGAAGCAACATACCAGCATCATGATCCAGAGACGGTCACGATTTCAGTAGGAACATTCGGTCACCTCCGATCGCACGGAGAGACCACTCCAAAAAACTCCACGCGCCAACCAGCGCATTCAGCGGAGCGCCTTTTACAGGCTCGGGCTCCCAACGACCACACCGGCAACCGTAGTGGCCTGAACAAACAAATCTGCTGCTGCTCGCAGTAGCTGGCGTGAAGCCTTTTGAAAGAAACTCACATACACCCAATTGGTGCGCATCCGCTCAGCTGACGGCCATCAATTAGGGGACGGAGTAGCGCGCTTAAAGGCGCAAGCACTCAACATATACATATTCCCCCACAAATTGTATCGTCGGCCCGACGATAAACCGACTAATGAACACACACAACGCCAAAATCTGTCATAACGTCCTGGCACCATTTGTAACCACATCCATATCCACTCAAGCACGACACCATTCACATCTGCGCCTACAACGCAAGTGCGTCAACACCGTCCTATGCGTGCACACGCACCCGCACACACACGCGCGCACACACACACACAGGCACACTAAAGGGAACCAAACAAATTAAACAAAACTAGCATACACAAGCACACACATAAACACAGGCAATTCAAAATGACCCCGGGTAGTGTCAATGTAGACTGGACGGGCAAGGGCGAGCCCCGTGGGTTCGGCAAACCCCCGCTGGAACGTTGCGTCCCCACGCTTGGAGACGCGTGTCTTCTTGGGGAATGACGAGGGGAGGGCTGCCCATCCCGCGAGGGCACTGACGGCGAGGGTTGCAACCGAGCGGAGACTCGTGGTCCGTCGCAATTGCGGGCGAGGTGGCCTGGCTGCTTGCACCTCCAGCACGTGATGGTGCCACCGGGCGGCCGTGGTTGAGGCCGCTGGTACGTATCCACCCATTGCGAAAGAGCGTCGATGTGCTCCTGGTTTCTTCTCGCAAGGGCCTTCAGCTCCGTCCAGTCATCATCCAGTCCGTCCTCCATGATACACGGAGGATAGTTAAAACAACAAAAGGAACACGCCGGGTCACAGTGGCTGGTCAATGGAACCGGCTGCTGTTTTGTTTACTGCAACGTAGGCCATTTACCCATACCAACATCCATACAACACTCACACTAGTTACAAAACACTGCCCAAAAATAAAACAAGAGAATCAAAAACCAATAAAAACAAACACTGTCTCTTATGTCCTTCTCCTGCCGACACACGTCAAATGTAGCAGAGTGGAAGTTTGAGCTTAAACTATTTAAGTTTTAGAACAATCATTTTGGATGTAATCACCGACTACGCCACCAGAGGGAGGCAAATCCCCACTGGAAAGATGGGTTGACTCACTAGTAAGTAGGTCACACAAGTTCGTTAAGGAAAACTGAGACAGTGTTCAGGGAAACGATTGATTCTCTTTTTTTATTATTATTATTCACAATCGGTATAAATCCGTATAAAATGTTTAGACACAAGCTAGTTCTGGTAGGTGACGTGACATAACAGGGGAATTAATCAATACAACTCGCTACTCCAGTAACCGAATTCAACCCCACTTTCAATATCGACACTGCAATCCACCCACGTAGCACTGCAAACAGATTTAAATGTAAGAGCACAGCAAACTGTTCGATTTACACGGCAAGTGATTCACCCCACACTGGTGCAATAGGCACCTTATAGGCTTACAATAAGTTGCACGGCAACACCGCTAAGGAGTTGGGTCACTGGAGTAGGACAGGTTGATTTGGTAATATAAAATAAAACAAAACAAAAAGAAAACAGTTAAGTGACACACAGAAAAAGGGCAGGGGATCGTTCACACACACACACACAACTCAGACACACCCAAAGGCCAACTCTTCCCAAATCTAACTCTAACAAAACAGCAGCCTCCCAATCGAAGCCAGCACCGGTAATTGGTGATCGCCAGGTTACCTGTGCACAGAAAATTACAGGACATCAGGAAAACAGTTGCTGCATACGTTACAGGTCTGATAGAATAAAATAGTGGCGACGTACCACAGTCAGTCATACACCGATCTCTGGATAGCAGCCACGGGGAAAGGGCACGCCAAGACGCATGGCACCTGGCGAGGTAATGTGCAACCAGTGAGATCAGACTATCGGCTACACACATCATTAGTAAATTCTACAATTTGAGAAGGAAGCAACATACCAGCATCATGATCCAGAGACGGTCACGATTTCAGTAGGAACATTCGGTCACCTCCGATCGCACGGAGAGACCACTCCAAAAAACTCCACGCGCCAACCAGCGCATTCAGCGGAGCGCCTTTTACAGGCTCGGGCTCCCAACGACCACACCGGCAACCGTAGTGGCCTGAACAAACAAATCTGCTGCTGCTCGCAGTAGCTGGCGTGAAGCCTTTTGAAAGAAACTCACATACACCCAATTGGTGCGCATCCGCTCAGCTGACGGCCATCAATTAGGGGACGGAGTAGCGAGTTGGTATCCTATCTCGTGCCCAAGTAGTTAGCCTACCCCCGGGGATCACAGAGAGGGTTGGACCAGTTAGTTTGCCCAGTGGGCGGGAGGGTACACGGGGTGGGATAACCGCTTCAGTCAATGCGCAACTGGGTGGGTGTCAGTCGATATTGGAACAGATTCAAGCACTAGACCTGTCCGTCCTGCCCCAGTTAGAGCAGGAGAGGGTTAGAGGGTTGCTAAAGCAATATGCCTCGGTGTTCTCTGCCACAGAGGGTGACCTTGGGTGCAACACCCTGTTATCGCATGACATCCCCCTGATTGACGATCGACCTGTAAGGCAAAGGTTTAGGCGCATCCCCCCCTCCGATTATGAGGCAGTTAAGGCCCATATTCGCCAACTACTGGATAGTCAGGTTATCCAGGAGAGTTGCAGCCCCTTTGCCTCCCCCATTGTGCTGGTCAAGAAGAAAGACGGTAGCCTGAGGATGTGCGTGGATTACAGACAGCTCAACAGCAGGACGCGCAGAGATGCATTCCCCTTGCCTCGGATCGAGGAAACCTTAGACTCTTTGTCAGGCGCCCAGTGGTTTTCAACCATTGACTTATCCAGCGGATATCATCAGATCCCAGTAACTGCAAGTGACCGCCCTAAAACTGCGTTTTGCACTCCCTTTGGGCTATTTGAGTTTAATCGTATGCCCTTTGGGTTGTGCAACGCGCCGAGCACGTTCCAACGGCTCATGGAGCGAATATTCGGCGATCAGAATGGACAGTCATTATGGTTGTACTTGGATGATATAATCGTTTTCTCCTCTGATACAGATGCACACTTGGAACGCTTGGAGTTGGTGCTGGGTCGGCTGCAAAGAGAAGGGATCAAGGCCAAATTGGAAAAGTGCTGCTTTTTCCAGAAGAAGGTGCGGTACCTCGGCCACCTCGTCTCGCCTGAGGGGGTCTCTACGGATCCAGAAAAGGTCTCTGCTGTTTCCAACTGGCCACGGCCTAGGAACATCCAGGAACTACGGTCCTTCCTTGGATTTGCAAGTTACTACAGACGCTTCGTGGAGAAATTTGCAAAAGTGGCAGCCCCTCTCCATCGCCTGGTTGCTGCGCAAGGGGGATCCAAGGGACGGAGGGTGTCGAGATCTACGCTGGAAGATGGCTGGTCAGACGAATGTGAGGCAAGTTTTCAAGACTTAAAGGTTCGCTTGGCCACTGCACCCACGTTGGCCTTTGCCAATTTCACTCTTCCCTTCATCTTGGAGATAGATGCAAGTCACCATGGGCTGGGGGCAGTGCTCTCCCAGGAACAGGATGGGAGGGTCCGCCCTGTGGCATATGCCAGCCGAATCCTCAACCCAGCTGAAAGGAAGTATAGCTCCATGAAGTTAGAGTTTTTGGGCTTAAAGTGGGCAATGACTGACAAGTTCCGCGAATACCTGTGGGGCCAACAGTGTGTTGTGTGGACTGACAATAACCCCCTCAGCCACCTGGGCACAGCCAAATTAGGGGCCACTGAGCAGAGGTGGGTGGCAGAACTGGCAGCCTTTAATTTCACGGTGCGTTACAGACCAGGACGCATCAACCAAAACGCAGACGGTCTGTCACGTCAGCAGATTGAAGCTAGTCTGAACTTGCCCACAGTAGTCTTCCCTGGGGGGATGTTACCACCGCCCTTGCAAGAAGCCATCGCTGGCGGGGCACAAGCAGCGATGCAGAGAACAATTACTGTCCTCCCAAGCCGTTCCTCTGATGATCTCAAGCCCCTCCAAGAACAGGACCCCACGATTGGGCCCCTAATTCCTTTCTGGCGGGAGGGGCGGGTGCCAAACCGAGCAGAAAGGGAAGCACTCTCACAGCCCACACGGAAGTTGTTGCGGGAGTGGGGTCGACTAGAAATGGTCAATGGTCTCCTGTACCGCAGGGTCTTCAGACCAGATGGGGGGGAAGGATGGCTTCAGCTTCTGCTCCCCGAGTGTCTGAGAGAGGAGGTCCTACACCAGCTCCACGATTCGCAAGGCCACCAAGGAAACGAACGGACATATGAACTGGTTCGACAAAGGTGTTTTTGGCCAGGGATGGCCAATGATGCGAAGGAGTGGTATGACCGCTGCGACCGATGCACCCTCTCCAAACGTGGCCAAGCTCCTAGTAGGGCCCCCATGGGCCATCTATTGGCCAATCGGCCTAACGAAGTGTTGGCCATTGATTTCTCCTTCTTGGAACCCTCACGGGATGGACTGGAGCAGGTTCTAGTAATAACTGATGTCTTTTCTAAATTCACTCAGGTCATACCCACCAGAGACCAACGAGCATCTACAGTGGCCAGTGTTCTCCTGAAGGAGTGGTTTTACCGGTTTGGAGTCCCCGCCCGGCTCCACTCTGACCAGGGTAGGTGCTTTGAAAATGCCATTGTCCATCAGCTATGTGCTTTGTACAACATCCAGAAGACCCGCACTACCCCATATCACCCTCAAGGAAATGGACAGTGTGAGCGCTTCAATCGCACTATGCACAACCTGCTCCGCACTCTTTCTGCTGAACAAAAGACCCGTTGGCCACAGTATCTCCCACAGTTGGTGTTTAGCTATAATACCACAGTACACCAAACCACTGACGAATCCCCACACTTTCTAATGTTTGGGCAGGAACCCCAACTCCCTGTGGATTTCCTTTTAGGGAGAATCGCAGAGCCGCAGGGAAGAACGGTCTGCGAGTGGGTCCAGGAACATCAGAGACGTCTAGAAGTGGTCTTCGGCAGTGTGCGGGAGAGACTGAGGGCTGCAGCAGAAAGTCGGAAAGCAAAGCATGACCTGAGCGTAACCTGCAATCCATTGGATGTGGGCCAGAAGGTGTACCTTCGTGACCATTCGGTACGTGGCCGCAACAAGATACAAGATGCTTGGTCCTCTGTACCATACCAAGTGCTCCGAGCTCCTTCCCCAGGAGGGGTGGTGTATACCGTAGCCCCCATGGATGACTTGGGACGGCTGCAGCAGGTACACCGGACAATGATGAAGTGCATCCCACCCAGCAGAACGAACCCCATGGAGCAACTGGGGGAACCTCAAAGACTTCAAGGAGGAAACGGGTCTGGGATATTGGAAGAACTTGAAGATCCAGTGTCGGGTGTGGTGATAACTGTGGCTGCCACTTCGGGACCGGACCCAGTGGCCCAGTCAAGTAGCAGTACCCCAGCTGTCCCAGCCGTGGGGCACCCGCCAGATCCCCAGCCAGGTACAAGTGCTAACAGTCAACCTCCCCACATCCAGGCAACATCTTCAACCAATACTGAAGGCCCACGTCGGAGTGCCCGATCAACTGCAGGACAGCACCCCAACCCACACCGGCTTCCGGTCTCAGTGGGGGGCTCGGGCATGGGGGCTGCAACCTCTGGAGTGCCTGACCCCAGTACACCTTTTACTAGAAGTTAATTTTAATTCCCTTATGTCACCCTAAATTATCCCTACATTTCTGTTGATGTGCAGTTAATCGACGGGACGTCGATTCATGTGGGAGGGGAAGAATGTAACCAGTGAGTGACGTACGCTACGTCACTCACTAGGAATTGGTTAGAATGGTCCTGACTTCCGTGTTTACATTCCGCTTTTAGACTGAAAGGGTATGTTACGCGCACACACACACACACATACACACACACACACCTGAGCCTAGTTAGCTGCTGATTACTGCCGCAGTCACTTTGGATGCGTACCACGCTTACCCACACCTGTTAGTACTTACGTTGATCGGTGATTACGGCAGCAGAGGACATTAAAACATAGGAACCGCAGGTAGCAAGGTTTCGCGTTATCCTCACTCCTCTTTGCCTCAGGCTATGTAGGATAGAGGGGAGCCTAGCGAGGTGAGTTGGCTGCCTACAATGTCTATTATGTTGTAAAAATATCCTCTAAATCAAATGTACCTTTGTCTACAGTCGCGGGTATCCTCTCCAAGCCCTGTTGTGTCCGATGCCAGCTTGAGCAGTCACAGGGAACTGAGCATAGACTACCATTGCTGATCACGGTAATTTCAAGTCCTTTTATTGTTTTATGTCATATGTAAATATTAATGTATTGTTTTTAAAAGATTGTTTGTAAGACTTGATGCCGTGTGTAACATCCATGTCTTCTTAGACTTGTTGCTGTCTCCATGGGGGTCGAGTAGGCTTGCATGCTGCATGTTGTTTATCGTGTAGGCCTATGCCAAGGAGGACAGGTACAACTTTCGGTTGTTCATTGGCCTCAGTGCCTTACTATGGCTTCTTAAACTGTGACTGAGACTAATGTGTATGTGTTGTGTTGCAGGGCTTGCCATTGCTGTTTTGCCTGCATTCATTTTCATTTGAGTTTGTATTTCAGTTTAGTTTACCAATTTAAGTTTTGTTTTTCCTTGTTTGTTTATTTGTGTTTGTAAGGCGATTGTCTGGGCAATGCTTGCGCGCTGCATTGTGTCATTCTTTCCTACTGAGCTCAGCTTGGGTACTGGCTGTCCACTTCCATTAGCACATTAAGACAGTAGCCTTTACTAATTATTTCCTCTTGTGTCAACAGAATCCGGATTGTGGAACTGGTCTTGGAACGCTGGGTGTTTCCTTTTCCTACACTGCATGAGGTGAAATAAGAGTAGAATTAATTGCACTTTTAGTGATGGTTTGCTGTGATTAACCCTTTGTGTGTGGACTAATTTCAGGTATTGGAGCATGTGGCGTGCTTGCTGTGCTTAACTTTCCACTCTCCTCCCGCAGCGGTTACCCACTCCGAATTAGCCTAAATTTGGTTAGTTTCTCTGTAAGTTGACTGTGCTTCTTTGCTTGACTGCCAGTACCCCACTGTCGCTTCTTCCTACTGTCTGTTGCCCGTGTTGTCTGCACCTGAAAGGAATGATGTTTTAACTTTTTGATACCTTTTTGATACCCTTTTCATATTTGATGTTACTCATTATAATAAAGAGAATATTAATGGTGACATTTCGTCAAGGTGCTTTTAATGCAACTGAGTCATAAATAAACATTGCCCGGTCACTGGAATACCTGTCTCTGTCCATTTTTGGTACACAACGAATCTGTGTGGGAGTTTTCCCTTGGAATCATTTTATGTCTTAAGGGGCGGGGCCTTAAGTGGCGTAGTCTGGTTTCTTGACCTTTACTTGTAACCGGGGTTACATAATGATGCTCACGCCACCATACTCAGAAGTGGAGAAGTAACTAAGAATAGCTAAAAATGGGGTTCATTCTGCCAATCTAAAACGAATGGGGTTTCTGTCCAAAAAAATATTGCTGCACCTTTGAGGTTTGCGAAAAAGCATTTATATGCTTCATACAATTGCTGCTAAATATTCTGTAAACCAACGTTGAAACCAAAGTTGAATTTTTCAGGGGAACACACAGTATCATATTTGGAGGAGAACTGGAGAACCGCACATTCCCAAAAACCTCATGTCCACTTTTGAGTATGTTGGAGGGAGAATCATTATATGGGACTACCTTGGTGCCTCAGGTCCTTGTCAGTTTGCTAATGTCAGTGAAACAATAAATTCATGTTTATTGAGATATTTTACAGAAAAAATGTGAGGTAGTCTGTCACACAGTTGAGGCACACAAGAGGATGGGTGCTGAAATGGGACAACAACCCATATTTTAGAGGCAATTGACTTTTGAATTGCTTCATAACAATGAAATACACATTCTGGAATAGCCCAGTCAAAGCTCTGACAAAAAACATTTGAGATGATATGGCATGAAGTCAAGAAAGCTATTCACTCCAGATATCCCAGAAACCTTGCTGAAGAAGGGCAGTTTTCTAAAGAAGAGGGAGTCAAGATACATCCAGATTGTTTTGTTAATAATAAGGAAACATCTGGTTGAGGTTATTGCGACAAACTTAGGGTTAAAACCTATTGAATGCAAGGGTGTACTTACTTATGCCTTGCTGTCCTGTGAATGTTTACATCTTATGGCCAATGAAAATATGTAAACTTGTAAATGTTTGGGTTGAATTAGTTAAAGCAGACTCTGGTTGTTCCTTCTTGTGATTTCCGGGAAGATCAGACCATGCTTTATGACCAATTTTGACAGAAATGTAAGAAATTTCAAAGGGTGTACAAACTTTTTCCTGGGACTGTAGACCTACTAAAGGTGATCCATCAGTCATCCAGGATGTGCTCTGTACGTTTCTCGATGCAAACTATAATGACATTAAAGAAAAAATATTTACAGTGTGCTGCCATTACTGTACTTTCAATTCAGCTTCTTTTTCTAACAGTGCAAATAAAGCCTGGGGAAATGTGTGGAAGCTTTTGTGCCTTTTTTTTCAGATTAGTCACGCAACTAACTCCATAAGACCCTGAGTCTATCAGTCGCTGGGTACGGAAACCTTTTTGCTTTTTTTTCTGGGTTTGTGCGTCACTTAGGTCTACTGACCTTGTCATTACTCTGATTTTGTATTTAGTGACTTTGTAACTTCTCTTTTAGGACCCTTTAAAAAAATAGTTCATAGTAGATGAGAAATCTATAGAACAATGGTTTTGAATTGACTTGATTAAATCAATAAAAACAGGTCTTTGATTCTGTGGTTCTTGCAATGTTTGCCTGATCTTTTACAAAATGTACTTATTTAGACTTGTAGCCTATCACACATTTCTCTTGACGTCGTCTTTCCACATCGGTCCTCAGCAGAATCACAACACATGTGGTGTGCATGATTGACTAGTAGTCACTTTTTCTTCCTTAGTTTTTCAACTATTCACCCATGATGAATCCATGCAGTTTAACTTCAGACCTCTTTTGATTTTAAAGATATTTCGCTTCTCCTTTCTGAGACTTCCTCAGTTCTGCTGGATGGATGTGTGTGGAACACAATAAGCAACGTGGAGGAATGAGAATCTTTGCAAATGCCGGATCAACTTTCTGTTTCTGTTTCTGAACTAGAACTACCCCAACAGTGGCATGATTTTGAAAAATGATTACTGTACCTTGTAGGGTTATATATCTACGTATATACTACACTACTAATACTATCCAGGCTATTTTTTCTTCTTTTTGATTGTCAGTGGCAATGTGAACCCTGGGTTACCAAAGGCCTCATCTTTAGATTTTGTTCACTTTTTACTCCTATATCAAGAGTAGTAATTATTCACTCGTCTGTTGAATCCCTTAACCCCCCCAAAAGATTAAAGCAACTTAAAGTATTTTCAAATGTAGGCCAATCACATTTCCCCCCAGCATTTTGTTCAGGGGACAAATAACAAAACAGAGGAAGAGTTTAGGGGTAGGGGTATATTTTATTCAGAAATAGATATCTGGGTGGGTGTGGGTATTGGGGGGGATTAAAGGGAATCCCGTCCAATTTCAACATGCAGTTGTGTTGCTTACGTCGCCCTTGATTTGGCAGTACCCTACGACGTGGATTTTTTTCTGGTTCAGCCCTTTCAGAGCTCCTGGCCATTCTAATGGGGGTTTGGTTTGTTATAAATTTTAAAATATATCTCAACACTCCAAATATCATCCCAAAAGCTATGCAACATCAACAGACACCTTGCTACACAGCAAGGCATTTTGTGATTTCATTTGGAGTAGGCTATGTTAAGAATTTTGTTTTTGTTTTTGTTTTGTATTTTCTTGTAATGAGTACATGCAGTTCAGTATCCCAAGCATGATATTAAAGTATGCCACATTTGTGTTTGAACAATAAACACTTTATCAAAACTTTTCCTGAGATTCACAGTAAAAGCCGTTATTCAGGATTTTGAGAAATTGGGATATGCTGAACTGCCCAGAATATAGACCGTCCGGGATATAACACTCTGTATTTCATATAAACATCTTATCCCAAATTTGATCATGCCTTGGATGAGAACTGCACATAAACACACTCTGTAAACAAACCATGCCCCCATTCGAATGGTCCAGGATCTTGGAAAGGGCTGAACAAAAAAAATCTACATTGTTGGGTACTGAGAAGTCAATGGTAGAGTGAGTAATACAAACTGCATTTTGAAATTGGGTGAAATTCTCCTTCAAGTCATGTCAAAGGAGGCTGCTGCCAGGGAAGCCGATGGGGCGGGACAGAGGAGTCCGTCCCGGGCCCAGGGAGAAGGGGGAGCCCATAATTTGGTCCTCATTACATTGTATGCATTGGGAGGTGTGGTCCTCTCAGATGTTTTTGTCCTGGGCCCGGCCAAAGCTTCCCTGGCTTCTGGCGTCCCTGGCTGCTGCAAAGTGGTCTCAGAAGCAGAGGAATCTCCTCCAGCCTGTCGGCCTCTCTACCTCTTCTTCCTCACGCTGCTCTTCCTCTTCTGCCATCTCCTGCTCTCTGGCCTTCTTCTCCTTCCTCTCCATCTGCTCTCTCTCTCTTTTTTCTTTGCGCTGTCTTTTCTCATCGTCTTTCGCCTCGGCTTTCTGAACCTTTTCAATTTGCTTTCTGTACTTCTCCTCGAGCTTTGCGATCTCTTTCAGCTCGGCTTCAGCTAACTTTGCCTCCTTCTCCTTCGCTCCATTCCTAATCTTGTCCACCTTCTTCATGTTCTTCTGCCTGACTCTGTCCACAGCTGCATTCTTTTGATCTACCAATGCCTGGATTTTATGGCTTTGATTCTGATGACAAAGCAATGTTTAGACGCAGTTTAGGCAATGCACGAGATGGAAAAGTAGCTACAGGATATCACTACAACAATGCCAACTTTCTCACATTAACTTGAATAATTTGACTTGGGTATTTATTTGCTTCAGCATCTGAAGGGAAAGGGGATTTTGATATTTATTATCAAGAAGGCTTTAAAGTGTAGAAAATAAAGAAAACACAGTGTATGATCTGATCATGACAGTTACCTGAAGGTCACCGCAGATGAACTCCTTGACCTCTTTCAGTTCACCATTACTTGCAGGCAGCTGAGGAATTAAAAGAGTTTTGTCAGTGTAATAGTTCACATTAGCTCTTTAGCTAATTATGACGTGCTTTTGTCATTCAGTTAAAGCAAATTTGGGGCCAATGTCTTCACAAGTTCAAATCACCTTGGCCATCCCCCTGGGCTCTGCCTTTAACTGTGCGATGAGCTTCTGTTTGGAGATATTGGTGGCCAAGGCCTCGGCCACGGCACAGTCCACAGCCTCCTTTATTCTTGACTTCTCTGCTTTCCTCTGCTCCTCCAGCTCCTTCCTGAGGGCCTCAATTGTGGCCCTGGCAGCCTCCATCTCTCTCTTCCCATCTTCGAGTTGGGCCTTAAACTGCTGTCTCTCCTCCTCCCAACTCTCTGCTTCTTCAACAAGCTCTTGACATTTTGTTTTCAGCATCTATAGTGAGTACATTAGAGTAAGTAGGTAAATGCATGAAAAAAATAAATAAATAAAAACACACAAAAAACCACAACATTTGCCCGAGCACACACACACACACACACACACACACACACACACACACACACACACACACACACACACACACACACACACACACACACACACAGAAGAAATATTATATAGGCTATACATAATTACATTTGTTCTTATGTACGTATAAGGTAGAAAATTACCTGAAGTCTGTCCCTCGACTTCTCCTCCATGTCCATTAATAGTAACTTTAGCGTCTCCGTCTCCATTTGTAAGGCAAAAAATATAATCTCTGAAGTGTGTATCTATACTCTCACGCTCTCCTTGCATTAATATGGAACGGCTTGTCATGTGTGATGTCATAATGAATGATGACGCAATAGTAGTAGTTCCATCAAATATATGTTCTGTTCACGCCAGGCTGGTGAAGAACCTAGAAAAGTATTAGCTTAGCCCTGCAACATAATGTCAGCTTGACTACCTCGCGTTCAGTCTAAGCACATATGCCCATTGTTGCCTCCCCTATTAACTTATCAAATATGAGGCTAATAATTAACCAATTCCATTTGCATTTCAGATGCGTGCTGTCCACACAAGGGGCACAGGCATATATCCTTAATAGGCATATATCCTTAATAGGCAGCGGGGGTTCACCCTCAGAAAGTTGTTAAAATGCTATTCACGGTATTATCCAATAGTAGGCCTATGTGTGTGGCTGAAAAGGAGTCATGAACCTTCCTGACGCATTTCTCCATTACGGATTTGATTTGGGAACGACCTGATGCAAATCTTATTTGGCGGCCGAAAGTGGTAGGCCTAAATGAAAGATGCTGTAACTCCTTTCAATGCGTCTTTTCATCCAGTTATATTCCTCTCGGAGGGCGAAGTAGGAGATAGTGAATTCCCCTCTCCTGTAGGATTCAGTATTGCATGGGACTTTTGATAGGCCTTATACAAAATTAGAGAATAGATCCAAAGACGTGATGTGTGGATGGATAACGTGAAAAGCGTAATTTGCGTAAAAAGAAAGCATTAGATTTGATTAAGAAAAATACGTATTTCCAAAAGACTGGGTTCCACTGTATTGCACAGGCTGCACTGCAGCGCCTATTCACAGGCGCTATCCCACTACTGATCAGTACGGGGGCTTTGACCTGCTCCGTTTCCGACCTGGGCCGGTGCACCCCTCATTAGGCGACCTGGTAGTCCCGGGCTCCCCCAGGAGCACCATATCGATACCGAACTTAGTGCGGACACCCGATCGACATAGCCCGCTGCAGCTCAGAACCCCTGAACTCAAGTGGTCCGCCAGCCTCAGCCTCCCAGACACTTGGATTACAGGCGCGCGCCACCGCACCCGGCGAAGATAGTTGCACTTTGGAAGGATTTTCTCAGGTAACGCATATGACGTCACTGGGCTACAGAGTAGCATTTTCTTCAGGAAACTGCATTACAGAGCGACAATGGAATGATGGTGGAATAAATAAAATAAAATGAAAGGAAAATTATTTATAATTTCACCCAATCCCATGAAATGAACTGAACTATCAAATTAGGCCGGCTATAGCATTTTTGTCCACAAGATGTCATCCTAGCTCACTCACTTGCTCTGTCTCGGCATTCATCACATTATCCAAATATAATTCGCCAGTCAAACTAGGAAAGTCTGCCGTAGACTTTCTGTTCATTTATTTTACAGTCGAAGTAAATAAGAAAATGGTAATAAAATAAATCTTTCAAAAACTGCACGTGTATGTTGTGTTTTGGACCCCCACCATTCTGCATTTTTTCCTTTCCATTTTAACCCCCCCACACACCATTTTATTCAAGCACCAATTGACATGCCAGTGCGTTGAGGTCTGGAGGAAGGCATGGGCTGGATCTCAAATGGTGCACTTGTGCACTTCGGACACTATGTTTTAGTGCGTAACTAATACGGCATGCGCACTGAAACATGAACACTAAAGTGCACAAGTGCACCATTTGAGATTCAGCCATGGTTTCATTTCTTCCATAGGCCTACGATCATACATGGCCTGGTAGGCCTAGGCCTAAATTATTTTCACGATAAGCCCTTAACACTCCTAAATAGACTATTTTCACAATGCTGAATATGTCCTGCAATTTCCCAGTAGGCTACACAAAGTTAGTGCGTATTGTTCAAGTTTGATGCTGGTCAAAACAGCTATTTTATTAAGAGGGAGAGCGGGTAACATGTTGATCGTGTGTAACCCAGTGCCCAGACATTCTGAGCGGGAGTGGAAACAGCTCCAGCCAGTTTATGAGTAGGCCTACACACCGTTGTAGCAAATTTTCACGAAGCTCAAAAGTTGGTTATATTTGTCGTTGGCAGTTGGATAACGTCGTCTGTTACTTTTCTGTACATTGTAGTTACAGGGTAGGCCTATGGATATGCTGGAACAGTAGCATCCCTGCGCAAAGGGACCACTGGATCGCTTCCTGTTGACGTACGCGCGTCAACGTCCTGAAGGAAGACCAGGAAAACGTCCGCCCCAAGAAGAAGACGAAGCCTGTAGTCTCCTGCCTCTTTTCACACAGTAAACAAAAGTGACGGTGTGCGGGCCCATCGCCTCTCTAATATCCCTCGAAAAGTTACATGGCGACTTTATTCTTCACGGCACTCCACGGGTAGCGTCGAGCGCGCCTGCTGTCGAGTGGCTTCTCCTTCGTCGTGTTTTGTTGTGTGCCCTCTCGGTACTTTCGCTCGGTTGTGTTCGACTCGGGCTCGAGTTACCGGGAGGGAGCGAGCGAGCGAGTGGGTCAGGCAGTTCAC
>NC_085877.1:32125075-32130075 GCF_034702125.1 Engraulis encrasicolus | reverse complement strand
TCTTTTTTTTAATGTACCATCAACCCTGTCAGGACATGTCTGTGGTAGCTCAAAGCTCTGAAGATCTGTTTCCGACTATGTTGCTAAGTTACAGTGCTTGCTGCAAATATTTGTTTGTCAGGGTGGCTGGAGGTTTAGCCGGTACCACAGACACATGGCTATGCTTTGCCGTTTCACACAAAATTATGTTTAAAAAAAACCCTTAAAGTATACATTTTTGTCAAGCAACATATGTGCCTTCATGTACTCTCGGAATTATTCAACTCCACCAGAAGCAGGGCGTTCATGTGTGCTTCCCATGTCGGCGATTGTTATTTATAATTATTCCCAGAGCATACAGTATGAATGAACCATTACCGTACATTACATTATAAATTACATTAAAAATCTTCATGATTTCAGAGAATCTAGCGAAGGTGGTAGGGTTGGCAGGCGTAAAGGTTTCTGCGGTCACTATAAAGTGCGGGGGGAAACCCGAGATGGTGTATGGACACTGTAGCAGAGGTGTTGTTTGTGACTACGTTACTATGTTACAGTAGTGTTTCCCTCCGGGGCCTGATTCAAAAAGTCTTACAAAAGCAAGGAAAGTAGAAACCGTGCACAGAGGATACATTTTATTTAAAAATAAAACGTACCGTACCTAATAGAAAAAAGGTTGTGCACAGACTGCAGAAATGAATGTTTCAGGGCTTTGGAAAGACGCTGATTTAACGGTTGATGTTTTGTGCAGGGCGCATCTTGTTTTCGGCTTACCTATCCAATACTGGTCTCCATTTCACTAGAATTCAGCATCTGTGTGCAGTCTCTGTTTTCCCTGCGGGTGTGTAGACACCCATGTAATTGGAGAAGTAGAGAGCCACAGCCCTTGACACTGGTTGGAGTTAGGTAAGGCTTGGCACTAGAGTTCTGGCTTAAACTTAGGCAGATGTTTTCATTAGCAGATAATTTTATCCGTTTGATTTCATTTGCCCATTTTGATTTTTAGATTTAACTGAATATTTGTGAAAACAGTAGCACATACTTTTTGGTCCATTCAGGGTTAGAGTTAGGGTTCAGGCCTTTCATTTACACGTTCAAACCAGTTAAAAAGGGAGGTTTCTAAAAAAGAAAAAATGGATTTTGGTGGAGATTTTTAGGCGATTTTGCAGATTCCATATTCCACACCAATTTGTCTTGACACAACAAAGAGTTTTCTCTCATAATCTGCATGTTGTGTAAACGGCGACTTAAACTCCTCTGTTCTTTATTTTTATTCCACACAACACAAAGTTGAACTTGACGTCAGTGCGGGGCTCACAGTGGAGAACATAGTAATACTGTACAATGCACTGGGGACACTGACAGGGGTGACAAAGGGAACAGTTGTACCGGGACCAGAGGGAAAGGGCCGGCCCAGAATTGGGTCCTCATTACATATTATGTATTGGGTGGGGGACCCTATTGGATGACTTTGTCCTGGGCCTGGTCAGTGCCCAGGTTGTCAGTGGCCCAGAGTATAGCAATATAGTAATACAACAGTGTCTGGTATTAAAAGTTGGCGTTAATGTTTAGAGGTTGTAGCCAATTGAACGTATGCCATAAAAACTCACTTCACTTCCTTATTGTATGAAAGGTAACTGCTCTGTTGGTGAAGAGTGTAATTATCGTGGTTCTGTATGTTTTGGTCATGCATGCATGCCTGTGTTCTACAGTTCACTTCAAAATGCTGTATCCACATGCATTACTTTTTAACCTTTCTAACATTCTCTCTTGTCCTCTGTTGTCCTTCACCCTGTCACTCTCCCATTGCTCTCTCTGTCTCTCACATGCTAATTCATACACTCACTCCATCCTACATTCTCTCTCTCTCTCTCTCTCTCTCTCTCTCTCTCTCTCTCTCTCTCTCTCTCTCTCTCTCTCTCTCTCTCACACACTTTCACGCACATACTCATACTCACATGCTTATACACTCACTGTCCTCCTCCCATCTCTCTCTCTCTCTCTCTCTCTCTCTCTCTCTCTCTCTCTCTCTCCTCCCCCCCTCCCACACACAGGTTCCTCCTCCATCATATGAGCAAGTGTTGAGAGAGAAGAGTCGCGAACAGCAGCAGCACCCCCACCCCCACCTGTTCGCCTCCTCCTCCTCTACTCCTCCACCTCCTGCCCCTTCCCCTGCTGCTCCTCCTCCTCCGTTCTCCTCTGTCCGCCCATCTCCTGCTCCTCCTCCCCCCGCTCCCTCTCGCTCCACCATCGCCACCCAGACGGACGCCCCACCTCTACCCCCACCTCCAGCCATGACAAACACCACACCACAAACCACCAGTGCAGAGAGGCCGGCCACAAGACCTTCTCGTGAGTGCAGGCTGGGTTTGGTGTGTGTATGCGGGTGTGTGTGTTGGGGACATGCCATTTCTGTCCTGACATGTTGTCCTGTTTGTATTTTTGGGCATAGCTTGTAATGTGTGCATGTGTGCTGTATTTTCCCTTGTTGGCATTTTTTTGCGTGCGTGCATGTGTGTGTGCCTGTGTGTGGTGTTAGTGTGTGATCATCTTTGTCTGTTTTTGTGTATGTGTTCACGCCTCTCTTGATCTCTTGTGTGTGTTTACAGTCAGAAGACCTCCAAGGCCGCCCAAACCCGCTTGCCCACCTAGACCGGACGGAGATGCCCTCATCCGAGCACCCACACCCACACCTACACCTACACCCACACCCATACCCACACAGACTCCCACACACATGCCAACACATACACCCATTAGCACACAGACCGACCAGCCGCCTGAGAAAGAGGAAGAGGCGGAGTCAGCAGCAGCAGCGGCGGCCCGCCCTAGGCCCCGCCCTCGCTCCCGCGCCGGCCTTCGTCCAATCAGCCAAGAGGTGACCAGCTCCCTGCCAATCAGCAGCCTGGGCAGCATTCCCAAGTCCCAGTCGATGAGCAGCGAGATCGTGGTGGCTCAGCCAATCAGTGGCGGCGGCGGCGGCGAGAGTAAACTGGCTTCTCGGCCAGTCAGCAGTGAGCGTACGGGGAATGGTGCTGGCGAGGACCAATCAGATGGAGTGTGTCTGGGGGCTGAGGGAGTGTGTGCGGGTGGGAGCCAGTACCTGCAGGATCTGCTGGATGTGTTCGGACCCGATTCATCTGCTCATGGCCACGGTAGGTCTACCTGTCATTATTTAATTATATTTTGAAAAATATATGTAGCAGCTTTTGAGCCCTTATTTCCCAGGACGGTAAAGAACAGACTGGAAATAAAATGGAATACTAGAGAAATGGGGGTTAGTTTGAGTAATGATGACCCACGCCGGACTCAAACCTGGGCCCCCATGGGCCTGTCAGCGAACCTGCATATGAGCAAGTGCATTAGGCATTTTATTTGATTTGATGCTAACCAACTGTGTGCAGTCCCCATAAAATATTGAAAGTCCACAACAAAATTGTATGTATGCCTCATCATTGCATCACCTCATCACCTAACAAGCACCCCAAGGGTGCAGTTGGGGGTGGGGGGTGGTATCCAGTGTTTATCAGTGAAGGTGGCGGGAGAGTTAGCAGAGACTAATAATCACCATGGGAAGGCTATGTATGCAGTTTCGCATGACATGTATAAATGCCCACAAAGTAAACATCACACATTTTTGTGTAAAGCAACTTAAGAAATTACATTCAGAAAATTACAACTTTGTCTTTCAGAGGAACTAGGGTCTATATTAAGAAGCTGGTTCAGGAGTAAACCAGGTTAAGTTAAAAAAAGAGGACTCAAGACTCTTCTATTAGATGATTTACCTCTTAAACTTTAACTGCATTACCCCTGAACCAGCTTCTTAGTGTACCCCTCTAGTCAAGGTGGTAGGTCTTTGTTGCCAAGGTGGTAGGTCTTTGTTGCCAAGGTGGTAGGTCTTTGTTGCCAAGGTGGCTGCCTTGAATACCCTGTTATCATGCACAATTAGGGTATTATATGACAAAGCTGTATTTTTCTTGTGGTTGGTCAGTGTGTGCGTGCAAACTTGTTTGTTTATCATGCCTTTTTATTGGTGAGCAGGTTATTCTTAGTCTGTGCAAGCGACTCTGCAAAGCACTGTATTGTCCTGTCTGTCGGAAAATGGTTTGCTTTCTTGAATGTTTGCACGTGACGTGAGTGAATGTGTTTGACCTTGTTACTTGGAAAACAAGAAAATATTTGGCCTACATTGTGAAGGTTGACCTTTTCTCAGTGAAGGCTGCTACCTTCAGGACAGATCGACAGAGGATCCTTTATTGTCGCCTGGGCATTTAAAAAAAATAACTCACAACCCAATCCAACATAAGAATTTGTGGGAAAAGCAGGTCACGGTTAGCCTGGTTTTTGAATGGTCTGGCCTCTTGAGCTAGGTCATGGCTACACTGCAGGTCATTGCAAAGGTCAAAATAGAGTAGATGTTTGTGTTGTGCCTGACGCTGCTTATTTCATTCAATGCAAAGAGTCCTTCCTTATGGGGATGATACATTAACTGGTAACACAGCTAACAATTTTGCCAGTCCTCTAATAATGGCATTCAGGTTGACTGGGAACCTTTCCAGTGCCGGTTAATACATTATTAGTAAATTGATTAATAAAACAATCAATCAATCAATCAATCAATCAATCAATCATCAATTATACAAACTACTACAGAAATGAATAGTTACTGTATATGGTTAATGATAATAATTCTAATATTGACATAGAAGTATTCCTTTCTATTCTGTATAGTCCTATACCATGCAGACACTGGTTGCTATAATGTATCATATCATATTATTCATTAATGTATTTGTTAGTGTTATTAATGCAGAAATAATGATACTAATGTTGGCCATGGCCAGGGAACCAGGTTCGATTCCGGCCCGAAGTCATTTCTCAATCCTCCCCTATCTCTCGTTCCCACTCACTTCCTGTCACCATCCCACAGCTCTGTCAATTGAATTTTTAAAAAGCCTGAAAAATACTAATATTGATGTGTGATAGAAACAGCCACGGGGAGACCTGGCGACACTACAGCG
>NC_085877.1:32112575-32120075 GCF_034702125.1 Engraulis encrasicolus | reverse complement strand
TATATATTTCATAATGTCATGAACCTATATATATAACCTATATATACACTCAATCATGGTAAATCAAAGGAAAGTCAAAACTGTATGTAATAGCGATGGTAATTATTGCCTCTGCATATTTAAGTCTGCGTGACTCAGCCTCTCTGTGATGGTCTTATACCTGAACACTCATATTGTCCCTCAGTACAATTCATTTTAAAATGTTGTTCTTTGTTGTTTTATCTTATTTGGATGTTTATTACATCTCACTGTTCCCTGTCCCAACTTATTTGAGACGTGTTGCAGTTATCAAATTAGAAATGATACATATGTCCCCCAAAACAATATTTTTTTTCTCGCTTTTACGCTTAATATGTTGTCTTTTCACTATTCTTCATCTAATGAATGGTTTGAATGTTTTGAAAATAATAGCATTTTGATTTTATTCACAGTTTACCAAACGTCCCAACTTCACCGGATTTGGGGTTTGTAGATTCTCATTTAAGGCTTCAAAAATGAGAATGACATTTATTATTTCCTTATTTTGTACTTGTAGAATTATTTACCTCAGAAAAAAATATGAATTCTAACAGTTGTCCAATAGGGCTGACGACTAGAATGTTAAATCTAAAACTTTTAGCCTCTGTTAGGGCTTTCAGGCCGACCAGAACGGAGTCGGTGCCGGTGCCCGCCCCAGTTACGTTCAGCACCAAAGTCAGAGATTCTTTAAAGGGACACTCCACCCATTTTGCATCAGGCTTTCCATTGCTAGACACCCAGTCATACTTTTGAATGGTCTTGCAAAAATCTCTCAATTCCCCCTGAGATAGGAGAAATCTGTATTCATCTGTTAACACTTCCTCCGTCAATGATGTAAAAATGGTCATTTTGCATCATTGACAGAGGAAGTGAAAGAGAGGTGGATTTCTGTTGAGACTACAAGCCTTTTCCCCCACCCTTTCAACCCTGCCCATAGGGGGTTGGACCTAATGCTCTAACAGACCTATCACAGATCAGTGTCCCAGTGCTTTTGAAATCACTGGCAATGAGGCTCCAGTGAGCAGTGTTGCCAGATTGGGCTGTTTCCCACCCAATTGGGCTGCTTGGGATGGCCGTCTGCGGGTAAAAATGGCATTTTGCAGGAAAACTCGCCCAATCTTTCCCATAGACATCAATAGAATTGGACGGGATTTATTGCTTCCAGGCAGGTTTTGAGCATTTTTTGGGCTGGAAATCATCAACCTCATCTGGCAACACTGCCAGTAAGTCACTGGCATAGCTGGAAAGGAGAAGCTGGAGCACACTGCAGCTTAGTTTTTTCACGTTTCTGTGTTGCTACACCTTCTTCAGAGTCAAATGATAGCAAGAGAGAGACACACATTTCAAGACTTGACATTCACAGGTGATCCCACTTGGTTTGGCTAAATTGGTCTCATCTCATTGCAGGTAATTGAGCCCACCCCCCAACACCAGGACAAGATTGCAGACAATTCGACAGAGAGGCTTTGTGGAAAGGCATTTTGGATTCATACTCTAAATTCAGTGGAGCCTCAGGGCATAAATGAGGAACTAAATATATCTTGCTTTCTGTAACAAATTGCTCCAGCATCGCGGCTGTGGTCTTGTAATAATTGTAGTTGTGGTTTTATTGACAATGTTCTTTGTGTATTGTTTTTCCACTTTTTTGTTTTGTTTTGGGAAGTTGGCAAGCTGTCTATTGTCTACAATATTGTCCTGGTGTTGGGGGACGAGGTCAATTACCTGCAATGAGATGAGACCAATTTAGCCAAACCAAATGGGATCACCTGTGAATGTCAAGTCTTGAAATGTGTCTCTCTTTTGCTATCATTTGACTCTGAAGAAGGTGTAGCAACACCGAAACGTTGGTCGCGTGTGTGCACAAAATAAACTCTTGAAAACTAAGCTGCAGTGTGCTCCAGCTTCTCCTTTCCAGTGATGTCTGTCCCACTGTGATGCACCTGCAAGCAGGGTTGCCAGATGAGGCTGATGTCTTCCAGCCCAAAAAATGCTCAATACCCGCCAAGAAGCTCAAAATCCCGCCCAATTCTGCTGATTTCTATGGCTAAAATTGGGCAGGTTTTTCTGCTAAATGCCATTTTTACCCGCACACGGCCATCCTAAGCAGCCCAATTGGGCGGTAAACAGCCCAATCTGGCAACACTGCCTGCAAGCTGAGTGAGGGATGATGCATAGAGTCCCAAATAACTGGGTGTGGCCTGTGGAACTTGAGCATTGCAGTGCATTATGGGGATTGTTGTCACAAATCCACAAGCACTAAAAAGCCATTTTCTGAATGTTCTCGGCCAAGAAGGCACCAAATTAGAAATGTATGCTACTATTCTACTATATATATGACCCACTTTCAATACAATATTCATGTCTCCACCGGTGGAATGCCCCTTTAAAGTGATACTGTCCCATTTTTGGAAATAAGCTCCTATTAAACCTCCCCTAGAGTTAAATAATTGTGTTTTACCGTTCTCCTGTACTCTCAACCGTTCTGTGGGTATGGCAGTGCAAGTTAACATTGAGTCCTATGAGACCAGCTGGCGGCTAACTGGTCTCATAGGACTCAATGTTAACTGCTAGCTTGGAGGTAAAATTTGCACTGCCGTACCCAGAGAGCGGTTGAAAGTACAGGAGAAAGGGAAAACCCCATTATTGAACTCTAGGGGAGGAGTAAAATAAGCGTATTTCCAAAAATGGGAAAGTGTCCCTTTAAGTATATAGAGATATGCCAATGTAATAGGTTGCTATGGGCACCTAACATGACCAGGTTCCAGTCTGCCTAAAGGGGCGTGTCATAATGCTCCTAGCATTGAATAGAACAGTCCTAGGTCTGCCTAAAGGGGGATTTCCCCCCCTCCCCCTTGCAATAATAGAACCCGGAAACAATGGGCCAATGGAACCTCTCTCTTTCTACTCTCTCTGCTAAAGTGCTTATCTGCGAACCGCCCGTGTTCATACCGGGCTCTGAACTTTTTCCGCACGTGACTGTGTTACTCAGATGAACCTGCTGATGGCCACGCTGCCGTCACGGTTCGTGGAGAAAAAAAACTAGTATTTTGCGGTTCGCATTGCGAACCAACTTTCCGGTTCGCGAACACTAAAATCTGTGGCGTGAACACGACAGCTGGTTCGCAATTAGGTGTGGGAACGGGCACCGGCACGGTTCTCAATCGGTCTCAATGCGCTGTCTGAGAATCTACAATGTACTGTGTAGTCATGAAGACAAAGAGAACACATTGACTGAGATGATGTGTCCATCATTGGCCTGTAGTGTATGTATTATGTACTGTTAAATTGGAGGAAGGGGTAATTAGTTTGAAATATCAATCACAAACGAAAAAGTAAAAAATGAAAAACAAAAATGTCAACTTTATACTGCATGTGTCCATTTTCACCTAGAACTACAAGAAAATAAAACCCTACAGCACTTAATAAGAGTAATACTAATACTATATAGCACAATACTACCACAAGATGAACATCTGCAATGACGACAGAACGCATTTGTACTTCAACTGTAACAACATAAGGACCTGTGCTGAGGAACAACATTGTAATTACGGCAAAGATGGATCACTCAGACTGCAAACACCATTTATCTTTGCCACATTGTTATTATATGTTAGCCTGCTCTAAGATGACCGTGATTATCGTTCAACCTTGTTGTTATCCTGGCCTTGCAGTTTGTTAGTGTTGGTTCAGTTCTCACTTCCCTACCACACATTACATCTGCCTCTGATCTTCTGGAGTGTGGCTACATGCACAGGCTTCATGCACATGTTTTCTGCCAACCTAGCCTTCACCGCAGCTCCAGACCCTTGATACGGGACGGGCAAGAATGAAATGAAACGTGCTGTTAGTCTAACGCAGTGGTTCCCAGACTCGGGGTCGAGACCCCTAGGGGTGGGTCGCGGAGGGTGCTGCAAGGGAGTCACAGAGAGAAGGGACTTTTCATAAAAACAGGGAAGACACGGGTTAATAGTTACCATAATTCCATAAATTATTAAGTAACGACGCTCTCGTATATGGCTAATACATGTATTTACTTTTCGTGTGAATCTGAAATTAAAATTGAGCAATTTTAGTGAATGGTCTTTTCCGTTAGGAATATGGGGGGGATGGGGGTCGCGAAAATATAGCCTTCTTAAGGCCAAAAAGGGGTCCCTGCAGAACGGTTTTGGGAACCACTTGACTGACGTAATGACAACATTCTGTGTGCGGCCCTTCATTATCTGGGCCCCATTAGGGGGCTGGGTCAGGTATTGCAATGACTGTCTGTCTGTCTGTCTGTCTGAGTCTGTGTCTGTCTGTCTCTGTATCTGTCTCTGTTTTTGTCCACACGCAGTGTTTTGGGTCGCCTGCGGGTGGTGTAATACAAACCCCAACTCCGATGAAGTTGGGACGTTTGGTAAACAGTGAATAAAATCAAAATGCTATCATTTTCAAAACATTCAATCTATTCATTAGATGGAGAATAGTGAAAAGACAACATATTAAGTGTTAAAACCGAGAAAAAATATTGTTTTGGGGGACATATGTACTCATTTCTAATTTGATAAATCCAACACGTCTCAAAAGAGTTGGGACGGGGATCAGTGAAATTTAGTAAACATCCAAATAAGATAAAACAACAAAGAAGAACATTTCAAAATGAATTGTACTGACGGACAATATAGGTGTCCAGGTATAAGATCATCACAGAGAGGCGGAGTCACTCAGAATTAAAGATGCAAAGGGAATAATTACCATAGTTATTACATACATTTTCGAATTCCCTTTGATTTACCACGATTGAGTGTATATAAGACATATTTTTGTTAATAAAATCATTGTATAGGTTCATGACATCATGAAATATATATTGGCTGTAGTCTCACTCTAATTCCTGGAGTGCTAGAGCTATTGAAAATTGACCAAATTAAGAATGCTTAATGCATGAAAATGACACAGGGCTTTAACATTCTCCTAAGCACCTGAGCTCACTTGAAATAGACCCAGAAGACATGGGAAACTGTCCTTTGCTTACAGAAGTCAGCAGAAGTTGTAGAAGTTCATTCTTTTTGACAATAATAGAGCATTGCACATCCTGTGCTACAGTGAAAATGGACCATCCAACTTGTGTTAGTGTTAGCTTCAAAAGTCAGTCTCCATGATGGCATGCGGATGCAGTAGTGCATTGGTTAAGATGTTCTCACTCATCTGTAGAGTTAAATACAGTGCTGAATGGTATAAATGGGTTTTAAACAGCATGAAAAGCCACTCATGCATTATATTTTGAAGGGAGATCTTCGATTACTGCCACATAGTAAGGTCAAATTGCATTCTCTACTATGTTTTAACAGTTTGGCTCCATCATAAGGACCAGCATGTGATAAAATGGTGGGTTTTTCGTCAAGACCTGTCACACTGTAAGCACTACAGAAAGGAAAACATTGCAAAACATGACAAGGAATACACCCACCATTTAAGCTGGTGAAATCATGTCCAAGATAGGAATTAACACTGTTTTTTATATAAAATCATCTCATCGGTTAATGTATTTAACTGTTAAGTGTTGTCTTTTGTTTTGTTTTTAGTCTTCCTCGACATTTGCTGCCATTTATTGTCCCCGTCCCAACTCTTTTGAGACGTGTTGGATTTCTCAAATTAGAAATGAGTACATATGTCCCCCAAAACAATATTTTTTCTCGGTTTTAACACTTAATATGTTGTCTTTTCACTATTCTCCATCTAATGAATAGATTGAGTGTTTTGAAAATGATAGCATTTTGATTTTATTCACTGTTTACCAAACGTCCCAACTTCATCGGAGTTGGGGTTAGTACACACATCACATGCATCTAGCATTGGCCAGGGGGCCAGGTAGTTGCCTCTGGTCCCTCTTGTTGTGGCTGCCTTGGGCAGGTCACAAATATGAAGACGTGGTGTTGTTTATTCCTTCCTGTTTAAAATAGTGATACAATGATTGTTGTTGGGTTTTTTTTACAGCAAAATGTGCATATGTGTGTAAATGATTTACATGTTGATTTTGTGCAATCTGTACACAGCTGGACAACTTAATTTTTTCCCCTTGGGATCAATAAAGTACCTGCACTCTACTCTTCTCTGCTGTACTCTTTCATTTCTCCTTTCATGCCTGGTTCTCTCATCATAAAAAGAAAAACATCTATCAGCCTTTCAACTATTAAAATAGCACACTGGAATGAAACTGTGTTTTTTTGGGGGCTAAGGAATAATGTTCAGCTATTTTCATTTGGTCATGTCTATTTTTATCACAAGTGTTGTGTGGCTGTTTTTTTATCTGCTCAGGGGCGGAGCTATAGGGGGGTGCGAGCAGGGCATGTTCCCCTGGGCCCAGGTATAGGTGGAGGGGGCCCTATTATGACGTTGGCAGGCCTTACGGGGGGGCCTATCAGTGTTTTGCCTTGGAGCCCCGTGTGCAATTGTTCTGCTGCCACTGTATATGCTGCTACTTTTTCGCCTTTTCTAATATCTTGTCTTGTCCTTTCCCCCCCTCTACGCATTGTTTCTAGAAAGAGGACTTCGATCTGTTGGACTTAAGTGACACACTGGACGATTTGAACACACACACAGACATACAGGCGTGTGCGAGTGCGCACCCAGACATTCCTGCAGACTTTAAACACGCAATCACGAATACATCGCTTATGACCAACGCGTCTGTAAACACCAGCACACACACTCACATGGACACACAGATGTGGACAGATACCCAAAGCGGCACTACTGAGGGAAGATGGGACCCGGAGGGAACGCCGCCAAAGAGCCTCTCGGCTCAGGTAACGTGGACACACACACACACACACACACACACACACACACACACACACACACACACACACACACACACACACACACACACACACACACACACACACACTCAGTAGAAGTATACCAATTATACATGCACATACACACACCCTGATACATACACATTCTCATACAGTACACACACATACACTTGAATGCCGTTTTAGACATTAACAATGTTTGAAATAGCATGCAAATCGGATACTGAAAGACAATCTCTCTCTTAGAAACACACACACACACACACACACACACACACACACACACACACACACACACACACACACACACACACACACACACACACACACACACACACACACACACACAGAGGAGCACTAGGTTCAGCTTTCACCTGTGAGTACTGTGCCGTGTTTCTCCTACAACTTTCACAGCAGGGCCAGTCAGTGGACCTGGACTGAGAAGGAAGCCATTGTGTTTACAGGATGGAATTCGAGAAGTTAGCTGTGTGTTTAACGTATTTGTGGAAGTAAAGTGTATGTGTGTGTGTGTGTGTATTTGCGGACACCTACGCGTGTGTGTCATGGGATCATTTATGTATGAATTTGTGTCATAGCTGAGTGGGTATTTGTGAAAGCGAAGTGTGTGTGTGTGTGTGTGTGTGTGTGTGTGTGTGTGTGTGTGTGTGTGTGTGTGTGT
>NC_085877.1:32097575-32110075 GCF_034702125.1 Engraulis encrasicolus | reverse complement strand
TTTTAGGTCGTGGGGTGTGGTCGGGCACTGTTGTACCATGCTGATTGGTCAATTGTGCTGATTGACAGTCGCAACAAAACCTTGGCAGCGCTTCGTATACCATTGGTTATGGGAACTTGTGTGGTATTCTTACCGTAAGGGGTATTTGCTTGCTGTCCAGAACCATGTCAGAGATGAACAACCTGGAGTCAGAGTCCAGTGCCACATATTCCAAATGGCCTGGCTTTACCTGTCCAATTCAGCCAGGTGATTGTCTGGTTGAACCATCACCTGGTTGCATTGGACAGGTAAAAACAGGTCATTTGGAATAAGGGCCCTGATGGCAAAGAGACATTGAATTCGCCTTTGGCTAAGCCCCGCCCCCTTCAGTTACTTTCCATTTCTTTCCGGCCATTTTATTGTTACTGTTAGGACTAAATGAACAAAATGAAAGTGCCTTCATTTCCTTACTGACAAATTAGGGTTAGGGTAGGGATGATCCAAGCACAAGCAGTCTCTGGTGATTATAAATACTCTTTCTGCACTGACAGGTTCAGGTTAGGGATGAGTTTTTGTGCCTAGGCACAGTTTGATGTTAATCTCACATAAAAAAAAAACCCTCATGAGTGTGGAAATGTCCGTCGAATTTTGTCCACCTTTGCAAATTAGACGAGCGGAGATTTGTCCCAAATCCATGTGATGTGGCACTGGGTTGTAACTTCTGAATCCAGGTTGCACAATGCACATCCCTGAATGTATGTCAATGAAAAAATAACAAACTTACATAAAGTCATTAAACTGTGAGAATTGATCAGTACTGTATCCTTAACACAAACACATACCTATTTCTACCATTTTTGCTATGTATTTGGTTGCTGTAACGAGAGATTGCTGTGGCATCTCGATCTTTTAACCAAATAAAATCTTTTTTTTTTAAGTTAACGCTTGTTTTTTTGCATGTCTGGTCTGGCTGGAATAAATGTATACGAACAGTATGACGGTTACAGTAATGGTAGTAACTATGCTTCCTGTGACAGAAAAATGTGTTTATGGGTGGTTGACGTTTAAGGGCGTAACACAATTTAAAAAAAAAAGAAGATATTCCAATTCCTGAAAAAATTGGAAAAAATAGAAAAAAATAAAGCACTTAGTGTAATGTGTCCTGCATCAACACATTTCATAGGCATGTCACACCGCAGGAAAATGAAGTCACACCACAGGAAATTCACTGCATTATGGCCATTTTAATCCTTTTGTATACATGACTGTGGAGCGTGTCTATGTTACCACAGCCCATTGGTTCCACATCACTAAGATTTTTAACATTAATTTTTAGGCCCATTGGTCCCACAGCATATTCCTGCTGCTCCATGTTCACACATTTCTAAGAATTTATTAAAATTTAGGCCCTATGTTTTAAAGGCATATTCTCTTAGTTTACTCAGAGATGTGGTAACATGGATTGTAGAACATAGGGCATATATTTGAATAATTTCTTTAAAATGTGGAAACATGGAGCAGCAGGAATAGGCTGTGGGACCAGTGGGCCGTGGGACCAATGGGCTGTGGGAACATACAGCTGACCCCCATGACTGACATCTGAGCTCACGCTAACTTGATAATGATATTATGTTTAATCTTAATATGTGTTTTCATTTATAAAAACATTTTTTTCCTTCTATAAGAGAAGTCACACCACAGGACACCATAAAATTAACCTAAGCATTGTGTGACAGAAACATTGCAATATGAAGACATATTAAGAGGTTAATAGTCACCTTAAACTTCTACAGCACTCTCCAATAACTGAGGTACTGACTGGTTAGGAGCCAGTCCTTAAGACCCTTGTGGTTGGCCTTGCAGCTGCCCGTTCACAAACATTGACATACATGTGAACCCACAGGACGCAATTTGTGTTACAAAATTGAACTTGTAGTTAATATTACTGTCTTGAGTTTTTTCACATTCACATATCTTAATATAGTTTATATTCATGCAATCATGCCAAATGCTTCATACATTATTCAAAATGTTGTTGGTTAATTTATTATATATATGTTACAGTCACTTCGCAGGATATTTGACATATAAACCTTTACATAAATCTTAACAAAAATGTTTCTTCTCATCTAAGACTAATATGAAACATAATTTACCACAATTTCTTTCATTGACATTTGTTTTTTAAAGGAAAAATAACAGTTTTGTAGGTGTCTCGTCAACCAACCTTATCCAAAATAAGGTGTGGGTATTTTTAAGGTTATAAATGGCTATTTTGACACAATTCAGAGTGAAATATTAAAGCATTCCAGTGTGGGTAGTTATGGCAGGATGCTCGAATTTGTGAGACTCCTGACAGAAAATGTGCTCTGTCCCACCCAAATCATATCCTCCATGGGCCCTTGGGTGGAGGATGGATGCTATCTGATACGTATCAGTCATTACATGCAAAATTTTCACTTTTATGTGCATTAGTCAATCATTGGACCATGCAGCACATTTCATGCATGCCAAAATGGTGATGGTCAACAAAGTCATCATAAGCTAAATGCAACTACATACTTTGTCAAATTGAGTTTAGACTGAATATTCACTTTTCTTCATAAAATCTCCTTGGCTGCATCCTTTGGTAATAAAGCAGATTTAAAAAAATAAAAAACTTTTCAGTGGCTCTTTTCAGCCATTGCTCTGGGAACAAACCGCGGCTGTAGAAAACAACAGTAACATCGTGAGCAGTACATTTTTTCAGGATGATTTCATAATGCCCAGGGGCATCCAAAGACATCGGCCAGTGAGACAAAAGAAGTAAAGACAAATGGCACAGAGGCTAGGAAGAGGCAGAAAAGATGGCAAATACCAATTCAAAGTTGGCAGGATATCAACCAGGTAACATGGAAACAAAGAACTACTGTAATATTGAAACTAATAATCTGAAATCAACTGAATATGTATATCACAAACAAATAACAGTGAAGACTGGTGACTGCCTTCGTATTGCACTGTGGAGCAAAGCTAAAATAGTAAGGTACTCGATTAAGCGTTTGCACTGAGGGAATAGAATGGATTTATACTTGTGAAATATTTTAAGCCCCGGGTTGTGTTCCAACACATACTTCACAGCCAAACCATGATCTGGGTTTAGCAACTTGAATTTGAGAAACGTTTATCTTTAATACCTTAAATCTTTGTCGATAAGTGAACAGAAGTGAAGTGAACAGTCACCTGTTATGCTCAGCGGGATAACTTCACAGCCAGACCATAATCTGGAATGAACAACTTGGATTAGAGAAACTTTTATCTTTAATGAGATATTGCACTGTTCAGCAGGGGGGAAACCTCTCAGTAGATGTGAAATGAATTACTTAAGTTTGAATATAGTAATGTTTTAAATAAGCTAAAATTCCAAGTTGAATGGTGTGAATGAACTGTACGAATCAGGATGTGTGATGATACAAAAGTGTGTGTGTGTGTGTGTGTGCCTGCACAAGTGCCTGCAGAGAAATAAAGGTACAGAACACACTGTACAAGATTATATAGTACCTCAGGGTACAAATCTGGTGGGCTGGCATGTGTGACAAATGAAATTCATTGTATTTCTTTATGACTTATCCACTTTGGTACGTTCATACATGTAACTCTTCTTCAAAGTCATGTTAATAGCGAAAGTCCCTATTTAGTTACACAGTAGTACTTCCATTTTTTCTTCGGATTAGTAGATTCCTGAACTTGAATTAATTATGATATACCCATCGTTTGAATTGTTTTGTTTATGTTGGTTATGTTAATCGCTGACTTTTTGCTTGTACCTGTATGTACATGTATATTAAGTCCACGAAAGTAAGAGATGACACAACCAAGACTTCAGGAATGATCTTTAATGTACAAAAGTCTTACAGAAGAGCATCTCAGCCTCCTGGCCTACATGATTAAGGATGGGAAACAAAAGATGCACATTTTCTTTGGAACACACACGCGCACACACACGCACACATACACACAAACCAAAAATATTCTTTCACACACACACATACAGGCTTACTTCAACACTTTTTGTCTTTTTCTTCTCTTGAAAACAACATCGACTGGAATAGGCAAATACTGTACTTCTGGCCCACATGCACACGTAGCTATACACTAGAGACAAACAATCTGAACCTGTTTCCACACAATGTGGACACGTCGGCTCTCTTCTTTTTTATTTGAAATCACAAACTTCAATGCAAAGCAAGAACAAGTCTCTTTCATTTCCCGTGCCTCATTTGCTCTTAAACCTACACACATACATATTCACGCACGCATACACACACACACAAACGCACACACACACACACACACACACACACACACACACACACACACAGACTTGCACGCTCTCATACCAACATTTACTACAATTACTGAAGGCTTATTTATTTATTTATTAACGACTGATGGGCACACCGAGTGGAGACATGAATGACTACGGCTATCTGTAGTAGTATATCTGAAGAGAGAGGAGGAGAGAAGAGGATGGTGGGAGATGGAGGAACCGAAGGAGCCGAAGGAGAGGAAGAGAAGAAGGAGGGGGTGGAGGCAGTCAGTGGCGGAACAATTGCACACAGGGCCCCAGGGCAAGACAACGGCTTGCCAAGGTCACAATAGCCCCCCCCATCCACAATACAGGAGGGCCCTGGGTCCCAAGGGCAAATGCCCTGCTAACCTTCCCTATAGCTCCGCCCCTGGAGGTGGCACAGTATGGCTGGTGGATCAGCTTAGCAGGAAAAGGTGAGAGGTCGGAGGTCAGGCATCTGGTGCAGGTCCATAGATATAGAACACAAGGTGTCGCCTTGATCGAAATTGGCTCAATCTGATTCTGATTGACGCCATGTTTGTTCGGGGGTTACACAGTTCGAAGGAACACCAGTCGGCAACAAGGCAATACGCAAATTATCCTGTATATGGCGCTAAAACTACATCTTTGCCGACTGAAAAGCATAACCCCTTAGGAACCCTGTACCGAGACAGCGGTTCATGAGGCTGAATGTGACACCTAGTGTTTTATATCTATGGTGCAGGTCATAGGCATATACCTGTAGTATATGTGTATACTGTATGCCTATGACACAGGTCTGCTGTGGTCTGTTCTGTTGCTTCCTGGACTGCATTTCCCAGAAGTCTCCAGGGCTGGAAAAATTCCAGGCTTATTACAATATTATATGTGTATGAGATTTTGCTTTCTGTCTGCCTAGTTCAGTTACAATGATGACATCAGATGAACTAAGATGAGATTTCTTGAAGGTCATCCGTGAAGTGTTATAGATAAAACAATGTATTATTCCAGAATTCTTCATTTCAGCCTGATGAGGTGAAACAGTCCTAATATACTGCATTAATTAGGGTTTTGCCGTTCAACTGTGGCTTTCTGTCTGTCTGTCTTGATTGATATGAAGTCAAATGAGACGGAATGTGATTTGCCATATAGGCTACAATGGACAGGCTTTGAATCAGAGGGCAGCAAGCCCTCATGCCCTGTGTCCTGTTTGGTCAGCTTGACGTTTTTCTATTTTGTTTTTTGATGTCATTTCCTCTGCCCCTACGCAGGCAGCTACCAGTCAACCCTGTCTGGCATCCTTTAAAGCAACACTAGGCAGTTTCCATCTTCAGTCGCTTTACGTGTTGGAAAAGGAATGGTCTCACAATGCTCCTACTCCAAACCTACTTAGTACTTAGTGTATAGGCCATGTACACCAGGAAAATAAAATCAGAAGTGCTTTCTTACCCTGTTACAAGTGGATGGGCCACCAAGAAAGGTTTTGTAAACATTATTTCATAGTTGCAATAAAAAGTAAATTATGTGAAAGTAAATAAATAGTAACATGCTTCCGGAGCGTGCCATTAAGAAAAAAAACTACTTAATGTTGCTTTAATGTTGTGTTTTTTAGCCATTGCTGTTCTGCCTGGGGACACTTTGATCAGCTGTCCCGTGTTTGGCTCATATGCTGTATGTGGCAGAAGAGTTGTGCAATTGGAATGAATCAGTAGTTCAAGTTCTATTCTTCAAGTGGTTCAGTTCTAGCAGTAGTATCAGTAGTAACTAGATATAGTACATACTGTATGCATGCCATGGCTTTTAGAAGCCAGAGTTTTTAGGAAATCCTACAGTGTTATATGTGTCATGGAATGATTAAGTCACTATCACTTCGAATATTATTTTCATTACCATAAAGTTGAAATTCACTAGACTTGATTAACACACCAATAAGTGGTCACAATGTGTGCATAAAGCTTAATAATGGTTGGAATTACTTAGTGGTCTAGCCTAGCTGTGCTAGACCTGCGTCGCCAGCTAACGAATCTCACTGTCAAGGTTATCCTCAACTTGATTCAATGTGGGTCTACCATGGCTAGGCATTTAGTGGTCATAACTACCCATAACAGCACTCGTAATGCAGCTGTGTTCTTTCACGTGTTCTCTAACTGTGTGGACAGACAGCTGGCATTGAAAGAGCTAAAATGCTACAGAGTCCCGCCTGGAAAGCACAGATCAGGGGCGATGAACGCGGCAAACGATTCAACCTGAAGCGTTCGATCAGGGAGAGCGACCAACTGAAGCTCATAAAAATGTGACCATTCCATTGGCTGCTAGCGCCGAGCTCATTACATATTTTTTTGGTGAAGTTCAACTTCTCTTTCAACGCCCTCGGCGCTAGAAACGCTTTTGCAGCTTGCTCTTCCATACATAGTCAATTAGTTCCGCCGCTTTCCACGCCTTCAACGCCGGTTGTCTGTCCATACAGTAAGTCTGGCGATGCAACCTGTCCCTCCCAGCAAACATGTATCATTGACCCAGATCCAGTTCAATGGTACATGCTAGCTTCGAACAAGGAGTGATATCACCTGGCGGCTTGAAGAACAGGAGAAAGGTAAAACTCATTAAAAAATAAAAAAAACATTTCCATAAAGGGTGTAGCATCACGGGGAAATGCAGTCCAGTGCGTCAGGCTTGTATGTGTCTGTTGGGCTTTGTCATATCGCTGTAGTTGAGTTGAGTCTTTGAGTTCTGTGTCTCTCTGTCAGCAGCTTGCTGTGCGTTTACCTAGTACCATACCCTGAAAAAAAAACAGACAAAGAAAGAAAAACAGACACACATACAAGCACACACAAGTGAAACACAATATATCAAAATTGATGATTTTGAACAAGTCAGATGAATCACAACTTTGGCCCTGATAAGAAACATTGGAGGGTGACAAAGAAATGTCAACAGTAATACAGAGAAACATAACCTTACTGCAAACTGCAATTGCAAAATACTGTTACAGATCTCAATTTTTGGATGACTGATACTCAATTCCATTTAAATATACGTAAGTCTTGAAATTTAAATGAAATTGAAATCTTTCAAAATGTCCTAATCTCCTCCATCTCTGTATTCACTTCCGCTGCTACTACTACTACTACTACTACTAATGATACCACTACTATTCATGCTACCAGCCTACTGCTGCTGCTACTACTACTACTACTACTACTACTACTACTACTACTACTAGAGAAAAGACTGGCGCTATTTTAGTCATGCACAGGGAGATTAGAGGGTAAAGCATGCATGCAGGAAGGTCGAAAGGAACACAGACAGGAAATTCCTCTAGAGAGCCAAGGCCACATGCGGCCTGCAAGAGGAAAGAATGCTTTCCTCTAAAAACCCCAAAGGCTGCCACTGTCGCGTTGAGATGAGCTAACCACCGAGCTGAGCTACTATATGGCATTACTGTGCAACGCACTACGGTAGCACCCCATAGGAAAACATAAACTGTTTAAAAAAACTGACATTGCTACAAAATCCTATAAAGCCAAATTTAAGAAATGGGTCACTTAAGTACAGTTTGCCATAAAAGTAAGAAGTCCTACACATTTCATGTAGAATGCTTATGTTGCGTATATGTGAAGTGTATGTGTGCCTTACCTACATATACATCCGTATGTATGAGGAAAATGAGGAATAGGACACTTTTGTAGCATGTGTCATATTGTAAAGAATTGTAAAGTCGATAAATGTATAATTTCGTAAGTTTTATATGTTTTCCCTGTGGGTAGCTTTGGGGAGAGCTGTTGTTCTCTTTGCTGTGTGTCTGCTTTAATCGCCACAGGCCACATGGTTTCCCCATTTCTCCACCTCTCCTGGCTATAAAAATGTTTATAAAACCAATAACAAACATACAGATCTCCATAAAAATGTACACTTGTGCTAAAATAAGCTAGGAGACACTGACAGGGGGAATGTTAACTATGTGCTTAAGTGGAATGTAAACCGCCTAGTAGTAGCTCATCTCAACCGACAGCTCATCTCGACAGAAGACCGTGGGTAAAGGGGGAGAGAGAATGCTTGTGGTTGCCATGCATGGACAGGACAGGACCTACCATTGTCATTCAGATGGTCAGACTGTGAGCATGGGATGGGGAGAAGAGGGCAAAGGGTTAAAAACGGACACAAGTCATGTCAATATGGACTGGATCTCTGTGCATTATTGTGTGTGTGTGTGTGTGTGTGTGTGTGTGTGTGCATGCGTGTGAGTGGGAGCGCGTGTGTGTGTGTGTGTGTGAGAGAGAGAGAGAGAGAGAGAGAGAGAGAGAGAGAGAGAGAGATTAGAGGGGAAAGGGGTAAAAACTGGCGGTGATGTTTGAGTTTGATAAGTGATGTCTGTGATTTCAGGTTATTTTGTGTATGACATGAAAAAGAAGTTATAAAAACTATACACGTTTTAGCGATCAAAACCTTCAGGTTTGATAAAGTAAACTGTACCTGTCTTGCCGATTCAACAAAAGTATGTCCTGTGTGTGTGTGTGTGTGTGTGTGTGTGTGTGTGTGTGTGTGTGTGTGTGTGTGTGTGTGTGTGCGCGTGCGTGTGTTTGTGTGTACCTTTCTTGACCATTCCACAAAAGTGTGTGCTTCTGTGTGTGTGTGTGTGTGCGTGCGTGCGAGCGTGTGTGCGTGCGTGCGTGCGTGCGTGCGTGTGCTCACCTCTGTCCCCCCTACTGTGTTGTTGTCCAACTCATCAGGTGACTTCACATTATTTTCAGATTCATCCTGTCAATCACACAGAGATATACAACATTGAAATTACATACAGTATGCATACCACAGAACTGAATAAGACTCTTGGATGTTTATCAGCATGCATTTGTATGTGCAGTTCAACATTTTCAGTGTGACTGTGTCACTTTCTTTTGAATGTGTCTTTCTTTTTGTCTGGACGTACATACTGTACTGGCACACAGTGGGAGTGAATGTGTGTTTGTGCTTCACTGTGACTTTATGTTTGTTACAGTGGTGGTGGCTCAGGTGCTAAAGGAGCCGTTGGGCAACCAGAAGGCCAATGCTACTGGTGTGTGAAATAGAGTGCGAATGGGCGAATAAATGTGAGGCACACCATGTAAAGCGCTTTGAGTGCTCGAAGGAGTGGAAAGGCGCTATATCAGTGTTTCTCAAACTTTGTCAGACCGAGGACCACTTTGTCCCCCTAAATATGTTCAGGGACCACCTGTCTATTGAATCGACAGTTGATGGGTGCTAATTTGATGCTGCTAATTTCGATAATTTTGATGCTGCTTTTTTATCCACATTCACAGGCCTGTCTTATTATAGTGAAAATGTTATGTTTAGCTTTGTAATAATGTTACAAATATACCTACCTTGTCTTGGTAAAATAGAAATCCCCTTGCGGACCACCTGAGCTCTGTCACGGACCACTAGTGGTCCCCGGACCACACTTTGAGAATCACTGCGCTATATAAAATGCAGTCCATTTACCATTACAGTACATTATATTACACTCAACACTTTTTGAAATAAGAAAAACCCTATGACTGCATTATATTTTTCGCAAATAAAAAACTCTGAAATCAGGCACTGAGCCTGAGTACTATCAGCCTTGTGTTGTGCAGCGTCACAGTTAGCATGGGCAGGAGCGGCCTAACATTCTTCAACTTTTTCTGGGATGATATCACCGCAACATCTGGCTTTAAACTTTTCCATATGGCCCAAAAATGTTTTTGAGCTTCTTAAAAGCACGATAGAATGGGGATGATTGCCATTTCAAGTCAAGTCAAGTCAAGTCAAGTCAAGTTTATTGTCAATTTCTTTACATGCACTGGTCATACAAAGAATTTGAAATTGCGTTTCTTGCTCTCCCATGCAGACATAGACTAATCTAGGTAAGGACATAGACAGTATAGACATAGACAGTACTCATACATGGACATAGACAGTATGGACGTAGACATTGCTCATACAGACATTTAAAGTGCAAGACTGGACAACAGAAGACTTGTAGAGAACATACATTAAGAGGAGGTATTTTGTTGTTCTTTTTTCTAAAAGTCCTTTATAGCGTTCTGACATAGTAATAGTAGCATTTGAAGAAATAAATAATTAAAAAAAGGTTTTTATTAAATACACCAGCAGCAGTATGTGTGTGTGTGTGTTTGTATGTGTTTTGTGTGCGTGTGTGCGTGCGTGTGTGTGTGTGTGTGTGTGTGTGTGTGTATGTGTGTGTGTGTGTGTGTGTGTGTGTGTGTGTGTGTGTGTGTGTGTGTGTGTGTGTGTGTTTAGTGCAGGTAGAAAGTGCGGTGTGCGTCTGTGTGTGTGTACCTGTGTATGTGTGTGTGTGTGTGTGTGTGTGTGTGTGTGTGTATGTGTGTGAGTATGAGTTGTGTGTCAGTGTGTGTATGTTTGGGTTTAGTGCAGAAAGTGCAGTGTGCTTGTGTGTGTGTGTGTGTGTGTGTGTGTGTGTGTGTGTGTGTGTGTGTGTGTGTGTGTGTGTGTGTGTGTGTGTGTGTGTGTGTGTGTGTGTGTGCATGTGTATGTTTTGAGTTAGTGCAGGTTGAAAGTTCAGTCACAGATGTAGTAGTGCAGGTGGAATGTTCAGTCGCAGATATGGTGGTGGGGATGAGGGGGGGAGCGTTGTCAGTGGCCTGGCTGGCTAGAGGCTGACAGTGAAGGGAGAGTGGGTTGAGTGTTCAGTATCTTGATTGCTTGATGCATCGTGCTGCTTGCAAGCCTGGTGGTACGGGAACGGAGGCGCCTGTACCTCTTTCCAGAGGGCAGGAGGCTGAACAGTTTGTGTGCAGGGTGGCTTGTGTCTTTGATGATCATCAGTGCTTTTCGGGTGAGGCGTGCGGTGTAAATGTCCTGCAGGGAGGGGAGTGGTACTCCAATGATCTTCTTCGCTGTGTTCACAACACGCTGGAGTGTCTTCCTGTTTTTCTCCGTGCAGCTTCCTCCCCACACTGTGATGCAGCTGGACACGACGCTCTCTATGGTTCCTCTGTAGAATGTTGTCATGATGGAGGGTGCAGCACTTGCCTTCTTTAGTTTGCGCAAGAAGTAGAGACGCTGATGGGCCTTCTTCGCCAGTGATGTAGTGTTGGTGGTCCAAGAGAGGTCGTCGCTGATGTGCACTCCAAGGAACTTGGTGCTGCTCACTCTCTCCACAGCATCACCGTCGATGGTCAGTGGTGGCAGTTGTTTTTGGACCCTCTGAAAGTTGACAACAATCTCCTTGGTCTTGTTGACATTCAGCAGGAGGTTGTTGTCTTTGCACCATCTGGCCAGCAGGTCTACTTCTTCTCTGTAGTGGGTCTCATCGCCCTTAGTGATGAGGCCCACCAGTGTTGTATCATCCGCAAACTTCACTAGATGGTTAGTGCTGTGGGTCGTTGTGCAGTCATGTGTCAGCAGCGTGAACAGCAGGGGGCTGAGAACACAACCTTGCGGAGCCCCCGTGCTCAGGGTTAGGGTGCTTGAGGTGTTATTCCCTACCCGTACTGCTTGTGGTCTCTGCATCAGGAAGTCCAGCAGCCAGTTGCAGAGGGAGGTGCTGAAACCTAGTTTGTCCAGTTTTCTGATGAGTTGTTGTGGTATTATGGTATTGAATGCTGAGCTGAAGTCAATGAACAGCATTCTCACATATGAGTCTTTATTGTCCAAGTGGGTGAGGGCTGGATGGAGGGCAGAGCAGATTGCATCCTCCGTGGATCGCTTGGCTCGGTATGCGAACTGGTAGGGGTCCAGGGTGGGGGGTAGGGTGGCTTTGATGTGTGACAGGACTAGCCGTTCGAAGCACTTCATGATTATGGGCGTCAGTGCTACAGGACTGTGTGTGTATGTGTCTGTGTGTGTGTGTTATAAAGAGGTGTGTGTGTGTGTGTGTGTGTGTGTGTGTGTGTGTGTGTGTGTGTGTGTGTGTGTGTGTGTGTGCGTGCGTGTCTCCTTACCAGCACCCACGGGTGGGACAGCACTTCTTCTGCACTGTAACGATTGCCAACGGTAACTTGCAGCATTCGACCAATAAGATCCTGTAATACAAAGCCAGTGATAAATACAACCAATCAGATCATGAAATACAGGTCAATGTTAGTCTGCGAAAGCCAATTACATTAACACCCACAGCTAATGAGATCCTGCAATACAGGTCATGTGAGTTTGCCAGAGCCAATTAAGAACACTAATGACCAATGAGATCCTGTAAGACATGTCATGT
>NC_085877.1:32090075-32092575 GCF_034702125.1 Engraulis encrasicolus | reverse complement strand
GATTACCAGAAGGTTCTCTGGCTTGATGTCTCGGTGTACGATGCTGAGTAGTGTGCAGTGTGTGTGTGTGTGTGTGTGTGTGTGTGTGTGTGTGTGTGTGTGTGTGTGTGTGTGTGTGTGTGTGTGTGTGTGTGTGTGTGTTGTGATTACCAGAAGGTTCTCTGGCTTGATGTCTCGGTGTACGATGCTGAGCTGGTGGTGCAGTGTGTGTGTGTGTGTGTGTGTGTGTGTGTGTGTGTGTGTGTGTGTGTGTGTGTGTGTGTGTGTGTGTTATAGTGATTACCAGAAGGTTCTCTGGCTTGATGTCTCGGTGTACGATGCTGAGTTGGTGCAGGTACTTAAGGGCAGCACTCAGGTTGAAGAGCATGGCACTGGCCTCACACTCGCTGTACTTAGTGGAGGACGTGATGGCATCAAACAAGTCCCCACCCTGCAGGGGAAGACAAACACACGCACGCACGCAGGCACGCACGCACGCACGCACGCAGGTACGCACGCAGGCACGCACACACAAACACATACACACACAAAGATACATGAGTACACACAAACACGCATGCATTGACACACGCGCGCGCACACACACACACACACACACACACACACACACACACACACACACACACACACACACACACACACACACACACACACACACACACACACACAGGCAGACACAGACACAGACACAGACACAGACACAGACACAGACACAGACACTGACACACACACACACACACACACACACACACACACACACACACACACACACACACACACACACACACACTGCCCCGTGAGCGAGGCTATGACAGAAATATAGGCGCTTGCCATGACAACCAGCTTAAGGGGGGGATTTGAAAGAGGCTCAGAAATGACAGATCATACAAATGCTGAGAGAGGGAGAGGGAGAGAGAGGGAGAGAAAGAGAGAGAGAGAGAGAGAGAGAGAGAGAGAGAGAGAGAGAGAGAGAGAGAGAGAGAGCAGATAACATGGCGAGAGAGGGAATAGAGTGATAAATGAAAGAGAGGCAGAGACTGAAGTACACGAGAGATTGAATGGAATGAGAGAGAGTGAGAATGAAGGAAAAGAGAGAGAGAGGGGAAAAGAGAATTAAAGAAAAGGGAGAGAGAGAGAGAGAGAGAGAGAGAGAGAGAGGGAGGAGTGAAAAGAGATGAAGGGAGGAGAGAGAGAGAGGGACAGAGTGAGAGAACAGGGATAGATAGACGAAGGGAAATAAAAGTGATCACGAAAGCCTGGTGGAACCCGCTGTGCAGGTTGTACCATGTGACATTTAGATAACAGAGAGACCCAGCCAGAAACTGCAATGCTCATTTTTTTGCGATATACATATATAGCATATTTAGTGCTCTATGTAGAGGATAAACCAATGTAAATCCAGGCCTTTGAAGTGAGCTGTATTACACACTCTTGTCCCATAATTCTTACCCCCCTTGACGAGCTCCATGACTAGTTATGCTGCATTCCCCAGAGGTAGGAGCTTCCTAGTAGGCAACAAGAAGGCAGCTACCTCCCACTTGAAAGCGTTCCAACCAGCAAGTCAAACAAACTACAAACATGGAGGGACAAAAACTACATATCCACTTCTCAAAGATGTCAGCAATGTAAACAACATCATGCGTTATTTTCATTTAGCCGCATTTCATCTTTGAAATACGCAATGTCAATATAACTACACCTTAGAAAAGTTAACAGGCTGTTTTGAAACTGTTAACCTGTCCGAATCAACTTTATTTGTCCATAGAATGGTGATGTGCAACATAAACTATTCCTAACACTGTGCGCTGCCATTGCTGTGATGACATCACGATAGTCAATGGGGCGAAGTCGGTTTGCTTCGCTTTTGCACCAGCTCGCGACTTGAACATTCCGCTTCAACAGGCGTTCCAATGCATTTCAGCAAGTAGGAGGTCAGAAACATCCCATCTCCCAACCCTGGGGAATGCACCATTAGAGGTGGCTGAGTGTGACCACTAACTAATTGGCTAACTGATTACTTGATTGGTTGATCCATGTTCACTAATTAATTGATTGCTTGCTAAATTGAGTCGTTAGTTGGAAGAGGGGATGTCTGCGCTTCAGCCTTGGTGGTGCTCACCGTCGAGGACAGCAGTATCAAGACAAGCTGGGCTACCTCACAGTGACTAGACCCAGGGATGATAGGAGCACTCAGCAACTTGTTTAGGGTTTTTTTTATTATTTTGGTGCACAAAATGACTGACGTTTCGGCGCACCTGCGCCTTCCTCAGAGTCAAACCATACTGGTGATAATAAAGACATAATAAGACATAGACATAATAAAAAAGACATAATAAAGACACAGTCAAAATAAAGACATCTTCCCTCCCTACTGCTTTGGCATTAGTCGTTAGTTGGTCAACTCTCACCATGATGAGCTTCATGACCAGGTAGAGGTGGCTAACTGATTGACTAACAAATGAATTGGTTAATGAACTGGTTAATTGGTTAGCACTCACCT
>NC_085877.1:32077575-32085075 GCF_034702125.1 Engraulis encrasicolus | reverse complement strand
ACTGTAAAGGGCTCTCGAGACATACAGGAGGTTACCCACCCCTACTTTAAGACATGGTCATCGCCATTTAAGTAACAATCACTGTACTATATAATGGAGGCTCAGCATGAAAGGGTTTATTCAAGGGTTTAAAGCTCTTAAGGCGCTGTATAACACTTCTAGAGTCTTATTTAGCACTGTTGTTTGTGCTGTATTTGGCCCACGCTCTCCGAGTGTTGAATTAAAGCACCGGTCTGCCATTTTTTGGAAATTAGCTCATTGTCATGCACCATTGAGCCCAGATAGTACCAAGAACTGGTACCAACGGGTCAAACTGGTTAAACTCCCGAATTGTGTTCTCTCTATTTTCTGTAACGTATATGTATATGCCTACTGAAAGTCGCTTTTGTAGAAATGACGTTTCGCAAACGGGGCGTAATCCTGGGGGACCGGCAGGTCGGCGGTGAGAACAAGTCAGGTCTCATGGCACGGGGCTGTGGGTCTGGGCTGCTGGCCCAACTAAGCGCTGCCGCAGCACAGCAGGGCTCTGGATATGGTGGTGAGAAAGTGGCTTATGATACATGAATATAAGGAATATCACCTGAGTCAGAAAATGGCTGTAAGAGCAGGAGAAAAGTAAAACTGAATTATATATCTTCAGGGGAGGGGTAAAATGGTGTTTAAAAAAAAAGAAAAATTGGACTGTTTCTTGAATACTGCAGAATATACTGTTTAGAGGTGAGGAAGAGGCCGCAGTCTACTGTATGTCAGCATGTTGTTATTCATGGTATGCGGAGTATGTGGCTGGGTGGGTGGCTTGGAATGGGTTGTGTAAATGGGAATGTGAGTGTTTATTCTGGATGCAACATTCATGTGATGCATATAAAGTGTTAAGTAGGGCAGGGAGACTTGGGAGGGTGTACGTTTTTATGTAACTTAAAGGGGCTCCAGGTAGCTGTCCCGAGTCAGACGATGGTTATGTGAATCTTTACTAAGTGAACGATGTCTCTCGCAACCACTTCCACGGTCCGCTGTCAGAAAACCCCAAATGCAACTTTTTGACAGAGCAGTCCGAAGGACTTTTTCATACGAAAAATCGCCTTACGCACTGTATTCAGATTTGTATCAACTGTTAGCATTCCGTGATGAAAAACATTCTCACAGCGAGTTTATTTTAACAGCATTTTTTCATTACGGTGTAGATTTTGAGACAGGCATGCCACGGGCACCACGCAAAAGACGTCATCCTACCTTGTGCCCCTTTAATGATGTGCATATGTTAAAGGCCTTTTAAAAAAGCAACTTTACATCGGTCAGAAAGCAGACAGAGGGAAGGAGAGACAGAGGGAGGGAGCTGTGAGAAAGAAAGAGGGGAGGGAGGAGAGAGAGAGAGAGAGAACATTCTTAACATGTGTGCCTGTGTATTTGCATGTCTTTGTGAGAGCACAGCATACCTTTGTATCTGAGAGACAGCCTGTGAAGTTTTTGTGTGTGTGTGTGTGTGTGTGTGCGTGCGTGCGCGAGCGTGTACGTGTGTATGAATGTTTGTGCGAACATATATCCGTGCGTGCATCCACGGCGGTCTGCCTACCTTTCACACTGGATGATGATCCAGAGGTCTTGGGCTTCAGTGCTCGAGATGATTTCAGTTCTGGTATGGGAAGAGGAGATGAGGAGGAGAGGAATGAGAGGAGAAGAGTGAAGAGAAGAGAAGAGAAGAGAAGAGAAGAGAAGAGAAGAGAAGAGAAGAGAAGAGAAGAGAAGAGAAGAGGAGATGAGGAGGAGAGGAATGAGAGGAGAAGAGTGAAGAGAAGAGAAGAGAAGAGAAGAGAAGAGAAGAGAAGAGAAGAGAAGAGAAGAGAAGAGAAGAGAAGAGAAGAGAAGAGAGAAGAGAAGAGAAGAGAAGAGAAGAGAAGAGAAGAGAAGAGAAGAGAAGAGAAGAGAAGAGAAGAGAAGAGAAGAGAAGGACAATAGGAGGAGTTGAAGTGAGGAGGAGGAGAGAATAGAGGAGGAGGAGAAGAGGTGAAGAAGTAGAGGAGGAGAAGAGGATGAGAAGAGGAGAGGAAGAAGAGAGGAAAAGAGTGTTCTGTCAAAATGTGTGAGAGTGTTTCATCATGAACAGAGAGGCATCATAGTCAGAGAGAACAAAGAAATACAGGTTATGAATCATAAAAATAGAATCATGAACACTGAATAGTTTCACAGTGATAACCGTCAAATTGTCGTGATTGCTGTTTTTGAGCACTGTTTGTATATTGTACATGGGTCAATGACGTTTACTTTGAATTCAGACGTCAGGTGGACGTCAACCACAGCTAATGCCCATAAATTAATTAGTAATTGGTGATTGATGTACTGCTATGAATATGCTCCTTAGATAATCCACTAACACAAGAAATAATCAAATCCATACAATAGTGGGAATAATTGTGGTCGCACGACCCTGAAGTGTGCTACTACTGAACCATCATTAACGCATATGAGTGATTCTCTAATTCGCCTACACTTTTAAGTCCGTGGATTTTATTTGGCAATTCCACTAACTATTAACTGCATCCAATGATGCTTTGGACATTAGAAAACATTTATCTTTCATATAATACAGAAAGTGTAGACATAGCAGTATTTCCCTCAGCAAGAATGAATATTTAATACTGGTTTTGGGCGTTTTCATGCCGTCCTGTTTTCCAAATGTCAGATTCAGTCTTCATATTAGCATGTAAAGAAACTTGTTTTGCCCAAGACGATTGCAAATGTTGATTCACAGTAATCATCACAATATGACAAAACTGTCAGAAAGACCACTGTCCTTTCCATTATACATGAAATTTGCCATTTTGTGTTTGTCCACGAAAACTGTGTTAACGGTGTCACAGTCTGAAACCTCCTCCATAAATCAGTAATGGTTTGGTCTTAGGCCATACGAATAACATCACGTGATGTCATAACCTCTTTGGCAGGATACGGGAAGACTTTTTGGTAAATATTGAGCTCCATCCTTCCATAATTTAATCCATTCTTTTTCATGTTCTCATAGCGGGAAAATTGCCTGTCAACGGTGTTATCAACATATTCATAAGAATCTGAATTAGAAATCACATGTAGAAAAACACAGATAAAGCATACAGATACATGAATTGATTAAGGTGTTGTGGTGGAACTTCTGAGGTCCTCAGTTAGCACAACACCATAAAAATGGCTGAAATGTCAACGGTGTTACCGTCAATGGTGTTACAATTAAGTATGACAGTCAGGGTTGCCAGATGAGGCTGATGATTTCCAGCCCAAAAAGTGATCAAAATCCGCCCTAAAAACCCGCCCAATTCTATTGATTTATATGGCAGTGGGAAGGTTTTTCTGATAGATGCCATTTTTACCCGTACCCGGCCATCCTAAGCAGCCCAATTGGGCGGGAACCAGCCCAATCTGGCAACACTGATGACAGTTGAGGAGGAGTATGTTTTTGCCAATTTATATCCATATTGACAGACAAACAAACTAAATAATTTGTGTTCTAGGGAGATGGGTTTGTCTGCTCTGTTTTTCTCCTAAAAAAGTGCCGACTTGTTCCCCTGCACTGTTGACCGTAACACCGTTGAGTAACAACGTTGACTGTTTTGAAAGTGTTTTTGCGCTATTGATCCCTTATGTGTTGGAAAAATCCTATGAACATACACTAGGGATTATCTCTGGAGAAGGAAGTCTTGTGTAAGGAGGGTGACTATATTCAAATCAGACGTTACAGGGATTTATGATGAAAAATGTGTCAGTCTGTATCACAGTGACTCATAAAATCCTACTTATGAAGCTCAACAATCACATTTTCTATATCAGTTGCACAGATTAAAGACAACATTACTGCTAAGGGACATAAGCACTTTCAAACATATATTGTTTCAACTCTGTAGTATTTTTATATATGTTTGAAATGACATAGTATTTGTCCATAACACTGTTGACAAAATAATTAAGCAAATGTTCGCTTTAATTAGAGTATTTATCAAATGATTTAAGATTAAGCTTGGCAATTTGTTTGTTTGGAAACTTAAATATATACACTATGTAAACATCTAGGTCATTTAGTTGAAAAAAAATACTGATAATTGACATTTTGCTTTTGCCAAAAGCGTAGGGGAATCGTAGAATCACTCATATCCATTCCTTAGAGTGTTCAGAGCTTCCATTCTCCCAACATTTCTGTCACCCCCGTGTGACAGTTTACAGAGAGACTTAATCAGCATAGAGTTTATTCAGACGGTTAACCTTTTGAAGGTTTATCAGCATGGCAGTTATTCAAAGTAGGCTATGAGCTCTTTCCTCTTATCCTCTTGGACCGGGAGAGAGCAGGAGGTGTAGACGAGGATATGCGGTCAAAGCAGAGATAATACAGGAGGAGGAATTTACTATCTCTGCTAATAGGGACTCACTCTCACTGTGGCCCAAGCAAGACCAGGCTGTAGCCCCTTCACTCAATAAACACGGAACATACTTAACTACCATTATACTACACCATTATGAAAGTTCACAGGCCCTTTACAACTTCTATACAACTTGGTCATTGCCATTTTATTAACAGTTAATTTATAACAGGGGCTGTGTCTTGCTGGGTTAAAGGGGAACTCCACTTTTTTGAACATTAAGGCCATATTCTGACTGGTCTGCAATGTTAAGCTGGTTGAGACCAAATCCAAATAAGCCAAATAACAGAGACTGCAGTGAACATGAAATAAACGGCGAGGGGGACTCTAAAACATTGCAGACCACTCAGAAAATTGCCTTAATGTTCAAAAAAGTTCTCCTTTAAGTTGCAGTGTGTACACGTAAAATGTACTGGTCGCCATTATCAAAATGTACTTTCACACGATGTGTCCTTTTTTCAATAATATTTACCACTAACAGTGTCCCATCTTTTTTTTACAGTGCAGAAAATTGAACTCACAATGGAAAACAGATGGGGAATTGTATACTTTGCACCTTTACAGTAAGCTTATGTACAAATCTCAATGTTTAACTCCACAGGCTAAAATAACTGGCATCTGTTACTTACAGATGTACATATGAAGAGTTCAGATGCAAAACCCCCTAAGTGCCTTTTCAGAAAATAATCTTAATTCATTTGTATTTAATACAAAGCGATCAAAATTGCATATTTTTAATTTTATTTATGCAATATAACTATTTATATGTATTATCAACTACATGAATGTAAACCAAACCAACAACGGGGTTCTCTAAAAATACAGAAGTGCAGGTCTTCAGAAATGGAGTTAGGGGGTTTTGCATCTGAACTCTTCATATATATCCCCTGTGTATGAAATGTGCTGCACAAGTAAATTGGCCTTGCCAACAGTATAGAGTGCAGTCAGTGGTGGAACAATTGCACACAGGGCCACAGGGCAAAACACTCAGAGGGCCCCCTTACCCATACGACCTGCAGATAACAACCCCCCCCCCAAACCCCCACCCCCAATATGGGAGGGCCCTGGACCCTGGGGCAAGAGCCCTGCTCCCCACTCCAAAGCGTCGTCCCTGAGTACAATCCTGCAGCCCATAGACGGCCAAAACATACTGGAAGGAGTTTTAAAAGCCCAGTGTCCGCACAATGCCAGAAGGACAGGAGGTGCAGTATGCAGTGCCGTATGCAGTGCCATATGCTGCCTCTGAAGACAGAGAGCAGCCAGCTATGACAACGACGGCCAGGCAGCAGAATAGCTGAGCCAGCCAAGCTAAGATACAAGCTAAAAACTCAGGGTACAGCTACACACTACAACAACAACAACAACAACAACAAACGGTTCCATAGCCAGGTATAGGCTACAGTAGCTGAGCGAAGAGCACAAACTTGCAGTGCCCGGGCCCGGGCACTGCGCTTGCTGAGCCAGCCAAGCTAGGATAGCCATGGATACAGCTACACACCACAACAAACTGTAGGGTGGCAGAACCAGGCCAAAATCATTGAAAGCCCAGCAAGTCCATGCTATGACAAAGCTCAGGTAAAAGGATAGCTAAGCACACCAATCTATATACCAGACATAATAAGATTCGATCTTCTTGTCCCCAAGATACAGCTAAGCACCACAACAAACTGTCCCATAGCCAGGGACTAAGCGACAGCTGAGCCAGAATCACTGAGTCAGCACACTAAGTCAGCCAAGATACCGAGGACCCCCTCGAAAAAACAAGATGTACTGTATATATCATCTCAAGGGTTTATCCTTTAATGACGAATTCAATCGGATATGCACAAGTAGAGCAGTGTTAAATTTAATACACACTAGAGTAGGGAGTTGTCGTGCCCAGGCACTAGGCTATCCGAGCCAACTAAGCACCACAACAAACTGTCCCATTGCCAGGCAGTAAGCTGCAGTAGCTGAGCTCAGCCAAGTCATACACGCAGAAAGCAGAGAATTACCATGACCAGGGACTGGGCTTCCTAGGCCAACCACGCTAGATACCCAGCCTTTAGCTAAGCACTAAGTAAAACAAATAAACTGTCCCATAGCAGGACACTAGACCACATTAGCTGAGCCAGGCTCACAAAGCCACCTCAGCCATATGCATACTGTAGAAATGAAAGCAAGACCCTGCCCCGGCACTAGGATATCCAAGCCAACAAAAACTAGATTCCCAGGTTGTAGCTAAGCTGTCTCATTTCCCGACACTATGCAGAGCTGAGCCATCTAAGCTAGCTAGTGTAAGCAGCACCCCAACAAAATACCCCATAGCCAGCTACAGTTACAGTAGCTGAAGCAGGCTTACAAAGTCATTCAAGCCATCTGCATGGAAAGCGAATTGCTGTGCCGGGGGACTGGTCAAGCTGGGCCAACCAAGCTAGTAACTCTGGGTTTAGCAAAGCACCACAATAATGATGGTGGTAGGGTTAGATGATTCAGGTCTTCTGAGCTACACTGTAAATAATGGGGTGTTAAAAATGGGGTAAAGCGATTTGAGTGCTCGAAAGAGTGGAAAAGTGCAGTATCAACGCAATCCATTTCGTCTATGTATGTTACTATAACATAGGATGCATTCTTTACTAATACATGACAGCGTGGTCATTGCCATTGTGGCCATTAGAAAGATGTACGAGGGGTTGTGTCTCACAGTAATAGACAGGTCATCAGCTGGGAAAATTAGGCCTTTCGTCCTACCGCACTTTTCTCTGTGGATTACTGACCAGAAGGCCTATTGGAAGAAATTAAAACATGGGTCCACGTCAATTTTTGCTCAGAATTCAATATGGCCGCCATTTTCCAAAATGACTTGTTTTCATGCATTATTACATTGTACTATAAGGTGATATTCATGAACGATTAACTACTTTCAGCACTATTCTGTCCTATTTCCTTACATATATGTTTACAAAGGTTGACTAAACTAAAACAAATGAAAATAAAGTTGACCACCTTGCAATATCCAAAGGAAAGTGCTGAAAATAATAATTGAAATGCATGAGTCTATGGCTGGGAAAATTAGGCCTGTTGGGTTTTCACAGTGGTTTACAGACCAGAAGGCCTATTGGAA
>NC_085877.1:32055075-32070075 GCF_034702125.1 Engraulis encrasicolus | reverse complement strand
TAATGACACAAGTGGCACAAGTGACATGTACAGTTTTGGGCATTTTGCTCTAAGACTGTCTGTTCTGGGGACCTTCTAATCATCTCCAATACTGTTGTGATGTGGATTAATCACCACCACCTGTGACATAACGTGTCAGATCACATCACATCGGCCCTTCTCCAAACATCAAATGATGTCTATCAATGTGGCACGAAGCATTACATCAACACTAGTAATTAACCCTTTTTATTTAGCACCTCTATTATACTGTGCATATGTTGCTACCAAAGTGCTAATTACCAAGTCTTAATCTCTTAATCTGTTCACACATTTCCCTTGTTATACATGTTCTGTTGCCAGCATACCAGGTCATAATGTAATAAGAAAGGCTGTGTGCTCTGTTGTAGTGGTGTAGTAGCCTACTATGGTAGTAAAGGCTTTTCGACGATTATGACAACATTCCACTGGCTGAATGGTGTGGATTATGAGGCTAAGACTCTGGTCAGAACTGGTCAGGACATTAAAATGGGAAATTGACTGGGTATGCTATTTTTGCATTATATTTGTGAAAAAGTGGTAGGACAAGCTAGGTTCATCTCGAAAGTGATATAGACATATCCCCATCATTCACACCTCACATTACACCCATAACTCTCGGTAATGGCATAGCATAGTTGTTAAGGTGTAGTTGAGTTTTTCCCAGAAAACACTTACTCGGATCTTGGACAATCCCGATCTGCACCAAAATGCGACACCTTTTCATTCACTTAAGTTCTCACTGTGTGAACTTGGCTGTGACTGTCAACAGCCTACATCTATGTTGATTGTCTACAATGCCTTTTTTTCTCTTTTAGGGGCCATCAACCTGACTAGGGACGTTCTGGGGGTAATGACCTATAGTAGTTTGAAAGTTTGGGCGTGCGCTAGGGTTGTAAATAATAATTGATTTGTATCGATGCATCAATCCAACAGCCGACGATTCAATTAATTGATTTGTCCATAAGGGAATCGTTTAATTTGGATTAATCCATTTTTGTGATGACTGCACTCACTTTGTGAGACATTTTATTTTGCGCATGCAGTAATAATAAGTTAATACTGGTTAATAACGATGTTCCTCAAATAAAATACATAAAGACATTTCATCTTTTGTTAATTTATTAACTCTCCCTTACTACATGACCAGCACTAGCCTCCATTACTTTCTCAGCACATTCCAGCATGGACTATGGTAATTAGCAGATGCGGATAATAGCACCATACTGTCGAAACATAGCATGCCATAAGCAGATTTACATATATTATACGGTAGACTTAGCAAAGGAGAATATGTACTGTAGTCTACATGCAGTACAGTATGTAGACTATAGTAAGTGCAGGTCAAGGCAGGATTATGTTGCTACAAAGATGTGGTTTGTGCATGTGCTTGTGATCACTATGAGGTGTAAAGGAGAAGTATCTCTTACACCATCTATCTGGTGCAATAGAATAACTGATAGAATTGTGCATACAACATGGGCGCTGTACCTTGGGCATTCAAATAATTGTTTGTTTATAAAACAGATGAAATGTTCTGTCCAGGCCAAAAACATCACTGAAGTAATAGCTCCTATTTGCAGGCATGCATTTTAGGCCACAGTGCTTTCATCACACCATACCTGGGGGCACCAGCGCCATTTAAGTCAGAGAGAGAGAGAGGGAGAGAGAGAGAGAGAGAGAGAGAGAGAGAGAGAGAGAGAGAGAGAGAGAGAGAGAGAGAGAGTATGTAAGATGTGTTGAGATTAATAAGAGTACATCTACTTCTACTTGATACACTGCTATTGTATTCCCAGCACTTTTCGAAATGGAACAATGATACCTAATGGGGGTGAAACATCTTCAACACCTTTTGGGGTTCCTTCCATGCTATATCGTCATATTTTAAAACTCAGAAAAGACAAATATGTCTTCGCTGTACTGTACACAAGTATTGTCACTGAGCATCAGTGCAGGCTGCTTGCTGGTATCATTGAAGTAGTGGTAACTCATTGCAATGTATAGTTTCAGCCCAATTTTAGCAGCAAATTACTGTAGTGGTCGGAATCACCGTTTTCCAAGCACATTACCAAATTGACCAATAATACTGTAATAAACTCATGCCATAAGCAAGTCTAAACGCACTTCCTGACGAAATGTAATCATTGTACAGACAGTGTAGTCAGTGTGCACCAGTGCAGGATGTTGCCTGCTAGTGTCTCAGGACTGCGTAGGAGGCCAGTCCTGTCACCGACCCCGGGGAGTGCAGCTGGTAAGTGTCAGCGCTGTTCGCGGAGAGCTATGATTAGCTCAGCGAGAAAAGAAGTGTTTTATTTGGGGGGGCAAGGGAGGCGAGGGAGTCGGGGAGGAGAGTGAACAATCCAGTGAACTGAACTCCGGTCACGCAGGGACAGTGGCGGACAATGACAGTTGCAGACAAAACGGTATTAGCCTATGCACACGCACGGGGCACACACACACACACACACACACACACACACACACACACACACACACACACACACACACACACACACACACACACACACACACACACACACACGAACGGGACACTGTCTGAGGGACACATAGCCTACAGAGCCCAATACAGAATGGCGTGTTCTGCACATCATGCACGCATATCCAATCCACCCTACCTTCACACACGTACGCATGCACATGCTCTCTCTCTCTCTCTCTCTCTCTCTCTCTCTCTCTCTCTCTCTCTCTCTCTCTCTCTCTCTCTCTCTCTCTCTCTCTCTCTCTCTCTCTCTCTCTCTCTCTCTCTCTCTCTCTCTCTCTCTCCATTGTGGGATTCTAACACAGATGTAGCATTCACTGTGAAATACTAAAATTGAAACGTATGTCCCCTCAAACAGCACGTACAGTATAGCTTACTGTGCGGCCGGTAGAGCAGTAGTCTAGCCTATATTGCCCCCCATCCACGCCCACTTCCACATAGAACAATACACAGCCCCGTTCATCCGTAGCCCAGCGCCCAGCCCATACACCAGCCACATGGACAGTAATGGGGGACCTGCCGGTGTATAAATCAATCTCCTTCCCTGTCCTTGGTGCTGAAGCCACGTAGGCTATTACTTTACTGCCGGTGCGGGGGTGTGCGCCGGTGCTAGGTTGAACCCCCCATTGATTTTGCGGTCTCCTAACAGAAGGCTACCTGGCAGAGGCTTCATCATGTCGTACCGGCTATAATTTCTCACCTTCCAGGAGGTCGTCCAAGCTCGTCACTTTCTTGCCTCCGTCCAAGCTGTAAATTGTGCGGACCCCCTGCGGTAGATAGAGGTTGTCCGCCAGTGAGCGTGTCAGTTCGGCCAAGAGTGTATCGAAGGACCGGCACCGGTCCCCGGACACGGCGTACACCAGCCCCTTGAAGCAGCGGTCTCCATTCCGGTAGAAACGCACTTTCTTGGCCCGCTTCTCTGAGCTGAGGGTCTGGAGGGTGCGCGTGCGGTAGAAGCTACAATTGGCGCTATGCGCGGGGCTCGGAACCACGCTGCTGGCCCGCGAGCCGCACTCGGAACCTTTGTCGACCGCGCGAGAGGAGCGATGCGTCTTGTCTCGCTCGTCGAAGTGCTCCAGTTCTATGGTTCCTCGGCCCAGCGCCATGTCTAGTCTAGTCTCGCTCACAGGACACCGGTCAGGATTGCCCGGATCCTTTGGGGGTCGTCAGTGGTGGTCTGCGAGCATGAGCTTGTCTGGCAGAGAAGTGATCAAGAAGCTCACCGCACGAACACGAATGTGCACGCCACGTTAGCGCCCGTTATTCTCCTTCCTCGAGCGACGTTTTGGCGATAGCCAGCCAGCCGGGAGCATGATCTAAAACCAAACCCGATACAATAGAAGAGAGCCAACCACGCGCCACCTGTTCCGTCCGCTAGAGTGGGCTGGTCCACAAAGTAATACGTCACAGCCGACTCGCGCACAACAGACAGCACACACAACAACACACACACCCCTGAAATTAGGGAACTGCGATGGCTGCACACACACGCCCTCCGCAAAACAGCAAATCCGAGTGGATTATCTTCCAGGGTGATTGATGACAGTAGGCATCATCGTCAGTCAAAACAAGCCGTGTTCAACCCCCAGCCTCTTGGCAACACGAATACATCTCACGAGCTCTCGTTGTCACCCGGTGGAAGTGGCCTCTCGCGCTCCAGTCTCCCCCTGCCCGGCAACAACCTCGCATGCGCAGCAGACCCCAGCCCAGCAGCCGCCGCCAACCTCTGGTGATAGATAGGGGAAAGGACTCCGCAAAAGCGACGCCGAGTCAGCCTTCCTGCCAAAGTCTATCGTCCACCTAGCGACAAGGAGCCAGGGCATCTGTGTTGACGGAGGCTGCTCTGTGATTTGAACCAAACCGACAGCATGGCTGCAGCGGGGGAAGTGCGCGCCCTACGCCTCGAGCTAGTGGGCGCCACTATGTGCGTGTGGAGCGTGTGTGTGTGTGTGTGTGTGGTGTGCAGCAGCCAGACAGCAACACCGATTTTCCTCTGGGTCCTAATGCGCGTTTTCAGAACCATGATTTTACACAGACCTACTGTAGATAGGTAACATTACAGTCTGGTAACCGGAGGGCGATTCTAAAGCCCCCGCCCTTTTTTTGGTGAGATGGACCACTGCGGTAGATTGCTTTCTACTCATACCGGCTTCGGCTGCTCCTAGCCAGGCAGCCATGGCCACAATGCAGTGTAATAAATGCAAGACAGAACATGTCCAGCCAAGATGCAATTTTCATTGATTCAAATGTCGTCAATGCTAGCCATTTTGGTTATTCTCCAATCATATGCGTAACCACCATCTCTCTCTCTCTCTCTCTCTCTCTCTCTCTCTCTCTCTCTCTCTCTCTCTCTCTCTCTCTCTCTCTCTCTCTCTCTCTCTCTCTCTCTCTCTCTCTCTCTCTCTCTCTCTCTCTCTCTCTCTCTCTCTCTCTCTCTCTCTCTCTCTCTGCTGTGGATGATCAATGCATCGGTCTTGGCTGCAGGAAAAAAGACAGACCCGTTGTATTTCATAGACATTTTGGATTTAGTTGCATATTCCATGCACAGAACATCGAGGCATTATTTATCCACTATCACAAAAGCTTAAAAACATAGCATATGGACTCAGAATAAAAAAATAAAAAAGTTAAATAAAATAATAATAATAAAATAGTAAAAAAAGAGACCACTAAAGGAAAACAGACATGTTACATAGGCCTATGGTTATATGGTTGGTGAAGCACCAATGCCAGTACAGTGCCATTTCATATAGGCCAACACATTATGGCTGGATATACATAAATCCTCCATACCATAAATATAGTCAATAACACTTAAATACTATTGTGCAATGACCCCCCCCCCCTCTCTCGCTCTCACACACACACACACACACACACACACACACACACACACACACACACACACACACACACACACACACACACACACACACACACACACACACACACACACACACACAGATCATTGCAGAAGCTTACGTAGGCTATGTCATAGAGAGGGGATCGAGTTTTAATATTCTGCTGACCAAGCATCTATGGTCCCTGTGAAAATCAGATGCTTGTTCCATTATGTCATGGGGAATTGAAAATATATAGCCTATAAGCCTACTGAGGGTATGGCAGTAGGCTGCCGTAAATAACCCCTGCAAGAAAGCTTGAAAGCTATTAAACTGAGGTCCTTCTTAGCTGTAAGCAGATGAGAAGAGTAAATGGAATAAATGGAAGTATTGATGCTATTTATTAGGACTAGAGGTTAGGCCTACTTTGTATACAGCAGGCCTAGCCTACTGCAGAGCTCTTTTAAAGTGAAAGGGAAGGCCCAACTGGGAAACTCCCACTCTCATTGTCAGTTTGTGGCACAGCACTCAGCACACACATGTTCACTGCATACTGCACGCAACAGAATTGAATTTTTGCCTCACCCGTGCAAGGAGGCAGCCCCCAATGGCGCCCTGTGGCGGGATGGTAGGCTACCATGCTCAGGGTACCTCATGAAGGAGGATGGGGGAGACCACTGGTTAATTACTTCCCCCCACAGGTCTGATGACCTACCGCTTACCCATGTGCCCACATGACATTTTATCACTTCAGGTTCAAGTGTAAAGGGAAAGCTGTAAATAGTCTACATGTTCGTCATGTTAAAGTAACAATCGTTATCACACCAAAACAAGCATTAGGCCTACCGTGTATGATGAATGCTTGTAAAAAAAGCCATCATTTGGAGTCCCCATCCATTAAACAGCAGGTGGCGACACTGAACACCCTGCCCGTGAGCTCAGCCATCGACGAAGAAGACTGTCAACAAACCTAGGGGAAATCTCGGAATGTAAAAAAATTTTCACTGTCAAATTATCAAAATCTTAGTTAAAGATTAAGGGAAGACAACAGCGGACATTAGTGAAAGTTAACCATGTTTAGTGCCAGTCAACGAAATGTGGACAATGTGTACTCCCTCGTAAGTTTCTAACGTTTCTACTTGTTTGATATAGCAAGTAGCCTACGTAGCCCAATCCACTGCTCATTTTCTTCGAAAACACAGTAGTTGCATGAATGAATGAAACATAATGGGGCAGGCATTTTGAAAATCTGCCTACCTATCGCAGGAATGCTGGTAGCCTTTATTTATCTAAGACCTAATTAAAACTTGTAGCTGCTCCAAGATAGCCTGTGGGTGCTGCTGCTTATTAATGCTCCACGAGAACATTCTACAGTATGTGCAGCATTCTGATTAGACCAATGCATAGCTGGTTCCCTACTTCTGTTCTGCGACTGATGCCAATGTCAAACATAGACCAACGTGTGTTATTTTTTTAACCAAAGTCTGTATCAGCCACTGATTTGACCACGTATTTCAGACTGCGTAATTAGCGAGGACTAGTAACCATGGAAACCCCGCAGTGCATTCAGTGAACCCAAATAGTCGCCAGAGGGCGCTTGTGTATTTTGTTCAACATAGGCCTTATAACCTGTTTTCTGATGTCAAGCAGGTCTGTGTCTTTTCAGGCAAGTGTACTTCAAGCAGTATGATAAATGTAGTCCAGGATATGCCCTTTTTTTCCTCTATCTTGTCTGTGTGTGTGCGTGTTTAAGTCTGGTGTGTTGTAATATCTGGAGAGAGAAAAAGTGTAATAACTACAGAATACTGTGATATGTTTCTCTGTCCACAGTTGTTGGCAGTGTGCGTGCTACTGGCCTGGGGCTTTGTGATCTATGGCTGCAGGGAGGCTACTCTGGAGCGCCTCACTGCCGCATATGGAGGAGACTGAACCAAAATGGCATCCGTCTCTCCCTCAGTATCGACACATCTATGGCTGAGGCTACTGTGGACCGTCTGAATGTTGCTTACGCAGTAGACTGAAGCAAAATGGACACTCTCTCTCTCTCTCTCTCTCTCTCTCTCTCTGTCTCTCTCTCTCTCTCTCTCAGTATCGAGGTGTCTATGACTGTAGGGAGGCTACTGAGGAGCGTCTCAATGCTGGAGAGACTGAACCAAAGTGATTTCTGTCTCACTCTCTCTCAGGATCGAAACATCACCCAGCTACATACAAGCGCAAATTAGAAAAGACAATATGATGCAACATGTCAACATGACAAAGTGTCTCTGTCCACAAGGCAGTGCGATATGGACCACTGTTAGAGGAGTCTGATCCTGTTTTCAGGCCGACCAGGGCTGCGTTTCCCAAAAACTCTTATATAAGTAGTATGAGGTGGCCCCTAAGCAATAGTTCAGAAATAGGTCTCACATCATCACTAAAAGTTTATAAATACACTATTTTACTTCACACATGGACTTTGCACAAGAACTGTATTTGCATGTGCCAGAACAAATATTGTAAAGGGTGTATGAAATATTTGTATGTATAAACTTTTAGTGATGTGGTATATTGCCCAGGCGGCTCCTCATATTTAAGTACTACTCTGGCTTAAGTACTACTTAAGAGTTTTGGGGAAATGCAGCCCAGAACGGTGCTTGTGCCTGTTACGTTCAGAACTTAAGTGGTTACTTGTGAACCTCCCTCCTGTGTTCATACCGGGCTCTTAACCTCTGGGTCATTTCACGTGAAATCAGACACTTTGGGACCCGACCGACCCGGATTTCAATCATACTTGGTGTGCCTTTTCAGTAGCAAGGTAGCACCCCAGAACTGCATTGGTTTGAATCTGACACTAATATTAAGGGAGAAACAGACAAGGAAAGGTTCACATGTGAGGGTAGGACAGTATACATTCAGCCTTGAATATATCAGTCAGTGTTAGTCACAAAAATATGCCTGTGGTGTTGTTTGAAAGCTCTTTTCTGGCTCTACATATTACACAATCACCTTGGAATACAACTACTCTCAGAATATGAATTATGATAAATTGAAAAATTAAAAATTGAATATCTAAAAAACTTATATTTTAAAATGGCCAGTTCCTTGTCCAAACGTAGCCGGCAATGTCATGAGCAGCACCTAAAATGCTGGTGTTCGGTTTGTTATTCATTTCAGAGAGAATTTGACTCACAAATATGGCGTCATACAGACCACTTACTAATAATATGGTAATACCATAGTAGCATCACATGACAAAACAAAAACAAAACAAAAATGGTCAGTGTCCATGGTCCCAGGTTTCAGAAACAAAGGCAGATGTCCATTTATACACACCAAATGATGATATGTGAATGTTTGAACATTCCTTCTCTGTGTGCCTGTGCCATCTTCCCTTTACCGTACTTTAAAGAGATAATCAATGGCTACACTCTCATTTTGTACTCTACCAGTGCATTTGAAGCAGCAGCAGCTGTGTCTTTTGTAGATAATGTATAAGTACGTCCCGTTGCAGTTACAGGTTCCACTACCAGAAGCACATCCTGATGATCCATGACAAGTCTATCTAGTCTGAAGGGAAAAGTGAAGGATGGAGATGGCCCATGAGGATGCAGGAAGTTCAGTTTCACCTCTCCAGTGCTCGGCATACATTCCTCAGCACATGCTAGCCACCAGTTGCCATCATATACAGCTACAACATACCCTTTGATGCTTGAAAATGTAACACATTCCTTTACTGAGCTCACTCTTTCAACTCTGCCTTCTCTGAATGCTGAAAATGGCCTAACTTCCACTGTGTCCATTGACAATGGGCAGAAGCTGTGTAGTTTTTGAGTACCTGGAATAGTTCTTGCAGATTCAAACCTTTTCAACAGGTTCTCAGCTTCATGCTGTTACATCTCTGTTGTGGCAAACTGGCAATGGATGTTCTTGACATTATCCTTGACAAATTCAAACAGTTGGTATGGCGTTACAATTTAATTGTCAATAGGACGTTGCAGACTTGCTCGTGCAGCAAGCCATTTAACTGTCCCTCCAACGCCATCACATGGACCTTTGCCATGTGATGTGGCAAAAAAATGGCACTCTGCAGGTATGTGAAAATCTGCCTCGTGGTGGCACAAATTTGTTGTGTTTTTAAGGTTCTTATATTGTGCAGCACAGCCATCAGAAAAAATATAGGATTTTCTTTGGACGTTCTGTCATTGATGAAGTGTCACTGAGGAACTGAATTAGGAGCTTCTGAAACAGATGTACAGCAATTGTATCATGAATGTTGCAGTCTGAAATAACAACAAAACAGATTTTTTTCCCCAGTTTCAACTGATCTTGGTAGTAGCATACAAATGGATGGATTGTGGCCTGCACTGGTTGTTCCAGTGAAATGATTGAATAGCATCTTGAATTATAAAAACTATAGTTTTAAAAAAACGTTCCTGGTTCAAGGGAGTCAGTCAAGGATAATGTCAAGAACATCTATTGCCAGTTTGCCACAACAGAGATGTACCATCATGAAGCTGAGAACCTGTTGAAAAGGTTTGAATCTGCAAGAACTATTCCAGGTACTCCACTGTGGAAGCTAAGCCATTTTCAGCATTCAGAGAAGGCAGAGTTGAAAGAGTGAGCTCAGTAAAGGAATGTGTTACATTTTCAAGCATCAAAGGGTATGTTGTAGCTGTATATGATGGCAACTGGTGGCTAGCATGTGCTGAGGAATGTATGCTGAGCACTGGAGAGGTGAAACTGAACTTCCTGCATCCTCATGGGCCATCTCCATCCTTCACTTTTCCCTTCAGACCAGATAGACTTGTCATGGATCATCAGGATGTGCTTCTGGTAGTGGAACCTGTAACTGCAACGGGACATACTTATACATTATCTACAAAAGACACAGCTGTTGCTTCAAATGCACTGGTGGTAGAGTACAAAATGAGAGTGTAGCCATTGATTATCTCTTTAAAGTACGGTAAAGGGAAGATGGCACAGGTACACAGAGAAGGAATGTTCAAACATTCACATATCATCATTTGGTGTGTATAAATGGACATCTGCCTTAGTTTCTGAAACCTGGGACCATGGACACTGATCATTTTTTGTTTTGTTTTTGTTTTGTCATGTGATGCTACTATGGTATTACCATATTATTAGTAAGTGGTCTGTATGACGCCATATTTGTGAGTCAAATTCTCTCTGAAATGAATAACAAACCGAACACCAGCATTTTAGGTGCTGCTCATGACATTGCTGGCTACGTTTGGACAAGGAACTGGCCATTTTAAAATATAAGTTTTTTAGATATTCAATTTTTAATTTTTCAATTTATCATAATTCATATTCTGAGAGTAGTTGTATTCCAAGGTGATTGTGTAATATGTAGAGCCAGAAAAGAGCTTTCAAACAACACCACAGGCATCTTGTTGTGACTAACACTGACTGATATATTCAAGGCTGAATGTATAGTGTCCTACCCTCACATGTAAACCTTTCCTAGTCTGTTTCTCCCTTAATATTAGTGTCAGATTCAAACCAATGCAGTTCTGGGGTGCTACCTTGCTACTGAAAAGGCACACCAAGTATGATCGAAATCCGGGTCGGTCGGGTCCCAAAGTGTCTGATTTCACGTGAAATGACCCCTCTCCGTATCTTATTTGTTACCTGGATGACGCTGCTGACGTCCACTTTGTCGGCACGGTTTGCAGAGAAGAGGTGCAGGAGCAGGCACCGGCACGATTCTCTGTTGACCTGGATGCGCCTCGTGTGAAAATGGCAGCTGTCTTTTCAAGGATGAGGCATCACTGTGACACACAAGCGCGAAAGACAATATGACATGGACACTGTGAGTTGTGAGGTTAACTGAAGCAGTGTGTGTGTGTGTGTGTGTGTGTGTGTGTGTGTGTGTGTGTGTGTGTGTGTGTGTGTGTGTGTGTGTGTGTGTGTGTGTGTGTGTGTGTGTGTCTCTGTGTCTGTGTGTGTGTATATGTGTGTGTGTTTGTAGTACCTGCTCCTCTTAACCACTATCAAAGTGAAAAAGGGACGAGGACCAAATATATTTTTAGAGATGTTTCTCTATTTCCATGCATTAAATGTGTGTTGATTTTTTTAAAGTAAATAAATAATAATAAAAAAACACTGTCTTCTAACCAACAATCACTCTTTCTTTTTGTCTGTGCAATGTCTGTGAAATGTGTTAGATAGAGTGATGAAGGGAGGGGTGGTGGAGGGAGGAGTAACTGTAATCAGCAAATAGAGGGATAAAGTCTAGCTTTTGGATGGCTTTGAGTCTTGTTTTTCAGAGGGCTCACAGAGGCTCTTTCTGTGATCCAGCAGTGCAGTGATGCCACATCTGTTGCGTCTGTCTGTATAAAACCTGTCTGGGGTTTTTTATTCGTTCGCTACTTCAGTGCTCTTGGTTAGTCAGACATTCGTGATCATCACTGTCACTCGCCTGCTGCTTACTGCATGTCCCTTTCTGATGCTCGTCTTTTTGGGCGTTGATAAGAACCAGATTGAGCAATAGGTTTTTTTTTTTTCAAATTCAAATTCAATTCAAATTAAAAACAGTCTGGGCAGTTGACAGACTGATAAATGGGTCCTCGTTACATTGAATTTATATAAGGGGAAGTGGGGGGCTTTCAGATGACTTTGTCTTGGGCCCAGTCAAAGCTGTCAGTGGCCCTGGGACCGTCAAGACAAGTGTTGGCTAAGAATATTGCAGGGGAAAAGATGGTATTGCAACCCTTAAGACTATAAGAGTGTAAAAAATAAAGTGAACAGGACAATAAATACATCAACGTCATCTTAAGTCTCTAAGACTCTCAATATCCTCTATGAACAGGTAGTAAGAGGATGAGGTAGGTCACATGGTGACACTTTTTACATTAGTAATGGTGGGGTGGCCTCCGCGCCAATGACTTATCCTGAGCGTATCGCTCGTTGCGTAATTCCAAGACCAGTATAATGAAAAGGAAGAAAGGAGTCGCACACTGGAGCTGAATGCAGAATCAAAAACGGTATTAAACGAAGCAGAAAAAAGTAAACAAAACCGACAGACAGGGGACAAACGTTTCGGGTCTAGCCCATCATCAGTGTTCCCAGACCCGAAAAGTTTGTCCCCTGTCTGTCGGTTTTATTTACTTTTTTCGGCTTTGTTTAATACAGTTTTCGATTCTGCATTCAGCTCCAGTGTGCGTCTCCTTTCTTCCTTTTCATGACACTTTTTACATTGAAATGATGTGAATGCATTGCTAATGGGAGCATCTCTGTTTTGAGGTGACGCACACATAGGCTACACAATCACAAAATGCACTCACAGCTTTCTATCATCAGAGGTTTTTATTCATGAATCACTGGAATAATTAAAGATATGAACATTTAATGGGTATGTCACTTCAGTAGGCCTATACATCACTAAATATGATCATAATATTAACAAAGAAATGACTAAAATCATCCATGTTACCCAACAATGGGCGTTTTTTTTATGGTTTTATTCTTTGTGCATTTGTCATGTCCCTGCACACTAATGCACTTGCACGGATATGTAAGGGATACGTATCTCTAAAACCTCTTAGACCTCTCGCATCCACCTGACCCCCCACCCCCACCCATTTTATACACACACACACACACACACACACACACACACACACACACACACACACACACACACACACACACACACACACACACACACACACACACACACACACACACACACACACACACACACACACGTCTGCAATGCTAATGGTATGCGTGGCTGAAGTGTTGAGCCCTTTTCATGTGTCTGCTGTATGCAACACACACACACACACACACACACACACACACACACACACACACACACACACACACACACACACACACACACACACACACACACACACACACACACACACACACACACACACAATGTGTGTAGAGGACACTAATGAAATGAGTGACTGGCCCTCCTTGTGTTGTGTTGTGTTGTGCTGTGTTGTGTTGCTCACGCATCTCTTTTACAGACGGGCCGCTCTCATGGATCTAAAGCAAGCATCTGATTATGTATGATTAATTAATAAGGACAGGCCACACACACACACACACACACACACACACACACACACACACACACACACACACACACACACACACACACACACACACACACACACACACACACAGGGAGGGGGTTACAAACAGATCAGTTGAAAGAAGGGGGCCCAGATCAGAATTGGGTCTTCATTACGTTTCATGTATTGGTTGGAGGGCCCTTTTAGATGACTTTGCCATGGGCTCAGCAAAAGCTGTTTGCGGGCCTGCACACACACACACACACACACACACACACACACACACACACACACACACACACACACACACACACACACACACACACACACACACACACACACACACACACACACACACACACTCTTGCCCATGAAGATGAAACGTGTGTTCTGCTGAATAGGTCCTTTTTCATCACTATTGTAAGAGAATTCATGGAGTGCACCCTCATGACACACACACAGACACACACACATGCACACACACACACACACACACACACACACGACCACTGTGTATAGTGCACAGCCACACACACACACAGGTGAGCCGACATGGGGGGACAAAGGGGTCACTTGTCCCGGGCCCAGGGAGAGAGGGGGGGCAGAATTGGATCCTCATTACATTGTATCACAGATATTTTCTTACAGGGAGATAGACCACCTTAGCAACCATCTCTGATTGTATGTACTGGGTTTGGGGCCCTTTCAGATGTCTTTGCCCCGGGTCCAGCCAAAGCTGTCAGCGGCCCTTCACCCACACACACACACACACACACACACACACACACACACACACACACACACACACACACACACACACGGCTGCTACACACAGTGCACACGTGAGCTCTGCATAGTTCCAGCAGGCGTCCAGTAGTCTACCAGCTGGACTGGTCAGCTCCTATTCTGTACAGTGTTCCCATGGCGTCATCCTCTCTCTGTGTGTCTTCCCCGGCCTGGAAACCCATCAAACATGCTCTCCTTTTCTCCTTCTCTCTTTTTCTCTCTCTCTTTCCTTTCCTCTCTTCATTCTCCTCCACCCTGCCAACCCCCTCACCCTCTATTTCTCCACTTCGTCATTCTCCTCTTCTCTCAACTCAGCCCTTTCACCCTCAATTCATCTCTCTCCTCCATTCCTGCCAGCCCTTGCACCCTTCACCCATCCCTATCTCACATCAACCCCCCCTCCCCCTCACACACACACACACAATTTTCCACCACCCTGCCAAAACCAAAAACCAAAGCCTTTTTTTTTGCAGGTGCCTTAGGCTTAAATGGGTTAATTGCCATTTTGGTTGTAATTACTTCATGAAAATGCTATTTAATAATGAGATTTTAGCTTTTAGAGGGTTTTGGATCTCTTCACATGAACACCTGTAGATGAGAAAGAGTCGTGCTCTCTCTCTCTCTCTCTCTCTCTCTCTCTCTCTCTCTCTCTCTCTCTCTCTCTGTCTTTCTCTGTCTCTCTCTGCATTTCAAATAGCTTCCACACAACAAAGGTTAATGTTGACAACTGTTTATTCACGTGTCACAACTTCGAAAAAAGACAATAAGAGGAACCTACTTAATCAGTAAGTAACAGTCAATCAAAGTAAAGCAGTCATAACACAAA
>NC_085877.1:32047575-32050075 GCF_034702125.1 Engraulis encrasicolus | reverse complement strand
CCCATCTGGTCTGTGGGCCCGGAACTGTAATCAGTTGGCAGGGGATCAAATTCTTATTTTGCTCGATGAAATGGAAATAAATTAATATATATTCTCTTCAGTTAACTTCTGTATTTTCTTTTTGATATTCTGTCTCTCCATATTAGAATAGATATTATCATAACATTTATTGACTGATCATGTCTTTGTTAGTAGGCAAACCAACAAAATCAGCAAGGGATCAAATACATATTGGACTCACTGTATATCATGAAGTAAAATGTGAACAACTAAGTACAACCAATACTGTAAGTATAGATGAGTATGGTTGTGGTGGTGGTGGTGTGTGTGTGTGTGTGTGTGTGTGTGTGTGTGTGTGTGTGTGTGTGTGTGTGTGTGTGTGTGTGTGTGTGTGTGTGTGTGTGTGTGTGTGTGTGTGTGTGTGTTTGTCTGCATACCTTCACTGGATGTCACAGCCTTCTGTCTGTCTGTCTGTCTGTCTGTCTGTCTGTCTGTCTGTCTGTCTGTCTGTCTGTCTCTCTCTCTCTCGCTCTCTCTCTCTCTCTCTCTCTCACTAGGCACAAATACATCAAGCGCAACATGAACGAGTCCAGCGACGGAAGTAATTGACTTTGTATTGAGTTGTGTGACAAAAGCGATCCGGGAGCCTAGAGGCAAGTCGTGCGACTAGAGCAACAGTTTGCAACAATGTTATGCAAATTAGCTATGACGCGGTTCGGCGACATCCGCCACAACCAAAGAGAATGCTTGCATTCTGCTTTTAACGGACATATTCTCTCGCTTCAATCGCTCGCATCGCTCTTGTTGCACAGTCCAGCGATTCTCTGTCGCTAGATCTCGTTGCGGCCGGTGTATTCGCCCAGTCTGTGTGTGTGTGTGCTTGTGTGTGCGTGTGTGTACCTTCGCTGGTGGACTCCATGCGTGAGGATGTGTTCACCGTGTCCCCAAAGAGACAGTACCGCGGCATCTTGGTCCCCACCACCCCAGCCACCACTGGACCTGCACACACATACACACACACACATACACACACGCACGCACGCACACACGCGCACACGCACATACACACAATCCAAGAGTGGATAATCTTAAATCAGGTCTAGCATGGTAATGATTGCCAGAAAACAAATTCCAACAGCCAGGGGTGTCGCACAGTGGGGGTAAAGTGTGTGACTGAGTCAACAGGACCCCAATGTAGTGTATAGGGGTCCCACACAGTGTCTGATTTATATACAGTATGTCTGGGGGAGTCCAGTGGAGCTGGTTGTAAACAGGTGATTGTACCCACAATTTGCTGCTACGCCCTTGTCAACTAGCCTGGGAACTCCCATACTGCCTTTAGTTCTACACAATCGCTTCGATCTGAAAGACAGTCTGGCGAGGATGACTCATAATGGACCAGATCATGGTCTCTGTTAGCCTGGTCCTGACCATCCCATAATACTACCATTTCCATTTCGTATTCATGGTCTGGACTTTGTTTAATCTGACGGGATTGCAGGAAGCAGGAAGGACATTTTCGGAAAAATCAGGATTTAACTTATAAGTTGTTGAATAAACATGTCTGACGTCTATCTATGGCGATGTAGGACCGTTTAACAGACATGTCTGACAGAACATCCTACCGTAGGATAAAATTACAATGTAGGACCGTTTGTCAGAACACCGGCGCAAATCCTACCGGTCAACATCGCTCCACAGAAGATAGGTACCAGACGTAGTGCGGAGCCAAGTGTCTTGGCGGAAGTACGTAGGATGGCGCGCGAGGCTAGGTCTCTGTCTCTGTCCAATCAGAGAGTGGGACGGGTGTGTCATAATGGCCAAGCATTCTGACCTTTACAGTTTCTCTATCCAATCAGAGAGCAGAGCAGTGTGTCATAATAGCCATGTATTCAGCCTCCTAAGGAATTTACAGAAGGCAGGTCCCCAGACCTAATCTCACTTGTGATTAGGTCTGGTGTTAACCAGGACACTTGTCAACGGCATTGTCCATTAACAATGATTGTCATGATGACCAATGCAATTTGAGCACACACACACACACACACACACACACACACACACACACACACACACACACACACACACACACACACACACACACACACACACACACTACCTGAATGTATGCCCGCGCGTATCTCCAGCTTGCTATTGGGCTTGTGTGGGATCCTGAAGCTCCTGCAGACAGACACCAGGTCTAGAGCCATGCTGGCAATCTCAGCCGCATGCTGGATGCCGTTCTCATTTGGAACACCCGACACCACCATGTCTGTGAACACACACATACGAACGCACGCACGCACGCAGGCACGCACATACATACAGAGAGAGAACAGCCTGGTCTACAGCAGCAACGTGCAATGACATACTGAATATAGACTCACACTCAGATAACGAGACAGACATACGGTATACCACAGGATAGAAACACACACACACATGCATGCACACACATACTCACACCCCCATGCAGACATGCACACGCACACAAACACAC
>NC_085877.1:32037575-32042575 GCF_034702125.1 Engraulis encrasicolus | reverse complement strand
ATTAGTCAACATGCATAAGTCAGGAGCGCTGAAAAGGAAAGAAAGGCGAAAAAGAAATGAAGAAGCCAAAAGCCTGAGGGGTTATCTACATAAATATTTCAGAAAAGACTCGGGTGATGCAGCAGGTACCAGTAAAAGCAGCTGTGCAGCAGATCCAGGTAAGACACACACGGCCAACTTTTTCCAGCCCCGTCGTCAAGTAGCCTAACCAGAACAGCTTAATAACATTGTGCTTCAAATATGACTGTCAGTTAAGAATAAAATGCGTATGAACCCACACAATCATACCATAGATTCTAGGAGTAGCCTATTATAATCTCTGGTTGTGTGGGATAATGCCTCGGGCGCATGTTTGCCAGGAGAAGGACAACCAACTTTTTAAACAGCGCTATGCAACGCTATTGCTAAATCTCCGCTTAGCACCAGGGGCGGATCTACGGGTGGGCCTGGGTGTGACAGGCCCACCCTGATTGGCTGTTGGGCCCGCCCAGTCAGAAGGTCATAATACAATATTTTGTACGCATCATAAAATCAAATATTGACTATAGTAATCTATAAGCCTATCTGCACCAGCGTTAGGCTACTTCTTTCCACAGATGACAAACATACATATTGTAAGACAAAAATACCAACTTTCCTACTGAAATGGATACTGGTATACATTCTTGCGACTTGCGTCTTATCATTCTACAGTCAACCAATCAGGTGTCCGTTCTATGCTGGCCGTGATAAATCGTTTGCGCGGCAATCCAATCACAGCTGCCAAACAAGTTTGATAAAACAACTGCCTCGAAGTAGAGTAGCAGAGTCCCTTTTTTCTCTAACAGATTTGTTTTTTTTTGAGTAGCCATCTCCCATGAAGTTAATAGTTCCCTGTCATCTTAGCATCCATTCGAGGCATATCTACAAAGCATTCATTGGATAGGACTAATCATGGATATTAACTTGGACATTCTTGAAAACGTCCTTCAAGCCACAGGAAGGTGTAAGGTAGGAAATCTGACTTTCCCCTTATCTTATGGTGGTTTAGCAATAATGAAGGATGATATGGTCTGTCATCTGACGTTTGTTTTGCGGTACTATTAGTGTTTCTTCTTGTTAGCTGTTTCTGTTGTTAGCTCAGCTGTCCAAGTTATTCAGAACGAAAACCAATGAACAGATTTAGCATGCTCATGGGATGCTGCTGGTCAGGTATAGGATAAGATCGTTTGGGAGATTAAAAAAAGAATATTTTCATATCGGTTGGAACATTATCATTCAGCTACTGAAACCTTGGTCCTGGTTCTGTAATAATTTAAGGATGAATGCTGAATGCCAATGTTAGGAACAGTGGCATGTCAAGCGGGGAGCTAGCATGGCTAATTATTACAGTCAAAACGAATTCACAATATAAAGTAGCCTAACACCTAGGCTAATATTTAGTCATTGCCAGATGGAGCGCTGGAAGTGATCTGGTGAATTATCTGAGTTTGCCATGTTGAGACAGTGGTGTACACTGTAGTACTACGTAGTTCTTTGCTGCTGGTTGTGCTAACCTATCAAATATATGGAAAGAAATGATGATCACAGAAACCATTGATGTGTTCGCTAGATTTTTTCAAAGATGATGTGTGTGCACGTTCCTACTCTCGGCAAAATAGCGTTGAGTAGCCACATGAGTAGCCACGTTTGCAGAGTAGGGGATAGAAGAACAAATTGCAGCTTGTTACCAAGATAACCTGTCAAAAATGTGGAAAGAAATAATAATGATGAGCACCCGCTCAGAAACCAATGAAGTGCACTACTATTTTCGCGAAATTGCCTTGCTACCCAAATCGTGTGAATGAGGTTACCAAATATTGCGCACGCGAAAGATAAGCCTAGAATAGGAATGAATTGTTGCTGCAGGTAGCCTATGTGATGCTGTTGGCAAATTCGGCTGACAATGTGTGTGGGCTGGGCTATTATGATGAGGAGAAATCTCTACTCCCTCTGTGTGACTTTGCGACATGTGAGGGCGCAGCGATCTTACTGTTTAAGAAAAAAATGCATTGTAGACCTGGGAGTACAGCTATCAGCATTGGTATTCTGTGTCTTCAAGTAGCCTACGGATAAAATTTGTAGGATACTCTTTTGTCGGCAATTAACTGGTAGTCTGGTGCACAAATAGCGCAGGACTGTATGCTTGCCAACCTGTCAGTTGAAATACGGAATCGTTCAATATTTACAAACAAAAGTAGGGTTCTGTGTTTTTTTTTAGGGTGGTCAGACGTTCGTCTTTATGACAGACCCCACCCGTCTTTTCAGTGCCTCGTCCGGCGTCGGGCACAGCATTAAGCCGAACACCTGGTTGATTAAAACGCAGGTAATTGCATCTAAGAAACTCAATTTTTCTTGGGGGGAGGACCCCTCCGAAAAAAATACCCGTCAAAAAAATATCACTGTCACCTAGGGGTTGCCCACCCCAACTTCACTCTGGCCCATCCAAAAAATGCCTTCTGGATCCGTCACTGCTTAGCACAGATGCTAACAAATTATCAACCTGTTAACTTTGTGAGGAGAAATACAGTGTAGATTCGTTGTGCATAGTTTTCTGTAAATTGACATGTTCCTGTGTTACTCCTGCTGTGGGGAGGCTTTGATGAGGGAGGGAGCACAGCAGCACACTCTGTTACTGTTCACTTGCTCTCTGTCATCACACGTCACTTGAGGTCAGTTTAGCAAACGGTGACTCCTTCTCAGTCATAGTTTTGATGTGCAAGCCTTCAAATTTCCAAATTACACTTAGGCTACACTTGTGTTATTAATAGGAATGAGAATCCTATCTAGCCTATTTTGTTTCTTTAAAAAAATGTAGGCTGGACTGCATGGATAGAACAATGTTATGTTTTCAGAATGGTAAAATTGTTTAGGTTTTTTTGGCGGGGGGTGGGGGGGGGGGGGGGGGGTTGGGGATGGGTTGTCGGTGTCGGTGGAAGGGGGACCCAATCAGAGATTTTTGTCCCGGGCCCAGCCAAAGCTGTCAGCATCCCTGTGTGTGCATGTGCATGTGCATGTGCATGTGCATGTGCATGTGTGTGTGTGTGTGTGTGTGTGTGTGTGTGTGTGTGTGTGTGTGTGTGTGTGTGTGTGTGTGTGTGCGCGTGTGCGTGTAGTGTGTGTACCTCTACGTAGTCCACAGGGCAGGGGCAGGTGCTGTCGGTCTTCCCAGAGATGAGCTCAGGCAATGGGGGACACCAAGCACTCTCCTGGGGGCTCTCATCCACCTGACATGGTCACACACACACACACACACACACACACACACACACACACACACACACACACACACACACACACACACACACACACACACACACACACACACACACACACACACACACACACACACAAAGCCTCACCTTAATATCTTTGTGGGGCCCTCCCATTGACTTTCATTCATATTAACCCCAACGATAGCTAAAGAATGCTAAACTGTGCCCAAGCCAAAACAATCCCTAAGCCTAACCTGTCAGTCAGGAAATGTTTTTACCCTTTTACTTTTACCAGTAACAACAAAGCTATCCCAGTAAAAGGGGTCAACTCATGTGGGGTCCAGGATTTGGGCCCCACATGGAGCGAGCGTCCCACCTTGTGCTCCAATAGCATTGGCCTCACGAAGTAGGATTGGTGCATTAGACACACAGACACAGACACATGCACACACACGTCCATAGTTATAAAAACACACACAGACACGCAATTGTCAATCCGCTCCTCCTCATGTACTCCTGAAGCTGAAGAATTGTACACACAGGCCACTGACAGCTTTGCTAGGTTCTGGGGGAAAGTCATCTCAAAGGCACCCGCACTCAATATATACAATTCTGGGCCCAGGACAGCTGAGCCCTTTGCCCCTCTCCACCCCAGTAGGCTTCCCTGATGAATTGCCCCTTCACTGGCCATGTTTAAGCAACACCTTAAGACACATCTCTTCCTGGAGGCTTATCGCTGCTAGTTCCACAAGCACTTTCACTTACATGCTTTCACACACACGCTCACACACTGACGCGCACACACACACAATCATACTTTCCAACACAACACTCTGTGAAGCGTCCTTGGGGGTTTTGAAAGGCGCTATATAAAACGAAAGTATTATTATTATTATTATTATTATTATTATTATTATCATTATTATTATTGTACTCACAGGCACAGGATCACTCCTGGTGGCGATCTCTAGCAGGATGATGGAGTAACTGGAAACAAACACATGCATCAGGCACATTCATTACACTTCCTTTTGGTGGTAACTTACTACAGGTACACAATATGAGTGTGTGTGTGTGTGTGTGTGTGTGTGTGTGTGTGTGTGTGTGTGTGTGTGTGTGTGTGTGTGTGTGTGTGTGTGTGTGTGTGTGTGTGTGTGTGTGTATGTATCCGTGTGCATGCGTGAGTGAGTGTGTATGAGTGTGTGTACCTGAAGACATCACCGGGGAATGAGGGCTCGGTGTGTGTGTGTGGCTGTGTGTTGATGTTCTCCGGTGCCGTGTAGACCTCATTGAGGCGCTGCTGATACATAGTCAAGGGCTCACCAGCGTCCTCACGCCGATACGACCACAGACCATAGTCTGGATACACACACACAGAGAGAGAGAGAGAGAGAGGGGGGAGAGAGAGAGGAGAGAGAGAGAGAGAGAGAGAGAGAGAGAGAGAGAGAGAGAGAGAGAGAGAGAGAGAATGCAATTACATGATAACACCACATGGATACACGCTCAATAATTGGACATGCAAACAGACAGATATGGCGCTCACATCATTGCATTCATATCTCTCTCTCTCTCTCTCACACACACACACACACACACACACACCTGCTATCTTGCAGACCCAGCGGTCATCGATGACACAGTTCCTGGATTTGAGTCGTCCGTGGCAGATGCGCTGCTGGTGCAGGTAAGACATACCCCTGGCGATGTCTGTGGCAAAGGAGAACCTACACACACACACTCGCGTGCACACACACAGACACACACACA
>NC_085877.1:31987575-32035075 GCF_034702125.1 Engraulis encrasicolus | reverse complement strand
AAAATAAAATTCTCTCTCTCCCTCTCTCGCCCACACACACACGACGTAGCCTGTAACGAAACTCTTTCCACTCTTCGCAAGACCTTATTCCAATTGACTCGTCTTGTTGAATAAGCCTACCAGCCAAACTCACAAGCTAGATAGCCAATAGTTTCGATTGTGCTGCTTGGATATGAGGCATTTAAACTGTTACAATTTAGGCAGCAAATGAAGACTGCGGTCTTCCCGATGTGACACCAGCCGTTTTTTAAGGGAGCAGTTGAGATGATTATGTTCCAACTTGTCTTGAGCACCGTCGTAGCGCAACAAATCATTTTCGTAAACATAGCCTATTAGATAATTGGAAATTACAAAAAATAGGCTACATTTTATAGACTTTGGCTATAGGGTAAGCCGACTCCTCTAGGCCCTACCTGTTTGAATTAGTGCAGTCTTACAGGGAAGACGTTAGGCCTAATTTGGCATAGGTCAACTGCAAGAGACTACTAATTTGTGACTTGACGTGATGTGTGAATAATTAGGCTACGATATGCAACAGGCATATTTAGCCGCACTCAGTCATTCATTGGGTGAATATCCCGACCCTGTGTATCCGCGTGCATGCATGGGGTGGGGAAAAATACATCAAGCGTGCCATCACCACCCATCCCCCCCGGACCCACGAAACCCACTGAAGATCCAAGCAATTGTAGTCTGTCAGTATTTTAGTGTGTGCCCAGGTAGTTGAATTCCTGGCATGGCCTGGTTATCTCAATAGTGCCAAGAAGATGTTTGCCCTCAGGCTAGTCTGTTCATAAAGCGCATGTTCGGTTTGCTGTAATAGGCTACGATCAGTAAGCCTCAACTTGTCTGTCGTGTCTTTTCCTTCTTTCGATATTTTGTAAAATAGGCCCATGTTAAAGCCTAAATACGATAATAGGCCTAAATAAGGCTAATAAAGTAAGCTAAATAAGTCAGGCCTAAATAAAGTTGTTTTAGCCTATGAACTCAGGCAATGCAGAAATTTGCGGAGGGATTTTGGATATCTTGGCCTATAGGCTACCGATGGCTTTATGAACTTCATGACTGGGCTACAAGATAGTCGGGTAAACAAGGATTGACTGTAGACCACCAACATCTGATGCTGAAGTGGGGGAGGGTGTTTTTTTTCACTTCAAATGTTCCCCGACACACACACACACACACACACACACACACACACGCAGATGCACACACACACACACACACAGATACGCGCTAATCGCTCTCTCTCTCCGTCTCTCCCTCTCTTTCTCATTGTTGCTATACGTGCATCTGGATAGGCATAGGCAGTGTGGTCACCCAGCACATTTTCATAGAAATGCTGTGTTTTTTTAATGAAATCTTTATTCAGTTATTTGTGAACAGTCTCTGCGTTTCTCTTTCGATGTTGCGTCACCGTGGACAAGTGTCTGCTCGAAAACTTAATGCAAAGCGGCTAAAATTTTCAGAACGTGTTGAACTTTTCAGAACATGAATGTTTGTCTGTGGGGGAGGGGGTGGGTTACAGCAGGGACTGCACAGCCTTTTGTGACATGTCGTGGCGCGACAGGTTATCCAGCCTCCGAAGGAGTCATAGTTCCCCAGTCATACTGTTGGTTCGCATCTCCACCGAAGCAACGGAATTTGCAGTCCTAATCACAGATGATTAGCCACACTTGGTGTAACAGATGTCTTGTCATGTGTGCATCACATCCCCAGTTAACCGGAATCCCGTCGATCGCGCACAACAGCGCATTGAAAGGATGAAATGTTCACAAGCACCAATACAAAAAAAAACGTCTTCAACCTATTAGTCCGTAGGCTATCCTGAGGATATCCGTTCCTGACTTGAATAGGTAGTGCAGAAATAATTAACAGACATCACTTAGCCTATAAGTTAGGAGCGGAATTGAGACGGTGAATGCAGGACAGAATAATGAAAACAAAACACCATCGACTGGCGGTCTTGTTTAGGGATCACGCTTGTGTTATTATCAAATACCCAATGTTATGTGCAACGCGCAATTGGCTGACTCTTTCCACTTGTAGCCTAAAACTGAGGGAGGGATCAACGTACAATGAGCTACACTGAAGCAGATTACTCTGCTTCGCAAAAAAAACAGTGCACCAATACCCCCGTCTTCAACCTACTATTTAGGCTACCAGATATATAGGCTAGTAATAGTATTAAGTTGTGCTACCTTGTTTTTTGTGGTAACGACAGTGTAGATCAGGTTAATAGCCTGCAATAGGGGAAGCGGCATGCGCCAGTTTTAAAGACGGAATGTCGTCGCCAAATGTAAAATCACTTCTCTCATGCTGACATGACGGGGCACTACTTCATTAGGCTACAATGTTGTTCATGTCTGTTTGACTGACACTACACGAGTGGTTCAATTTGTGTTTGTGTGCTCATCGCACAAATGAGACAGACTGGCTTGCTTGATAGGGCTACACAAAGCAAGCGACATCGGTCCACTCAAAATGGTCCGAACTCCGCCGCTTGATTTCATGTCTCCTCAGTCTCTCCATTACGGTTTATTAGCCTACTCTGTTTTGCTATTTTCGTTATTCTTAGCCCTGGCATTAGAGATGAAGCAACTGTGATCAGTGAGGTTGTGGAAACGGTTGAATAGGCCTATGGTCCTAAATTGGAAGCGGCCGATGCCAGTTTTGAAGACAGAATGTCGTCGCCAAATTTAAAATTCGATCTCTCTCATGCTGGCGTCACGGGACACACTTAATTACAATGGTGTTCCTGTCTGATTGACTCGGTTTTAATTGTCTTTACCGGTTCAAATTGTAGTAGGTATGCAAACTCTGTATCCTGAGGATACCCGTTCCTGGCTTGAATAGTGCCGAAATAAGTAAGGGACGGATTGGGAGACGGTGAATGCAAGACAGAAAAAAAGTCGAGTTTAAATTCACATGGTGGTCTTGTTTAGGGCTCACACTTGTGTTATTATCAAATGCCCTATCAAATGCCCAATGCTAAATAAAACATGCAATTTGCTGACTGCATTTCTACTACTACTAAAACTGGGGGACGGGCAAGGACGGAAGCACACACAGACCACAGACACAGGCAGACGCTGCTCTGCAAAAGCGGTGCTATACTGCCCCCCGCATTCCGAATGGCCACAGGGTGTAATGATCACGGTACGCTGCCGCGGCCCGGCACGGTAATGAGCAGATTGAAGTTACACCATCTGTAGTTCCAGAGGCAGAGACAGAGACGATGGCTTGCATGCACACGCACACACACACACACAATTGCACGCACACATACACCCCCACACAGATGCAAATTGCATGCATATGTGCACACACACACACACACACACACACACACACACACACACACACACACACACACACACACACACACACACACACACACACACACACACACACACACACACACACACACACACACATGTATGTGACTCCTGCAGTGTACCCATGGGTTTTTTTTTATTAAGCTAACACTGACCTAAATCTTCCCTCCCGGTAGGTACGTGCTGTAGTACCTGAGCAGTAAAGGTCAAGTGTGTTCACCATTCATTTTTATAATGCACCAGTGTCAGGGCTCTATTCACTTTTTTTTACCTTATGTCGTGAATATTTGAATGATGTTGCATGGTTCTTGAGTAACGTTCGTATATGGTGTGTGCGTGTGTGTGTTTGTGTGTGTGTGCGTGCGTGCGTGCGTGCGTGCGTGCGTGCGTGCGTGCGTGTGTGTGTGTGTGTGTGTGTGTGTATGTATGTGTTTGCATGTGTTTGACGTGTGTATGCATGTGTGTGTGTGTGTTTGCATCTGTGTACGTGCATGCATGTGTGCATGTGTGTGTGTGTGTGTATACCTGAAGCCCCAGTTGAGAGGAATGTCTTCGTTGAGGAGCACGTCATTCAGGCTTCCTTTGGGGCAGTACTCTGTCACGATGAAAACGTTGGGAGCCTCCACACAACCACCGTAGAACTTACACAGGTTGGGGTGGTCCAGCTCTCTGGAATAGATCACACACAGACACACACACACACACACACACACACACACACACACACACACACACACACACACACACACACACACACACACACACACACACACACACACATACTTTCTCATCAGCTTGCCGTTAGTACTTTCTTCCATGCACGAACACACAGACAAACACACACACACAAACACGCATGCACCCAAACACACACACACACACACACACACACACACACACACACACACACACACACACACACACACACACACACACACACACACACACACACACACACACACACACACACACACACACACACACATACACATGCACGATAAACACACACAATTTCTCATCAGCTAGCCGTCAGTACTTTCTTCCATGCACAAACCACACACACATGTGCGCGCGTTCACACACACGTACATACCCACACACACACACAAACACACACACACTATATTTTGTCGTACCTGACTTGTTTGACTTCCTGGCGTACGGCTTTGGAGAGGGAGAAACTCTTGGTCCTGATCTTCCTGATGGCCACGGTCCTCCCATCACTGCACACAGAACCAGACTGGAAAACTAGAACCAGAACTAAAGAACTAGAACCACCACTACACACAGAACCAGACTGGAAAACTAGAACCAGAACTAAAGAACTAGAACCACCACTACACACAGAACCAGACTGGAAAACTAGAACCAGAACCAGAACCGGATGGATAGATGTTCAAGTATGTGTGTACAGAGAAACCGGGCCCAGGGGGAGAGGGCGCCCAGCATTATTTGGGTCCTCATTACATTGTAAGTATTTGGTAGGGGGCCCTTTGCGATGGCTTTGACCAATTTGACATTTTCATAAATAGTAACTACGTAATAAATCAAAATTTACAAGTATGACTAAAGTACAGTAAGTTTTGCAGCTAAAATGTCTATAACTGGAAATTCTCAATGGCAGATATGGAGAAGATCCACCTTTTTATAAAAGAAAAGTGTAATTTTCCCAGTCTTAAATAAATACTTAGACTTTCATGGTGATGGTAAGTATTCATGAAAAAGGTAACATCTGTGAATAAGCAGCAAGAATTCTGTAAATAAACTACTAAACATATTACATACTGCACCTATAAACATCAGTAGTGCTATGGGTAGATGTGCGAGAATCTATTTTTTGGCATATAAAAAGTAAGCCTGTCACTTACTGGTACTTGCATTTGTTTGTGTGTGTGTGTGTGTGTGTGTGTGTGTGTGTGTGTGTGTGTGTGTGTGTGTGTGTGTGTGTGTGTGTGTGTGTGTGTGTGTGTGTGTGTGTGTGTGTGTGTATAAATACTCACTAGATCCCAGTGTGTGTGTACGGAGATTTTCGAGCATTCTGATTGGCTGTGCAGGAGCTGACGGCTGTCACACAGCTGGCATTCGAGTCGCTATTGGCCAATGGGACGCTCATCACACTGCCAGTGGTCGCCCGGGCAATGTAGTCTACACAAACCATGGACAAAATAATTACAATAAGCCAGTCATTCCCAAACTGGGGGTCGGGACCCCTAGGGGGTCGTGGAGGTACTGAAGGGGGGTCCAGGACAAAAGGGGCATTGCATAAAAACGGGAAATCCACAGCTAACATAATTGCATAATTTGGTTAGTAACAGTATTCATTTGTATGGTTAAGGGATATTGGCTTATTTGTGTTCCTGATCTGCGTGAAGTTGAACCCCCCCCCCCCCCCCCCTCAGACCCAAAATGCTGAAACAACACTGCAGATTGTAAGTGCTGTGTTTGTGCTCTACATTTTTTCGTTTGTGCTATTAATAAAATAATAGCATAATAATAAAATAAAATGACTGCAACCTTACAAAACAAGTGATTGAAGCGTTAACTTTCACAGCACAAATGAGCACAAACAAATAGCCTTCGATTGAAACTACTTCGATGAAATTTGGACGTGGAGGGGGGGCTGCGTGACATCACAGGTCAGAAAAATGTATTAAAAGTACGAGTATTTGAGTATCTAAATTACTCAAAAGTCTTAATAGCACAAATGATTTTTTACAGCACTATCTGGCACAAACATAGCACATACAATCTGCAGTGTTGTTTCAGCATTTTGGGCCTGAGGCGGTCCAGCTTCACGCAGGTGTTGTCCTGTGGATTCCTAGCAGCCTAGGCATTTTTTTTGTCCATTAATATTGCTAGATTTTCCATTAATAGTTTGCCCGCTGATATTTCTAGAAATCCATTGCTAGGGTAAGACTATAGTCTAAGAAGGAATGTGTCATTTTTGACACATGTATTGTGTTAATGTGATTTCAACACATAGTGTGTGGAATATGACACAACATGTGTATTATTCAGGAAAAATGCTGTGTTTGACATATTTTGTGCAAAAAATTGTAAATGAATAATTCTTATCATAAATGTAATTTAAATTTACAATGTTGCCAAATATTCATCACAAACCTAGACTATGGTTTGAATATTACACAAAAAATAGTTTGTATTTCTTTGATTCCTTGTTCTTACACTATTATTACCCCTTTCTTACACACATCTAACAATTGACACAACATGTGTTGCCCCTTAGCACACACATTCAAATGTGTTGTCCCTGAGCACACACATTTGGTGTCATTTCTGACACAGTATTTCCAGAGAGAGTAGAGAGAGAGAGGTTCCATTGACCCATTGTTTCCTGGTTCTATTATGGCCCCCCTTAGGCAGACCTAGGCAGACCTAAGGACTGTTCTATTCATTGTAGGAGCATTATGACACGGCCCTTTAGGCAGACCGGAACCTGGTCGCGTTAGGTGCCCATAGAAACCTATTACATATCTCTATACTTAAAGAATCTCTGGTATTTCTTAGTGTGTATGGTGGATGGGTGGTGGGGCGGTCATGAAAATATTCTGAAGTTCAAAAGGGTGTCCCCTAGGGCTGCACAATTAATCGAAAAATAATCAAAATCGTGATAAAATAGTGAAATCGAACTCATGATTTTAATCGTGATTTAATCGTGGCAATAGTGACCTACTTTTGAGAGCATCCTTGAAGCCAGAACATACTGACAGGCTGGTGTTTCTGGCCAGAAATCTGTCCACTTAAGTTTCATGCTATTGCCTTTACATAATTATTACAATTCATTTGATTTTGCTCGTCCCGTATGTAATTCATTCTTGGTTATATTTCATCTTGTTATAATTTCCCAAAAAATCTGCAAAAATCAATAATCGTGATTAATAATCGTGATTATGATTTTGACCAAAATAATCGTGATCATGATTTTTTCCATAATCGTGCAGCGCTAGTGTCCCCGTTGAAAATGTTTTGGAACCACTGCAATAGGCTATGGGTACACACACATGCACACACAGACACACACACACAGGCTAACAACATAATCTACAAAGACCATCGACTGTATATCAATTAGAGCAGTACATATTTATTTATAAATTGTGTCTGTACACATATTTACCCATGCATACTTTATAGTCTATTGTCAGAGTCATAGTATATCGGCAGAGGTGGAAAGAGTACAGAAAATGTGTACTCAAGTAAAAGTATCTTTACTTTGCCTAAATTCTACTCAAGTACAAGTAAAAGTACCTATCTAAAAATCTACTCAAGTAACAGTAAAAAGTACTTCACTTAAAATGCAATTTGAGTAAAAAGTACTTAGTTACTTTTAATTAGCTTTCCTCTTGAGAATGTCATGTTTATTTTTCTTGAATATCGTCCTCCATAACCTCTATCTCTTGCTTGGCACCAGCCATCATCCAATACATTGATACAAGATAGTAAAATAGTGGAAATGCTGTGTGCCATCCTGCACAATCTTTCATTTCTGGCGGATTGTGGCATTATTGTGCATGGCATTTTGTCTCTCAGTCATTTTTTTTTTACTCAGTACTCAGGCCAGGTTCCAGAGTAATTGAGTAAAGTACTTGGGTCAAAATATACTCAAGTACAAGTAAAAGTATTAATTTAAAAATGTACTTAAAAAGTACAAAGTATTCATAAAAGCTACTCAAGTACAATATTGAGTAAAAGTAATAAGTTACTTTTCCACCCCTGTATATCGGTACAGAGAGATGGCATGACTGTGTTAATGTGTTTTAAGACATATTAACCAGATGTGTCAAAAGTAATAGAAGAAGTAAACACAAACGTGCACACACACTCAAAGACAGAAGTCACACACACACACACACACACACACACACACACACACACACACACACACACACACACACACACACACACACACACACACACACACACAGACATTTGTATGACGGTACAAAATTTAAGAAATGGGGTTATTAAATACCTTGTTTGATTTGGTTGTAATCAATGATCCAGCTCTCATCCCACAGCAGTCGCTGTTTCTGATAATGAAACCACTGAAGATGATAACGACACTTCAATCACACTGCGTGCGTGTTTGTGTGTGTGTGTCCGTGCATGCGTGAATACGTGTATATGTGTGTGTGTGTGTGTGTGTGTGCGTGTGTGTGTGTGTGTGTGTGTGTGTGTGCGTGTGTGTGTGTGTGTGTGTGTGTGTGTGTCAAGTCAAGTCAATGTGCTTCACAAACAAAATAAATAAAGAAATACAACAACGCAAGTGTGGAAAATGTGAGCGTGCGTGCGTGCGTGCGTGCGTGCGTGCGTGCGTGTTCTCACCACTGCAGTGAGTATGAAGCTGATGATGACGATGGTTAATGGCAGCCCGATGGCCGTCTTGACAGAGGGGCTCATGGGACAGTCGGAGCAGTCAGCTGGACATGTGGAGCATAGCTCATCCTCGTCACACACACCGTCTCCACACACTACACACACACACGCGCACACACACACACACACAGGACAGTTGAAACAGTCAGCGGAACACGTGGAGCACAGCTCATACTCATCATACACACCGTCTACACACACACACACACACGCACACATTTTATTGCACGTTTTTGTTAAAAACAAACGTTTGGGAGAAGCGTTGAATGAAATTTGACATGCCCTAATCACCACCTGCATTCTATTCTTTGCTCAACTGTCATTAGTCAGCGCGAAAAGATAAGCAAGCCTATTTCAATCACTTGCATCTCATTCCCCGCTCAGCCACCATTCGGTGTAATTTCAGTGCCCCGAAATTTGTAACGCATCTTAATTAACTACACTGGAGTTATTCTCTGCTCACCTGTCTCCAGTCAGAAATTCGCTTTCTTGCTCGCGCCAACCACCTCCCCGTTCGCCTCCCTTCCGTCGCTCTTCGGTCAATTTGTCAGGTGTCCTGCCCTAGCTTCCTCTCCAGCCACCTTGCTCCATCGCTCTCTGACCATCATCGGCCAGGGGGTGTCTGCTCAAACCTCGCACATACAGTATCTGAGAAAGGAGATACTGCCAGAGCTCTCAGTGGCACCCCATACTCCCAAGCTCGAGAATGTTTTCCGTAAAGAAATTTCTCGGCCTTCTTTCGGAGGGCGGTTTACTAACGTTCCACGGCAACTCTGCTAGCCTCCGTTACACGCACACACATACAGACGAATACACACACACACGCACAGAGGCACACACGCATGACGCACACACACACACACACACACACACACACACACACACACACACACACACACACACACACACACACACACACACACACACACACACACACACACACACACACGTACCAGTGGGTGAGACAGCTATGCTTGTGGACTCCAGAGCCACCTGCATGTTCCCCACACGGATATGAGCGATGAGAGAGGTGACTCCAACATGGGTCAACACAACCTGTACACACACACACACACACACACACACACACACACACACACACACACACACACACACACACACACACACACACACACACACACACACACACACACACATACACACACACACACACACCAAGTACAAGAATTATGTAGCAAAGATTGATTTCCTTTGTGAGTTAGTGTATCTATCTGTCATATCTGTCACATCATATTTATAATTTGTCTCTTCCTTGGATTTTTGGCATCATACTCTATATATTGAATTTACTATGCTATTATAAGATTGTTATGTTATTATAATATAATTGTAATTATTATGCATTACCTTGGCTGTCCAATTGGTCTGGGTCATCTTGCCGGCAGTGGAGATGGTGTGAGTGAATATTCTGCCATCATCTGGGATCCAGGGACCACAGATTCTCTCCCTCACCTGCATACATGGCAGAGGCAGCATTTAGTTTGTAACAATGTTGCTAGTCAACATCGTGGCATGCCGTGTCGTATCGTATTGTATCATATCGTATCGTAACACGTTGTTAGATCCTGGTATACCAGGTAGCCCATTAGGCAGGAGTGTATGTTGACATGGTGAATACAGTATCGCATAGCAATATATTGTGTCAGATTGCACTATATTGTATCAGATTGTATCATAATCGTATCGTATCGTTTTGCACATTGCATTGTTTTGTATCGTATTGTATTGTACTGTACTGGTGCTGGCATACTCGGAATCCCCTTAGGCAGGAGTGTTGCCAGATACACTATTTGTATCATATTATACACGTATGATAACATACCGCAATCGTATCGTATCATATCATATGCTATCATAGCATATCACATCATATCATATCATATCATATCATATCATATCATATCATATCATATCATACAGTGTCATATCATATCATATCATATCATATCATATCATATCATATCATATCATATCATATCATATCATATCATATCATATCATATCATATCATATCATATCATATCATGTCATATTATATCATATCATATCACATAATCTTGGTAGGGGATGGCGTACCAGGAACCCCATTGGGCAGGAGTGGATGTTGGCGTGGTGGATGCAGCAGTTGTTCCCATTGGCATCTTTCCAGTCCGGACACTCATGCTGTTCACAGAACCGCCTGGCATCAGCTGCATTACTGATGGAGCTGAGGAGAGAGAGAGAGAGAGAGAGAGAGAGAGAGAGAGAGAGAGAGAGAGAGAGAGAGAGAGAGAGAGAGAGAGAGAAAGAGAAAAAGAGAGAGAGAGAAAGAGAAAGAGAAAGAGAAAGAGAAAGAGAAAGAGAAAGAGAGAGAGAGAGATGATCGCCCTCTAATGATGTCACAGGTTCCCTCTGCCCCTCTCGCCCTTCTCTGGGTGCACCTTGCGCTGTGGACGCGCGTCTCAGCATTTGAGGATCCATGTCTCCTATTAGTCTCCTACAGGGGCATGGCCATAGGCAGGGCCTCTGACAGCTTTGGCTGGGCCCGGGACAAAGACATGAAGGGGCCTCAAATCCAATACATACAATCTAATCCAATTATGGGCCCCCATCTCCCTGGGCCCGGGACACAAGATGTCTTTGTGAGTAGGGTTGGCAACTTTCCATAGAAAAAATACGGGACACTTCATTGAGGTGGGGGTCTGGGGATCCTCCCCCAGAAAAAGTTGCATGTCTTCTAGTTCCTGCATTTTAACGTCCCGTGCGTGTCCTTTTTCAACTCAATATGGAGCCCGTACTTTTATCTCTAAATAATACAATACGATCGCGTATTTCAAGGGACTCTTGGCGACCCTACCTGTGAGAGAAGATGTGGTGGTCCACTGCCCACTGGTAGAAGTGGTCCCTCACCGTGACCGAGTAGACCACATCAAACTCCTCTCCTGTGACCACGCGCTGGGGAGGACGCAGCACCCAGGCCATCTCCAGACCTGGCAACACAACATACACACACACACACGCACACGCACACGCACACGCACACACACGCGCGCGCACACACACACACACACGCACACACACACACACACACACACACACACATACGCACACGCACACGCACACACACACACACGCACACGCACACGCACACGCACACACACACAGACACACACGCAGAAAAGCACACAGCAGAGACAACAGACACACACACACATCCACTCTCAGCCACATGCACCCACCCACACACACACACACGTACGTTCGCGCACGCACACGCACACACACACACACACACACACACACACACACAGACAAACACAGACGCATGTTGCCAAAAGTAGGATGTTTGATTTTGAATTTGCTTGTTTCTCTGCATTTTCTGCTTCTCCAAATAATAAAATGGATGGCCATCTTCTACTTTCATTGTTTAGTGTGTTGAGTGTATGTGTGCGTGCGTGCGTGCGTGCGTGAGTGTGCGAATCCAGGGCGGTGGTGTGGGGATGTGTTGCATGTTAATTACCATTTCAGCATAGGACATGCCCTCCACAATAAATAATATTGAAATTTGTTGTCAGACATAACACTTTTTTGTCCCCCCCAATCCTGACATTAGATCTGCACCAGGCATGCATGGGTTGGGCATGCGTGCCTGCGTGCCTGCGTGCCTGCGTGCCTGCGTGCCTGCGTGTGTGTGTACGTGTGTGTGTGTGTGTGTGTGTGTGTGTGTGTGTGTGTGTGTGTGTGTGTGTGTGTGTGTGTGTGTTTGTTGTCAACTCACCTCCACAGTCTATCATGTTGAGCTCATCTGGATCATCCAGTGGCCAGCAATCAAACTCAGTGTTATCCAAATCATGCCAGCCAAGCACACAGCTCAATGACTATACACGCGCGCGCGCACACACACACACACACACACAGTTGTTGTGACGCACTTTGAAACATCCTTACTGCATCCTTTTCCTATTACTTGTTTGAAATATACAGGGGTGCTCATATGTGTACATACCCCAGCAGAATATACACTTTCTCTGCGATTTCTCACAAAATATGAAGGACTGCACAAAATCTTTTTTTTCACTCATTGCTAGTGACTGGCTTAAGACATTTATTAGCAATCTTCCCAAACTACCCAACTGACCCTGTTCAAAAGTTTACATACCCTAGTTTCTGATGCTGAATATGGCCCTGTTTAACATCAAGGACCGCTCTAAATTGTTTGTGGTAGTTGTGAATAAGGCTCTTAATTTTTTTCAGATGACAAAACAGCACATTCTTCCTGGCAGAATGGTTGTTTCCTATAATTTCTTTGGGTGTCTTGCTGGAACCTGGCATTTGAGGTTTCCCCTGAGTGGCTCAATGATGTTGAGATCAGGAGAGTGAGATGGTCGTTCTAAAAGCTTCATTTTATTCTTTCTGAAGCTAATGACGGGTTGATTTGGATTTCTGTGTCGAAATATTGTTGAAATACTGTTGGCCCTGTTGGAATTTCAATTCAGAAATGCAATATGAGGGGTTTGGTTGGAATCAATCAATTGGGAAAGGGAATCATTGCATTGCAATAATCATTGCAAGGGAAATTGTTCAGGAGGCATAGGACAACCAAAAAATAACTTCAGGTGAAATATAGGACAACATGAAAAAAGGTTTTAAACTGTACAGCAAAGAGGCACTTGAGGAAAGATGGGCTGTTGGGGGTTGCCAGGAGAAAGCCATTACTACAAAAATGCAAACATGTTATTTTGCATATGATACACCAAATAGCATAGTGAGAAGCATCAGAATGCCTTTGACAAAGTCATTTGGAAAAATTAGATCAATATGGACCTTTTTTCAGCCACTATTAACAGTACCATTTGGAGAACAGTCAACGGAGCCTATTATGAAAGTTACACCATCCCTTCTGTGAAACATGGACCACTGATGTCATGGGGACATTTGAGTTACAAAAGCACTACAGTTTTAGTCCATACTCACAGAATGATGAATACATTGCCCTGTGAAAAATACTGGAGGAAACCTGACACTCATCAGCCTTGAATCTGGACATGGTCCATTGTTTGGACATGCCAACATGACAATATTTCAACACAGAAAGCCAAATCAACCCGTCATTAGCTTCAGAAAGAATAAAATTAGGTTTTTGGGCGACCGTCTCACTCTCCTGATCTCAACATCATTGAGCCACTCAGGGGAAACCTCAAATGTGAGGTTTCAGCAGGACACCTAAAGATATTATAGGAAACAACCATTCTGCCAGGAGGAAGGTGCTGTTTTGTCATCTGAGAAAATTAAGAGCCTTATCCACAACTACCACAAACAATTTAGAGCGGTCCCTGATGTTAAACAGGGCCATATCAGCATCAGAAACTAGGGTATGTAAACTTTTGAACAGGGTAATTTGGGTAGTTTGGGTTGGGATCATGCTTTTGAAAGAGTATACACAGAAGATTGCTAATGAACGTCTCAAGCCAGTCACTAGCAATGAGTGAAAAAAAGGTTTTGTGTAATCCTTCATAATTTGTGAGAAATCGCCAAGAAAGCATACTGCTGGGGTATGTAAACATATGAGCACCACTGTAGGCTACTGTATTTTCAGGCTCTTCCTACTATAGGCTATCAGCATTTGACTTCTTTAAAAATGAAGTCCATTTCCTCTGAAACGAAATATCAACAATACAATTTGTGTTGTTGTTGTTGTAGCACCAAATTACAACATGTAATCTAATTGGTGACCACAATTGATGTCATTCGTAATTATTCATCTACTTGTTTTTGAATTATGTCCTAATGTTGGCGCAAATACATCAACAGTCTGATTTTACGGTATAATAATAATAATAATAATAATAATAATAATAATAATAATAATAATAATAATGGCAACAATAATAATTATTATTATTATAAACTTACCAACACGAAGACTTTCAGACGTAACATCTCCTTGTAAGCTTGTATACTCCACAGGTGACGTTTGGTTTGGATATCCACCAAGTGATAGTTGATAGTTTTCGAATCTTTAGACCGCCATGACACATAAATGTTTTTTTTGTTTAGGCAACCTCACCTTGATTCCCAGTGCTCTCTAACGAGGGAAAAAATGTTCTGAATCAGAAACACAGCAGCAGCTGCATGCTCGGAATGAGCTTGAGACTCGATGAGCGCGCGACTGGTGTGTGTTGTGTGTGTGTGAGAGTGTGAGTGTGTGTGAGTGTGAGAGAGAGATAGAGAGAGAGAGAGAGAGAGAGAGAGAGAGAGAGAGAGAGAGAGAGAGAGAGAGAGAGAGAGAGAGAGAGAGAGAGAGAGAGAGAGAGAGAGATGGATTGTCAGACTGAAATGTACTATTTGGTGTCACTTTTCACCTCGAAAAGAGCACACAAAAGAGAGAGATGGTTCTAAGGTGCGTCATAGGCCTACTCATGGTTTTTACTGAGGCGCTCACATGCTTTGGGTCGAAAATGGTCTCTCTGTGTTGAAACTTGTTCTATTCTATATATATTTTTTAACACATTCCAATCAAATGTCTATTTTGGTACCTGCGTAACGCGTTTTCTGAACATCTCCTAAACTCCCAGCAGTTCAGCAGCACCAACATGATGCCGTTGTGCCCTCGTGTGACTAAACAGTGAATTGCAATCGAGCCACCCCATGGAAACAAGAGCGTGCAGTCTCCAGGTGAACAGAAAAGATGGAGCAGGTAACTGAGACATGGCGCTCGAAACACACATGCTTGTATGCGATGTGGGGTCTATCGGTAACGAGCTAAACACTGAACATTAATGTCAAAGGATGGAACCCCCCCCTCCTCCACACACACACACACACAGACACACAGACACACACACACACACACACACACACACACACACACACACACACACACACACACACACACACACACACACACACACACACACACACACACACACCTGCCTCATCTTTCCATCGTACCCCAAAACGTTTAACCCCATGTTATTTTCATTTTAGTTCTGTCAGTCCACCTTTCTGATGGGTGCTCTGAATCTTTTGTAAGCAGCCCTTCTTACAGTAAGGCCCTATACAGTGGTGATGGTGACATAACAGAACAGATCACCACTGCGCTGGGCTACCTATGATTACTGAGTGGGGTTTAATCGCCATCCTCCATCATCCTCGCTGTGGAAGCCCCTGCTGCCTTGCGCATGCGCTACCCATTGCCATGAAGAGAAGGCAACAGAGCAGCATGCACAACCCAGTGCGCAACAGCACCAAATGTTCTTCAGCTTACACAAACACACAATTACATACGACCTACGTTACGAGTTCGAGTGTCTTCATGTGTGACAATTGGAGTGCGTAAGTTGTGTCATTTTCCCCTTGTGTTTGAGGGACCACAATGCTTTAGAGCCACCATCGTATCAGTACTGGTCTTATTCCGCCATACGGAGAAGCTACGACAGCAAGTTCACATCGCACGTGTCATATTTTATCGCCACTCTTAAACTCTCTATCATTTGATTTATTTGACTTTGGCTGCTGCGGGTGTTGCTAGGATAAGGTGCGCCTGGCAGGACACTGGAACGCGATAGGCTGGCACGGCGCAGGTGAGGACCAATCAGCGGACGATGCGGTGTACGGCTTGTAAAAATTTAGCCCCCGCGAGCTGAGCGGGAGCTGGAGCGTCGCGCAAGCTCCTTTGCCCCTGTGCCCCCCACGATCGGCGAGGCGCGAGGCTGCTGCTGGCTCGGTGGTGCTGGTGGCCGCCCGGTGGAGGCGACGAGGGACATAGGTTAAAAAAAGAGGACACGGGATCGACCGTTGCAAGACAAGCACCGACGCTTCACCTCCTCGTGGGAAACATGCGGACGGAACGAGGGGTTGAGCGAGGCACGGTGAGCAAATATTCCATTCCATTCCGTCGATTCCATTTGATGACATAATCTCTCTCTCTCTCTCTCTCTCTCTCTCTCTCTCTCTCTCTCTCTCTCTCTCTCTCTCTCTCTCTCTCTCTCTCTCTCTCTCTAGCCTGATGCCTGTAGCATAGCACCTGCGTGTGGTTGAGGTGATGATAAACCGCATAAAAACCGAGTCCTCCATGTTCCGTGTATATTATGATACTACACCGAGAGCCGTCGCGCCGAGTGGCGGACGTGGGGAAGACATATTGGCTTTGCTTTTGCGAGCATCTGAGCTGTCGTATGTTGCACACCGCACAGGCTAGCAGGCTGGACATGGTGGCTCTCTGTGCGATGGTGATGATGCTGGTGATGGAACGAAGGCGGGATGCGAGGAGAGTGCATCCATCCATCCGTCCATCCGTGCGCCCTTTCCCACCGTGTATTGTGCATGTAGGGTTCAGCGTTCGTGTAGGCTACGGGTGGGTGTATGGCGGCCGTGTGTAAACCTATGTTTGAGAGCACACACTGGCTATTGTGGCGTATAGGCCACCACTACCATATTTGATGTGTGTGTGTGTGAGTGTGTGTGTGTGTGTGTGTGTGTGTGTGAGAGAGAGAGAGAGAGAGAGAGAGAGAGAGAGAGAGAGAGAGAGAGAGAGAGAGAGAGAGAGAGAGAGAGAGAGAGCACAGAGCTCAGAGCACCAAGCACAGTCAGTGCTTGGTTTGTTGTAGGTTTCTTATGGTTGCTGCCCAACCAATGCATCACAGGGTGACCTGTAGCATGGCTGCTGGTTGCTGGTGCTGCTGAAGTTGTGTGCGCACCCAATGGCCATATAGTATAGTGGGATGTCTCCAGCAGGCTCTAGCAGTGCTTAGGTTTCCCCATCCCCAGACCAGCCAGACAACCGATAGATAGATAGATAGATAGATAGATAGATAGATAGATAGATAGATAGATAGATAGAGAAACCAGATTGCTTCACATTCTCTCTCTCTCTCTCTCTCTCTCTCTCTCTCTCTCTCTCTCTCTCTCTCTCTCTCTCTCTGTCACCCACAACTGGTACACTTGTCAGAACAGAAAGTTGGCCGGTGAATCTTAAATTTGTTCGCCATAACCTTCTCCTGATACACATAGCTCGAAGCGTGACTCGGAACGTTTCTCCTTCACGTTCCGGTATACTGGAAGTGGAACTTGAGTAAGCTGGCTCTCGCTGGATGTCTGTGGTTTCTGCCCTGTTGAACTTTGCAGAACCACATAGTATCTAAGGAGAGCCAGGTTAGAACTTCGAGAGATGAATGGCACAAAGTTTCAGAATGGGGGCTCACCCATAGATGTGTATAGAAGACTAGATACGAAGGGGGTGACATATCTAGTCTTCTATACACATCTATGGGCTCACCACCCATTTTATTCATGCATGTATGGGATTCAAACCTGCAACCTTCTGATCTCAACACCAACAGCCTAGCCATGTAGGCCACACTTTGCACCGCGGACTGGACTGCCCTGTATCGTACGTCCTACACCTTCCTAACACACATTACTGCCCTGAAGAAGGCACTCATTCCACTATGTCTACGCATGGGCCTTGTGTTTAATATGTCTGTTATAGGACTTGTCCTAAATAGTAGAAACATTTTAATTTGGAGTGTCTTACTCAGTTTTTTTCCTCTTTTTTTTTTTAAACAATGGACCTTCCTAACACATTTGGTACACTTCATCTGAACAGATCCAATCGAGGAGGAAACAATTCCAAACGGGTGCAAACCTTTTCCTTACAGAGTTCAGAAAGATCCCTAACAAATGGCACAAGGGATATCAATCAAATGCTGTGATGACAAACCAATCCTCAAGCAAGATTACACTGAGGCACTAGTCTGACAGAGGCATGATTTCTACACCTCGCCTCATCACTACCACATTTCGACTCCACTACCACGCCTTAGCACTGAACCGCTAGCATAACAGGTTTTTAAAAAAATATATTTTTAGGGGGGATTTTTAAAAAAGATATTTTTTCAGACAGGACAGTTTAGGAGATGACAGGAAATGAGATAGGAAAGAGAGACAGGAAAGGATAAGAAAATGACCTGGGCCGAGAATCGAACCCGGGTCGCCAGCGTAGCCAGAGATTCTTTAAGTATAGAGATATGCCAACATAATAGGTTGCTATGGGCACCCAACATGACCAGGTTCCGGTCTGCCTAAAGGGCCGTGTCATAATGCTCCATTGAATAGAACAGTTCTCAGGTCTGCCTAAAGGGGGATTTCCCCCCCCAATAATAGAACCCGGAAACAATGGGCCAATGGAACCTCTCTCTCTCTACTCTCTCCAGCGTAGCTGTCCAGTGCCCAGCCGTTAGAGCCGCGGCTGGACCACATGACAAAGTTTTTAAGTATTTATTTTATCTATGGGGTTTTTGTGCCTTTATTATGATATGATGAGTGACAGACTGTCATCATGCAAAGGCGTATTTGTGTCACGCAAGTGCATTCGGTGTTGAGGTGCAACACCTTTGCAAGTTAAGTTGTGCTCCTCAATGCTCGGGATAGCACTTTGTCACGCTGACAAGGTTTGCATAGTCATAGTTTTCACGCCATGTCATGCGAATTTCTGTTGCAGCTGCAAATTTCTATTGCTGAACTCAAAAATGCTCGGTTGTCCCCTGAACAAAACCTATGGCCTAATCCTAACCTGACAGTAAAGCCACGTTTTGCTGCTTTACTTTTGCCAAGAGCAGCAAACCAAGCAAGGGAATGTTGAAATTGTGGCGAAATTGTGCCCTGACCAAAACCATGCCAAAACCTAACCTGTCAGAGGGGGTTGTGGAGCACAAGTTAACATGCAAAGGTGTGATGCACAAACATGGTAGATGGATCAAGTCGGCATGCTATCTTAAAGGGACACTGTGTGAGATTTTTAGTTGTTTATTTCCAGAATTAATGCTGCCCATTCAGTAATGTTACCCTTTTCATGAATACTTACCACCAGCATCAAATTCTAAGTATTCATTATGACTGGAAAAATTGCACTTTTCATACATGAAAAGGGGGATCTTCTCCATGGTCCGCCATTTTGAATTTCCAAAAATAGCCATTTTTAGCTGCAAAAATGACAGTGCTTGGACCATACTAAAAAATATTTGTTTATTACTTAGTAAACTTTCATGTAAACATCAAATTTGGCAATAGGCAGCCCAGTTTCAATGAGCACCATAGTTGCAGTACCTTTTTTGACCATTTTCTGCACAGTGTCCCTTTATCGCTCTGGCATGATGACATGTTGATAGTGAAGATATGATAGAAAAGTAGTGGGAAGATAGAGATAGGGCAGGGTTAGGAATTAACACAGTTCGGATTTGAACCAGGCCAGGGTCCCCAGGCTGGGTTAAAAACATTGAATCGCAATCTTATATCAAGTCACGTTCGAAAAGTGTGATATCGATTGAAAACTTTGTGGATCGATCCTTTGCTGATGATAAGGTGATATTTTCTGAACCACATCCTGTAGCTCTCTTCTAAATTCACGTAGGTTACATGCACAAATACGCATGGACTGTTCATGTAAATAGTGCCAGCCGTTTCCCACCTTTCTGTCTCATGCCCGGTTTCCCACTTCTTTCTCTCATACCAAGGTGTTTCATTTTTGTATGTGCTTCAGAGGCTGATATACAGTATTTAGGTTTTTTTGTAGCCGATCTTACAAGTCTTGGCATAAACGGGTTAAAGTGACAACCCAGCAATACAGAAGATCGATATCTAATCAAATTGAATTAGATCGTGGATCGAATTGGATCGTGACCTTCTGGATTAGAACAGAATCGATCCAGGAAATCTGGATCCTAGCCCTGCGTGTAGTGTGGTGGGGGTGCGCTGTGCGGTGCACCACAACTTGCCAGGTCTAAAGCCAAGTGAGCAGAGCTGAGCAGTACTTAAAGCTCTTGTGTGTCTTTCAGTGGATGGATGTCCGATGGAGGAGAACGGAGAGAAATCCTTCCATAGCTGACCACTGCATTTCTGTCTTGTGAATGTGTGTGTGTCTCTCTCTCTCTGTGTGTGTGTGTGTCGTGTGTGTGTGTGTGTGTGACTGTGTGTGTGTATTCATTTGTGTGTGTGCATGTGTGTGTGTTTGCAGGCCTGCAGGTTGCTGTGTGTGAATGTAGGCTTGAAGGGTGCTGTGTGTGTGTGTGTGTGTGTGTGTGTGTGTGTGTGTGTGTGTGTGTGTGTGTGTGTGTGTGTGTGTGTGTGTGTGTGTGTGTGCATTCGTGTGTGTGTGTGTGTGCTTGTGCAGGTCTGCACAGTGCTATGTGTATAGGGGGGATTTCCTCCCTCCCTCCCTCCCTCCCCTCTAATTTTGATATCTCTACTTCAGCTGCAAAATTTTAATCTTCGGTGTGTGTGACACATTACACATTATGTGTGTCAGGCATGATACTAGTACACCACCGGTTTCCATTTGCATCCCGTCAGAGGTGTCAAAAGTATAAGAAGAAGTAAATTCATGCTGTAAGTACGACACCAGTACACAGTATGATATTACATGGCTGTTACACCAGCTACTCCACTGTACCTACAGAGGTAGATAGACTGTGTTGCTACTGAAAAAAACTGTCTCAAATTTGATCCAACCAGGTCAGAATCAGCTGATTGTAAGACAGGTACTATGGTCTACGGTAACTGTGAAGTGAAATCACCAGTGAAGTCACCAGTGAAGGAAGGACAGTAGACACATTTTTTAAACTTCTACTTTCACTTTTGACACATCTGCATGATTAGTATGGGCAGTCATGGGTCAGACTTGTAGCCCAAAGGTTGCCGGTTCGACTCCCCGACCCGCCAGGTTGGTGGGGGTCCGGGAGTAATTAACCAGTGCTCTCCCCTATCGTCCTCTGTGACTGAGGTACCCTGAGCATGGTCCCGTCCTGCCGCACTGCTCCTTTGGGGCTGCCCCCTTGCACGGTTGAGGCATAAATGCAATTTTGTTGTGAGCACTTGTGTGCTGTGGAGTGCTTTGTCACAATGCCAATGGGAGTTGGAATCTTATATGGGCCATAACTAGGGCTGTGCAATATATCGTATTTTTATCGCGATAATGTTATTTCAGTGTATCGTTACCAAATTTCATAATACAGTATGGTATTTTTGAACAAGTTATGATGAGCAAGGCAGCCGTCAGCTGTTTGCTAGCTGCTGGAGCTTTTGCCTGTAAGCTAAGTGGCCACTAGGCTGAGTCAGACCGGCGACCTGATGCTTCTCTTTGGCTGAATTTCAGTAGCTGTATTGCCAGTAAGACCCAGTTGAAAGACCCAGCGGCACAACTGGTGTGGTAGCAATGGCGCCACCCTTGAAATCATGTTAATAAGGTGGACATTAAAACAATGTAAGTAGTAGGCCTAGGACATTAAACCTCAATATAAAGCAAAAGCAAAAAACAAGTGTGAAGCCGCTTAACCACATACACACCACGTCCACAAGTGCATACAAGAAGTATATTGCTGCCTATGCCGTGGTGGTGGTGGTGGTGGTGTTGTGCACTGTGACAGTACAGTAGCTATTACAAGAGAATGGAAGCGGGAGAGCGTGTTGTTCTGTAACACATGACTCAGAGCTTCTGTTTTGAGATCGCCGTGACGACAGCAGAACATGGCATTCCGTTGGCATTGCCCACATGGAAACGCACAGACGCACAGACGCAACGCATGTATGCATCCATTCCAACTGGCAGCTATAATCTGGCCGGCTGTGAATCTGATTTGGATGAATGTGCCATCTGTACTGTATGCGACGTGGGTTAGTTGTGGTCTAATGGTAAGGGAGTTGATCTTGTGATCAGAGTTGCAGGTTCGAAACGGTAGCTCTACTCAATGTTTTCACCAGTAAGTTAATGTAATGATCTTGTATGCTAAACAAGTTGTGTATAGTATTGTACAGTAGCTATCTTTGAAAAGTATTTGACTGAGAATATCAAATTGTGCTTGTGTAAAATGCATGGTGCCATAACTGACGTGATTTACACCAATGCATCACATAATCCATCATATCAAATATTGGTATTACCATATTGTAGTGATGGGTTTTGTTCAGTAGTGTTATCCACACCCGTGCCTGTATCATAATCGTAATGTGATAGTGTGAATCTTTAGTATTGCACCATGTGGTCTGTTGGAACGTTGAGTAGAGCTACCGCCGTCATTATGGCGGCCGCAGCCTAGTGGGTAGATGGGCTTTAGATCAGAGGGTCCCTGGTTCGTATTCCCTATCTTACTCCATGGCCGAGATAGTAAGGCACCAAGCCCACACTGCTCCAGGGACTGTAACCAATACCCTGTACTTAAAGTATCTGTAAGTATATTTGGATAAAAGGGTCAGCGAACTAAGTGTAATGTAATGTAAACATAAAGACATAGTAAGACATTAAAATATAGTCCCCAAATCCATTCCTAAAGTTTCTTTGAGCAAGGTATCCAAACTTATACATCTGCATCTGTAACTAATTGCTGATGACCATGATGACTAATTGCTGACCATGTACCTAAAAGACACTGTAGTTTTATATTTTATTCATGAGCAATGAAAGGTTTTGTGCTCAAAAAATTCCACAGAAGAAAAATGGTCTGGTAAGCAATGTTAGTTGTGTAGAGTCAGTGTGAATGTGTTTGTGTTTTGTGTTGTATGTATCTTGTGTTCTTTTTTTCAAAAAGGAATGTCATTCATTGTTGGACCCCCTTGAAGACGAGATGATTCATCTCATAAAATTGTAATTGAAATGTAGGAAAAGTAGAATAGTCTTCTCAGAATCAAGGGCATGTTAAAAAAGGAGATGGGAGGAAGGATGCTGTGGAATGACTCAAGTCTGTAGTGATTTATGGCCGTTATGCATCCTAATGGCCTGAGGGAAGAAGCTTAGTGTTGGTGTGGGTGTGCATATTCCTGTATCTGCGGCCAGATGGTAGTAAGGGGAAGGGTAACTGGGTTGGTGGGGATCATATACAATGTGTTTGGCCTGTCTTAAATATCGTTGGTTATAAAGGCTATAGATGCTGGGTAGCTCCAAACAATGTTTTCTCCAATAAGTAACTGAAAGGATCCTGTCTAAATCGTGTACAGTATTGTATAGCAGCTATAAAAACCCTCTTTGACAGAGAATATCAAAATGTGCATATGTAAAATAAAAGTCTGTCTATCTATCTTTCTATCTTTTTTTAATTGATTTAAAAAAAAAACTATCTATCTGTCGATCTATCGATCTATTGATCTATCTATCTATAATGCATGGTGCCATAACTGACATGATTTACACCAATGCATCACATAATCCATCATATCAAATATCGGTATTACCATATTGTAGTGATGTGTTTTGTTCAGTAGTTTTATCCACACCCGTGCCTGTATCATAATCGTAATGTGATAGTGTGAATCTTCAGTATTGCACCATGTGGTCTGTTGGAACGTGAGAACAAAGTGATGGGCGTCCAGTCATCAGACTGTGAATGAAATAACACATCTTTTCACGGTATTAGTGATAGCTACTACTACCCATGCCTGATGCTGTATCCTAATTTTAATGTGATAGAATCTTCAGTAATGTGTTATAGAATCTTCACCACCATCTTGCACCATCTTGGTCTGTCGGAGCGTGAGAATAAAATGATGGGGACGTCTCGTCTAGTTGACTAAATATAGCCTAGGCAGTTGAGGTAATTAACAATGCATGGAATGGAATCCAGTCCTGGAAATGGATGTGGATTTTCATATGGAATCGCTTCTCAACACTGCAAAGATGTGTGACAACGGCTTGATGTGTGATGGCACAGACATGACACACACACACACACACACACACACACACACACACACACACACACACACACACACACACCGTGTACAGACACATCCATTGACATGAATTATCTTTCTCTTTCTCTTTTTCTCTCGCGTTCACTCACTCACTCACTCACTCACTCACTCACTCACTCACTCACTCACTCACTCACTCACTCACTCACTCACTCACTCACTCACTCACTCACACACTCACACACTCACACACACGTGCACGCACACACACAGTAGACTCACGTTGTGCGTGCATTTCAAGGTTTCCCCAGCACATATTCGTTTTCGGAGTGTTAGTTTTCTGTATAACACCTGCCAACCGGCCAAATGCTGGTGAAAATTCAGTTTGGCTGGTGGAAAATCAAACTTACTAGCCACTTTGACCCATTAGTGAGTTTGTGTTTGGTTAGTAAGATTATCCTCCACTAGCCATTTTGTCTGATAATGAAAAAGTTCATTTCAAGCCCTGTGTAGAGAGTAGAGTAGAGTAGAGTATCATTTATTGATCCCAGGGGGAAATTAAGGTGTCAGTAGCATAGATACATACATAAATAGTATGCAGAAGACATTGCACACGAGACACTAGAGACACTATACATTACACACATCCTTACACATATATTAACCATTTAATAGTGTATAGTATAATGTGTATTTCTGTTTGTATGTGCGTGTGTGTGTATTTGCAGTGATGGGGGACCCCCCAGAGGAGCGTGTGTATCGCTGGCGCCAGGCGTTGCAGGAGGGCCTGGAGTACCAGCGCTCGGGGGTACTGCCCCTGCTGGGCAGCCCGCGCTACTGCGCCGGCACCAGCACGGCCAGTGGGTACCTGTGCCAGAGCGGACACTGCTGTGGAGAGTCCGGATGCTGTTCCTACTACTACGAGCTCTGGTGTAAGACATCAATATACAGTACTTTATTCATTGTATGCATATAATAGTGTTATATTGCTATGAAATGCTGTGATAAAGTAGCCAGGCCGTGCCCTCCTAGTGACGCAACACCTTCAGCGTTGCTGCTAGTCAGGTCAAGAGCAATGCAAGTACTTTCTGAGCTCCCGAAATATCGGGAACTCCTCCCACGTTGTTGGGAAGCAAACAACCATTAGCAAACCCAGGGTGGCCGTTTGGGACATGCCGTTTGGGAAATGTTAATTGTTTTGCTCTTGGTCAGGCCAAGTCTCGAAGAGATTTGAAAGTCGATGATAATCAGGCTAGTGATAAAGTACTGCTGTGGCAAGTCCGGATGATACTACTACTACTACGACCTCTGGTGTAAGACATCAATACATACTTAATTCATTGTATTTATATAATAGTATAATATTGTTTTGACATGTTGTAATATGGCACTGCTGTGGCGAGTCCGGATGCTGTTCCTCCTACTACTAAGAGCTCTGGTGTAAGACATCAATACATACTTAATTATTTTTTTACCTCCGCCAAGGTGGTTGTTTTTGGTTGTGTTGGTTTGTCTGTCTGTCCTCTTTTTTAAATCTATTACTGTCTGTAAAGTTGTAGGAACCATGCGAACTGTACCGGAATCTTATGAGCAAGATAGACGTGTCGCTATGTGGGTGTGAAACTTAGACGTGTCTAGAATCTTCGTTTGGAATGCCGACGTTGTGATTATTTAAGTTTCTGTAGATGATGTGCATGGTTCTACAGCGTTATCCCTTAGATACCGTCGCTATTCCAAACAAAGATTCTATGCGCGTCTAACTTAGTCGCACACTTGATGCCTGACCGGTTCCGAAGAATTAATGGTCACCCCATCACCAATCAGAAAAGAGAAATCCGTTGCGAAGGCAGATAAAGTTATGATATTACATCATGTCCTGGTGTAAGATACCTAGGAGGTTGTTATTTAGGTGCACATGATAACATTATAAGGTTACTAAAGTGTAAAACTACTTTATATCATATTGTTGCGATGATATGATGTTATGACATTGTTGTGGAGCTCTGGTGTAATATATCTACGATGTTACTATTTATAGTTTACATTAATATTATGTTGTTGCAATGATATGGCACTGTTGTGAGGAATATGGTTGCCGCTCCTACTACTGTGAGCTTTGGTGTAAGATATCTATGATGTTACTATTCATATATTACTAATATTATATTACTATCCTACAAGCTCTGGTGTGAAACTATACTGTACCTGTATCTATATTGTTACGGTGATATGACATATTGTATGTTATGACGTTATGTTACAGTATGTTATCTATACCTACAATATTCATATTTATTTCCCTATTATGCATCTAACTACAGTGATGTGATTTATGTTGTGATATGGCACTGTGGCGGCAAGTCCGGATGCTGCTTGTGTGTGTGTGTGTGTGTGTGTGTGTGTGTGTGTGTGTGTGTGTGTGTGTGTGTGTGTGTGTGTGTGTGTGTGTGTGTGTGTGTGTGTGTGCTTGCGTGCGTGTGTGCGTGCATGTGTGTGTGTGTGTACAGGGCTCTGACTGCTGATCCTGTTCAGCTGTGTTTGTTCCTATCACCATCGGCATAATATGTGTGTGTGTGGGTGCGTGCGTGCGTCTGTGTGTGTGTGTGTGTGTGTGCAGGGTTCTGGCTGCTGTGGAGTGTGCTGATCCTGTTCAGCTGCGGCTGTGCCTATCACCATCGGCAGGCCAAGCAGCGACAGCAGCAGCAGCTGCAGCGCCAGAGAGACATCAACCTGTCCGCCTACCAGAGGGCTCGCACCTACAGCGCATCCATGCTCGACCTCAGTAAGACACCGCTCTCTATCACTAGTTGTGATTAACACCATTTGTACATTTCCATTGCCAGAATGGCAATGACCAAGTCGTAATGCATTGCTAGGTAAAGGCCCTGTGTTATGTCATAGTATTGCAGTACTATGGTTGTTAACTTTTCAATGTCTATTACAGCGTGCCACTGGAGGTACGCCGTGCATTAAGGGCCTATTCTCCACTCATGTCCTCTATATTATTTATAATGGCACATTTAATATTTGACCCATCGGCCTATCAGATACCGTAGCTTGGTCCTACAGCGCATCCATGCTCGACCTCAGTAAGACACCTCTCTCTTGCACTAGTTGTGATTGACACAATTTGTACCTTTATTGTCCCCTCCTTTACTAGTTATAATGGCACATTTAATACTTGACCTGTTGGCCTATCAGAGGGCTCGTACTTACAGCGCATCCATGCTCCACCTCAGTAAGAGACCTCTGTCTTGCACTAATAGTTGTGATTGACATGATATGTACCTTTATAATAGCACATTTAATATTTGACCCATCAGCCTATCAGATACCGTAGCTTGGTCCTTCTGCGCATCCATGCTCGATCTCAGTAAGACCCCTCTCTCTTACACTAGTAGTTGTGATTGACAGTTCCAAAATGAGATATATCCATTTCATAGAATGTTGGGAAATTTACATTTTTGTATTGGGCATTCCATTGAATTATATTCCAAAATGCATTTTATAGGGGCTTAAAAAGTATGTTCTCAAAACATTTCGATGGCAAGAATTCACAAATAGATGATAGGACTTCTTACCAGTCAATTCCAATATTAAAATGCAAAAAGTCAAAAATGGTGGATATAGTGTTTTGCAAAAGAGCTCTTCATATAGTCAATATGTAAGGGTTAACGTTCGGCGAGAAGGTCGCTACCGTGGAATAGCAGCACGACAGAGAGAATCTTTAGACCCCGACGCGGAGCGGAGTGCTGCTATTCCACAAAGCGACCGACTCGCCGAAATTTAACCCGCTTATTATATGGATATACTTAAACGATTCACACATGGCGGGGACATTTCTTTAGGCCTATTTAATGTTAAGTCTATTATAGTTTTTAATGTCAAAAGATTGTTGCTGCGCAAAACAAAACAGTGCCGTTGTGGAACACCGCTAGGCAACAGCTAGGTAGCCAGGACAACAGGTGTTGTCTATCACAGCAGCTGATTAGAGTCTTGTTGAAAAGTCGCTTTAGCAGTGAAAAGTCTTGTTGCCATTGACAGCGGTCTGTTATAGACCAACCCGTCCGTTATCGAAAAATAACAGACGTGCGAACGTTGGGGAGCCCCGTTGAAATGAATGGAGCATTCGACCGATGACGTCACACCATATAATAAAGAGTTATAATGGCACATTCAATCCTTGACCTGTCGGCCTATCAGAGGGCTCAGCCCTACTGCGCATCCATGCTCTCTCTTACACTACAGGGTGTGCAGAATTATTAGGCAAGCAGGTTTTCTGACCATATCATCCATTCTGTGCATAGTTCCCTACAACAACATGTGACATGAATGAAGCATTCCATGTCATGTACATTTGTAAAATAAGAGTGGGTATGATTCAAGATTCAAGATTCAAGATTCAAGATTAGTTTATTACGTCTTATTATAGGTTTGAAGCCTATAAAGAGTAAAAATTGTTGTGTTTTTCTTGTGTCCTCAAAAAGATTTTAAAAATAAAAATAAAAAGGGGGGGGGGTGGAAAAAAGTGCAAAGAAAGTGCCTTGTTGTCTTCAGCATGAATTCAGTAATCTTATTGCTTGGTGGAAGAAACTACTTTGGAGTCTGGTAGTATGAGATTTCAGGCTTCTGTACCGTTTCCCAGATGGTAACATAGTAAACAGTCTATGGTTGGGGTGACTAGGATCAGCCAAGATTTTCTTTGCCTTCCTGATGCTCCTTCCCTCAAATAGCTCCAGTATGGAGGGTAAGTCACAGCCGCATATATTCTGAGCTGTACGCACAACCCTCTGTAGAGCTCTCCTGTTGGCTTGAGAGCAGTTCCCATACCATGCAGTAATGGTCCCCGTCAGAATGCTCTCGATGGTGCCTCTGTAAAACGACCTCAGGATCTTGGGTCTCATCCCAAACTTCCTCAATCGTCTGAGGTGGTACAGACGTTGCTGGCTTTTTTTAACAATGCGCTGTGTGTGACTGTCCCAGGTGAGGTCCTCTGAGATGGTAACGCCAAGGAATTTAAAGTCTCTCACCCTCTCCACTGTCTCACCGTTGATGTTAATGGTTTCAAACTGGTGTTCTTTCCTCCTGAAGTCAACTATTAGTTCTTTTGTCTTGGACACATTCAGAGACAAGTTGTTTCCTCTACACCACTCCATGAGGTTGTTTATTTCTTCCCTGTAGGCTGTTTCATCATTGTTTGAGATTAAACCGATAACAGTGGTATCATCTGCAAACTTGATGATGGTGTTGTTGTTGTGTATAGCCACACACATGATCGAAGGAGCCCAACACCCTATATCAGTTGTGCATAATTATTAGGCAACTTTGTTTTCCTCTTGGAAAATTGACCACAAAATAGATATAACAAGCTCTGTAAAGTCTACAGTATAAACAATTTTGAAGTCTTCTAGAGGGATGTGTCTGTCTTGAAATTGCCTTTTATCAAACGTTGACAAAATGATGTTGTTAGTTACAGACCTGGAGTCCTGTGCTGTGATTTGGCCCATTTTCTAACCACTGTGCTCTGATTGGCCTATGATCTAACCACCCATGCGTTGCGATTGGCAGGTTTCCTGGCCTCGCTGAAGCTGCCGTCCTATGAGGAGGTGGCGGCCCAGCCGCGCACGCCGCCGCCCCCCTACAGCTGCGTGGGCTACCCGCGCGGCACCACGGCCCACCTGCTCTCCTCCCAGAGCTCCGACAACTACACCTCCTGCTCCTGCGACTCCTGCTGCCAGTCCTCCCCGTACAGCTACACGCCCTCCACCAGCCACGCCTCCACCCCCGGAGACAGCGACCCAGACCCAGGTAATCAGCCGTACTCACTAACTTCTACAGGTGTACAATTGAATCAGTAATTACATACAGCATTACATCATGGTACACCAGCTGCACACACGACAACAAGAAGATGTTACAGCGCATCATTAAAACAGCAGAGAGAATCATTGGATGCCAACTACCCACACTTGAGGAGATCCACCATACACGCTGCACAAACAGAGCATTAAACATCCTTAAAGATCACACACACCCTGGTCACAGGCTCTTCACCATGCTACCATCTGGCAGGCGCTTTAGGACTCTGCGTGCCCGCACTACGAGAATGAAGGACAGCTTTTATCCTACTGCCATTAGACTCTTGAACTTAATATGTCACCTGCCCCCCCTCAACACTTGAGGACTATCGATACTGTGAGATGCACATGGATTTTTATGGATTTTTATATATTATTTATTTACTTTTAATATATCTTTTATTTTGTGGGCATTTGTGGGTTGCTACTAAATATAATCTCGCTATATTTATATAGTGACAATAAAAGTCTACTCTACTCTACTCTACTCTACTGATACTTTATTGAGCCCAGGTTATATACAGTAGTTGTGGTAGTAGTAAAATAGTAGTTGTATAGAACTATACGTAGTTTTAGTAGCAGAAGTAGTAATCCCCTCTACTCATGCTCATGCTAAAACATGCTCATGTTTTATTCCTCATTTTTCCTTTCTCCTTGATGCATGTAGCATTTCTTTTTCAGGGTGAAACACATGTAGATGTCTTGTTGTGTGTGTTTGAAAGGCGCTAAATAAATAAATGACTTGCCTTGTCTTGCCTTGCTTTGTTTCGCCAGGTCCCGCCCCCCTGCCCCGGGACGTCCTCACCATTGGCCGCAGCCCCTCGCCAATCACCAGCCCGGACCAATCTGGTCCCTCCCCTGTCCCCGGCCTTGCCCTTGCCCTTGGCCCTACCCGGAGCCTCAGCGGGTCCTTAGAGCCACCAGCCAAGAACAGCACGACGACGAGTAACCTCAGAAACGCCAGCACCAACAGCAACAGCAGTAACACTGGATCCACTAGCACCACAACCACCACCACCACCACCACGGAGAACACAACAACTAGCCCCAGCAAACCCGTCAGCAGCACCAGTAACAAGTCAGTTAGCACCAGTAACAAGTCAGTTAGCACCAGTAACAAGTCAGTTAGCACTGTTAGCACCGTTAGCACCATCGCTAGGTCTAAGGAAGCCAGCATCAGTATCGGTGGGGGTGGGGGTGGGCGTGGCAGTGGCAGTGGCGGTGGAGGTGCCACCCTCACCACACAACGAGCCAGCCTAAGCCTGACGGGCACCAGTAATCCCAACTGCACTATCGTTCTGCACCCCCCCGGTGTCACGGTAGGGGGATTGAGCCTGAGCACAAACACAAACACACAGCCCCTGTCCCCACTGTCACCTCCTCATCCTCCTCCTGCTCTGGGCCTGACCTCCCCTCTCTCCCCTCCGTCACTCTGCTCTTCCGCATCCACCACCACCTCCTCCCCTCCTCCCCCTCCTCCTCCTCCTTCGTCCTCTTCTCCGTTCCTCCCTTTCTCCGACCCGTTGGACGTGACCACGGGCCAGATCTTAGAGCCAATGAGAGCTAGTGTAGGAGTCGGTGGAGTCGGTGGAGTCGGAATTGGAGTTGGCGCCGTCGGAGGAAGTGGCGTTGTAGGCGTCGGAGGTTGTGGAGGGGCGTGTCCCACCACGGATGACAGTAGTAGTAGCCCCGCCCACTCCCCGCCCCTGCAGACGGCGCTGCTGGACCCCGCCGGTGGCCGCCGGGACTCGGCCGCGTCCGACTCGGACCTGGACCAGAGCCACTTCAGCCAGCGGCGGCTGACAGGCGACTCTGGGATCGAGGTGTGCCGCTGCCACATCGAGCCTGACCCCGAGCACGAGGAGCAGGACGTCAACGCGCTCGTCGACGCCCTCGGCGAGGCACTTAGCAACAACCTCCACGACGACGACAACTGCGATGCCGCGCGACGCGCAAAAGAGAGAAGCAGTGGCGCCGGTGAGGCTAAAGCTAAGGCTAAAACTAAAGGGGCGGGAGGTGCAGATCCATGTGGTGGACACTCCCCCAAAGAAGCAGACATGGTGGTGATTGGTATGGAAACAATCTGAGTAGAGGGGGAAAAATGTAAACATACAGTTGTGAGGAGCTAATCGTCCTGCTGAGCTAATCATTGTGAGGAGCTAACAGGAAGACTTGGTAGTCACTCGGTGGCGAAGGAGTTCTGCATCTACTAGAGTTAGAATGAGCAGTTCAAGGCCAATCAGATGTGTTTGTGGTCAAATCGATGCCAATCAGTCATAGGCTAATCAAGTGGCTAGCAAGGCTAACATACTGATTTGTGCTATCTACAAAGTGGAGAATCGCAGCCGAACAACTCTGATCTGTGTACAAACCAACCAACCTTTCACAATCTATCCTAATGTTTCTTTTCATACACACCGGTACGGTCAATCGTTAATTAAAAAGTTATTGTACTTCATAATGTGAGACCAATCGCTAAACTACGTGTAGTGCAGACCAAGCTAATTCACGTGACGCTCACTGTGTTTCGTATTATAATTCGTACAAAATAGGGGAAAAAATCAGTTCCGATCGCCCATGAATTTCTCAAGAGCAACCATCCCCACCTAGTCGGAGTTGAGACTGCCATGTTCTCCTCTTGCTTTCTGTGAGACTGTTGCATGCTAGGACTGTGGAGGACTGTCATTGGTCGTAGCAGATTACCAGGGAACGAAAGATGGCGGGGTGAGAACACACACAGGGTGGGGGGGCAAACTGATTTCTAGCCTGAACTGTCAGAGGCCAAGCTCCTACTGAACAATTCTCCACACAGATTCAAACACAAACATAAACACAGAAAATTGAAATGTACACACACACGCGCGCGTGCACACACACACAAACACACACACACACACACACACACACACACACACACACACACACACACACACACACACACACACACACACACACACACACACACACACACACACACAGGCCCGCGGACGGTGGATGGTTTGGGTGGTCAAACGGGTCAGTCGTCCAGGTGCCAGGAGAAAGAGTGGCATTAGGGGTGGGGAGGATGCGGAATTGGGTCCCCATTACACTTCATGTATTGTATTGGGGGGAGGGAGGGGCCCTTTTAGATGACGTTAGCCCCTGGGGCGGGGAACCTACGGTTTGTCTCAAGGGTCGTTCATGGCCCTTGAGGGTGTCTTATCCAGCCCTTGATAAGGGCTGTTTATCTGCCCGCCGACATCATTTTAATGTTATGCAGTTTCACATAAAATATGACAGGTTTTGTAATGACATGTGAGGAATTATATTCGCAATACAATTAAGCTATATTTTCAGGGGACCTAGAGAAGGTGGGGTCTGTTGTAAATGTGACCGCCTTCAAAATACTGTTGGCCTAAAGTGCGGGGAAATCCTGTTCTGTGTTCATCATACGGCCCTTGGAGGACTTAGCCCATGGCCCAGCCAAAACTGTCAGCGGGCCTGCGCACACACACACACACACACACATATAGATATACACACATGCGCACACAGATGCACACACACACACACACACACACACACACACACACACACACACACACACACACACACACACACACACACACACACACACACACACACACACACACACACACGCACGCGCACTTCTCTGTGAAACAGAACATGACTGTTGTTCGGTACTGTGTTGACGATATGCCATTTAGTAGTTTATTGATCCTCATAATTCCAGTAGGACAAAAATGGCAATGATAAAATACTTTTCTTTTTGTAATGTTAGAAAAATGACCACCATGGGACTGTTGGCACAGTCACACCCTACCTGGTCCGCGAGAGCACACTAATCTTTGAGACTTCCTCGTCACGTTGTCAGAGACAACGTACACTCCACAAGAACTGTACACACACACACAAAAAAATATCATGATTTGGGACAAAGGAAGGGGTAAAAAAAAGTAGGGACAGGACAGTGAGGATGATTTGATGTGATTTGTTATATAGCCTTCCTCGAAATCAACTGTCTATGGACGCTTCACACTTGTGAGTATGGAGGGCGGGGTGGGGGTATACGAGGGATAATTCTCCAGCCTGAAGTAACATACAACACTCCCCTGCTCATGAACCCCCCCCGCCCCCCTCCCCCAATGACATTCACCACAACGTGTACATTACAGTAAGGTGCATTCAGCTGCATTCGTATGTGTCAAACCTCCAGGGCACATATCAAGTACACCATTCTTCTGTGCTCACATCCTGGATTCCATGTTTAATCCGTCCTCACCCTCCTCCTCCTCCTGCCGAGGAAACAAAGGAAGGAATGAAGGGTGGATGTAGGAGTCATCAATCACCACCACCATGTGCAGGCTGCATCTTCAGATCTCCCCTTCCTCCTCAGACCTCATCCACACACCTTTTCAAGGTTTGGGACGTTCTCGATGATGACGAGCCTCAAGGCACAAAGCCAGAGGAAACACCTGGAGGAGAGATGTTAATGTGTACCCCCAGTGTGCTAAATGGGGGCAGAATACTGGCAGAATAGGCATTACACTGACCCCTGGTGGCCAACTCCACCCAATGCGACAAGCGAACTGAGAAAGACGTTGTTTGAAGTGAAAAAAAGAGAAATAAATAACCGGTATATTTTGGTGCTGTCCTTAGTTTAATATGAAGTCAGTGAAATGATGATGAAAATTAGGTTTGTGATTTCCATCCCACTTGTTTATTTTTTTTTTTGTAGTGGGGTGTGTTTGAACAGAATAATGGTCGTCACGTCACGTGTCTGTGTTGTGTTCTGCTAAATAAAATCGTGTGCTCTTATTACGCACAGTACATTTTCCAAATGTTTAATTCAACACTTAGAGAGTCAGAGTTTAACACTCCTTAGTGTTGGTTCAGTTCTCAGCGCGGCTATCACGACTGCAAAGCTCTGTAGGCATTTGGTCTGTCCTATTGTAGCACATTGTCAATCCAGTATATAGAGGGAGAGGCAAAGGGAGTATCTACTAGCTCACGTTCATGAAATGCCTCTGTATGGTATACTACTGGTTAAAGCTACAATCGTTGAGACCACCTAGTATTCCTTCACTCACCTGCTAACTGATTTGATGTATCATTGCCTTAAAAACATGCACCATAGACGTCGGAAATACTCCGGACTGATTGGTGCTCTATCTCGATAGAATTTTAAAAATGTGTTAGAATAGTATGCGTGGCCAGACTAGGTGAGTTTGCGAAGCTTTGCGCAGCGTCACGATCACAGTTGTATAAAGTAGAAGTCGAAGTGCTCTGACCAGGGAAGCCGATAGGGGAGGACAAAGGGGACAGTTGTCCCAGGCCCAGGGACAGATGGGGCCCAGAATTGGTTTCTCATTACATTGTATGTATTGGGTGAGGGGGCCTTTCAGATGACTTTGTCCTGGGCCCAACCAAAGCTGTCAGCGGCCCTGGCTCTGACACTGATGGATGTCATTACAACGCTAATGAAATGGTATTACATGATTTTAACTTTGTAATATCATACTACCAGTGTTGTAATTACATCTGTAAGAGTACTTCTACTTTATACAACTGGTCACCATGATTACATAGTATGGAAGGGCCCAGGCTAGTTGATTGTACTCTCCAAGTGTTGATTTAACACCGGAAAGTGTTACTCTATACTTCATCATGGCTGGCAGACTGTGTGTGGGGGTGCCATTATCACAAGGCCCCCCTCCTTCTAATTCACATCATAACTTAAACTTGCGTATCTTATGAAACTGACCAAAGTATTGAACATCTTTCTTTACGGAGACAATAAACAGCTAATGATGGTTATGGTTGTGGTGGTTATGGTCATTCCTGTGTGCAGTGTGTGTCTTTGTGTGTGTGTGTCTTTGAGTGTGTGTGTGTGTGAGAGAGAGAGAGAGAGAGAGAGAGAGAGAGAGAGAGAGAGAGAGAGAGAGAGAGAGAGAGAGAGAGAGAGAGAGAGAGAGAGAGAGAGAGAGAGTATGCATGCTTGTGTGTGTAGGAGACGATGCATTTGAGTTGGTGTCAGTGTGTGTGGCTAACTGTGAATATGAGTGCATGTCTGGTGTCTGCTAAAATATTTAAAAGAGGTAAAACAAATTCAACACAAAGTATCTGTACTGTGCTCCAAAAACATGTACAGCGTTTTCTAGGCATAGGAAGTACCTTACAGTATTGACATTTCAACCAATTTTAATATTTGCCAGGATTATTACAGCAGGTGAAGAAGCTTCTTTTACACTTCAGGGCAGTCTGTAACTTTATATGTGAATGACAGAGATTGAATAGATGGGCGTTAGGTATGGTATACAGGTGAATGAGGAGAAGAAGAATGCGCATGATAGTCTGCGGTGTCACAGTGGCCTAAATAATGTACATTGCAGCTTTGCCAGAAACGGTTACGCTTGATAGCCCACATACCCACTTGTATCAGTTTAGGAGTAGGCCAGCTTTGAAGTAGGTCAGTCGTGGCCCTGCCGTGGCCAACCAGTAGGGCACTCATTTACCATGCGGCTGACCCGGGTTCGATTCCTGGCCCCGGCCCGGGTCCTTTGCCGACCCCTCCCCGTCTCTACCCATTCGCTTCCTGTCCACCTCTCACACTACCCTGTCGAATGAAGTCGGGAAAAAAAACAAAAAATCTTTAAAAAAAGAAGTAGGTCACCCATGGCTTAGTGGGCCTTAGATCACAGGGTTGCAGGTTTGAATCTTCCACCCTTCCACTCTCTATCTCACTACATGGCTGAGATGCTCTTGAGCAAAGCACCTAATGCCACACTGCTCCGGGGACTGTAACCAATATCCAATACCCTGTACTTAAAATAACTGTATGTCGCTTTGAATAAAGGTGTCCGCTAAGTGTAGTGTAATGTAAAAGCAGAGATACTTGGTTGATCCAGAGGGAAATCAAGGTAGGTAGCAGCATATAACACAAGTTTGCACAAATCCAACATCACTTACTATTACACATACTGTATCTAGATACCGTAAAAGTAGAACAACCATAACACAAGTTATTATTATTATTATTATTATTATTAGGCTATTATTATTGTTATTGTTGTTGTTGTTATTATAGGCTACTGCTAATATTCATTCTAATGAACAATTGCAGACAAAAAGATCTAAAGGTGACAAAAAAATCTAAAGGTGACATTTTGCTGGATTTTGAGCAAGGGCTCGGAGCCCACCATGTGGAGAATACTAAAGAAGTGGGCCTGCAGACAACAGTATGCGCTGTTCTTGGTCTCTGCTGCCCCTGTCGGTGAACTACACTATTCGAATAAAGTCAGCAAACAGGTGAAATAAAGGCAAAACACGAGGACTGGCCGTTGCAACAATGCCCATGTCTCTGGAGGGCAAAGGAGAAGACAGCAGAGTAACTGCGAGATAAAGGTAGGCTGATCAACCGAACACACTTTTGTTTTGTCAGTGTCATCATCAATAATCAAGCCTACAGACAGCCCACCTTTGCCTGTGTCATGCAATTTAGCTCGGAAGTCGCAGTATACAGTAACCTACAATGTGCCTACTTGAGAAAAATGTACAACTAGCTAAGAAATCAGTTGTAGCGTGTCAAGCAGTAGGCCTATTCTGTAGTCCAAGACTGCAGTCATGGTAGGCACAAGTAGGGCCTGCGGCCGTGAACCGATAGCGTGTAAAATAAAGTTGGGACAGAAACAGCCGCGTTGCAGTGCTGTGAGTGAGTGCAGTGTTTTGAACACGAGAACACAGCAATTCAGAAAAACGTATAGCCCTACTGTAACTGCAGTTGAGAACTGTCAACCTGCCAATCCATCAAAAAGTGTCATGTATGTTGGCTATTTTGTAAGGGAGGTCCAACATATCTGGGCACAGTAGGCCGATCATAAACCGATTGTGCATCACGGCTGTTACGTGAGGCGTCTAGGCTTGCGCGCCACTTGCCCCATGTCTATTGATTGTGATACACAACAATATGTCTTAACTCAAACCATACATATAGCCTACTAAAACAAATTGAGGTGACACGCTCATTTTGACTCATGAATAGTCTTCCACTTGGTGGACGATGTCCTGAGCCATCACACAAAATGTACAGGTTCTCGCCAAATTACACACAATGTAAAGCTCTATTAGTGTTGCCATCATAAATGTGATCATTAATGTGACAAATAATGGCAAAGTTATAGTTTCAAACTACAGAAAGTTATCGCTGTGAGCAGGGTTCGAACCTGCGCGGGGAAACCCCATTGGATTTCGAGTCCAACGCCTTAACCTCTCGGCCATCACAGCTCAGTTACAGGAAGTGACGTTTCTACTAATGGAACACTCGCAGAACAGCACTGTGATTGCTACTGAATTACGCCGTGATATTCACAGTGATTTTAATTTGACGAAGTTGGAACATGCATATATATATAGGCTACCCTTATATCTCTTGAAAGCCCGAAGCACTCTAATTCACGGTTTTACTGCAGCTAATCACGGATTTTAATGTTTTCCTAATCTGTTCGTGTGTGTTTTCACGAAAGACTCTCTAGTCCCAAATCACATCTTCCAGACTGGGTGCCAGAGCGTGGGTTTATTTGATCTTATCTATGGTTTTATTTGTTAAGATAGGCCCCTCAGTCGTTCGCCCGATCAGGTAGGCAAGTGGCAAAATGAGAAAACAAACGAGAGATAAGATAAAGCGCATGTTGGCTATTGTCAGGCTAGCCATGGCTACATAATTCCGCAAACCCATAACATTTTCTGTGCACAGATCTAGGTCTGTGGTTCTGTGTCTGATTATAATATCATGCGGATTGATACAACGTTTCGAGTCAGCAAATACATTGTATCATTCATAGTTGCCGTTTGTATCATTTAGTTGCAGTTCATTCGAAATCTGCTCTTTCTGCCCATGCGCATGAACACAGTTATCCTCTAGTTGGCGTAGTTTCACTTGAAGTGTGTTTCCAGGCACAGGAAGCTAAATCAATATTTCGTATCATAGAAATACAATATAATATAATATAATATAATATAATATAATATAATATAATATAATATAATATAATATAATATAATATAATATAATATAGTTATATAATATAGCTCACTGTTTTTCACGTGAACGATTTCACATGATATTATGGTCTTCACTGGAGAACAAAACCTAGAATGTATATTTTATTAAATGTATTTAGGCCTATATACATTTTGCATAATGTCATAAAATCCACACACCCATAGTTCACTTTCTTCGAAAAGCAAATGATGATCTGAGCTCACGTGGTAGGTCTACTATATCAGCATGACTTCAATCATGTGTCTTTGACTAGATCTGTGTGTGTGTATGTGTGTGTGTGTGTGTGTGTGTGTGTGTGTGTGTGTGTGTGTGTGTGTGTGTGTGTGTGTGTGCGCACGCGCAGGCGTGTGTGTGTGTGTGTGTGTGTGTGTGTGTGTGTGTGTGTGTGTGTGTGTGTGTGCGCACGCGCTATATGTGTGTCATGTCAGGGTCAGGTTTTAGTGGATGGGTTGTCATTCCAAGGTGATGAGATGCCCGTGTGTGTGTGTGTGTGTGTGTGTGTGTGTGTGTGTGTGTGTGTGTGTGTGTGTGTGTGTGTGTGTGTGTGTGTGTGTGTGTGTGTGTGTGTGTGTGTGTGTCAGGGCCAGGTGAAGGCATGTTTTTATCTCTGTATCTCCACAAGGTATGTGTATCACCCCTTCGCGCACACACACACACACACACACACACACACACACACACACACACACACACACACACACAGATTCGTTACCTAGATTTGTTACCTAGATTTAAAACCTAGTGTTTGTCTAGCTTACTAGGCTAGTGAAATGTTGGACGTTTTCACAAGGCAGTGCACAGATGGATTTTTACTTCTGACCAGAACTTGCCTTTTGGTAAGGAAGACACATGACTTTGAACTGTAAAGCATCAAACAAACCGTGTAATTAGTTTTTAGGCGGCTGCTGTACAGACAACAAATTATTCTAATATTAGGAAGCCATCAGCAGTTAAAAAAAAAAAAAACTACTGAAATAGTAGTATTAATGAAATAGTAGTATTTTCTACATTTTACTCTCCCTGGTAGGCCCTTCCTTGGGCCCTTGGAGCTTGTGGCCCCTGGTAGGCCCTTCCTTGGGCCCTTGGAGCTTGTGGCCCCTGGTAGGCCCTTCCTTGGGCCCTTGGAGCCTGTGGGCTGATTGTCCTTTTCATTGCTAAAGAATGACAGCCTCATTTAATTTCGATCAACAGACATGTAGACAACTTATCTGAACCTGGTCTGGATTAAAATGAATTTGAGTACTTTGAATAAAAATATCAATGCATGTATTGCATATTTAGCAAGTGATTTTTTTTGTTAAAAGACATTGTTGGGCCTTTTACATGTGACAGGATAGTGGAGGACAGATAGGAAGCAAGTGGGGAGATAGGGGCGGGGAAGGGCCGGCAAAGGACCCAGGCCGGAATCGAACCCGAGTCGCTGGTGTAGTAGTGCAGTGCCCTTATCAAATTATTGCTGAAAAGACACTTCAAAAGTCAAACCTCAAAGAGTGGAGGAGACATATTACTGACCAAATGTGGAAAAAAAACCTCACTGCAGATTGTTGCAAACCACATTAAGTTCCTCTGTCGTCAGTGGGGAAGAGCACGGAGGAGGTAGAGGAAGAGGGGGAGGGTGTCAAGTTTGATGCCAACGGCTACTGACTCAGTACAGACAGAGGGCCTCATTTAAAGTAATGATTAATTAAAAGGGGTGAAATGTAGGCCTACGAATACACAAGATCAAAATGTTAAATAAACTTCATTGGGCTAATCTGGCCTAAACTGTTATGGCTGAGACATTAAGTTTGAAAAGACAACACGAGCTAATGATATGCTGATATAAGGCATGATATTAGGGAGAAAACATGTTTCACACCTAGATGTCAAGACTTCCTGTTGAATGATTTTTGAGTTCTGAAAAGGTACACCACAGAGCCAGAGCATGACAGTCTCAGACAGCCTCGTCACCTGCCAGTTACGTTTACGTACACTACTCCAAACTTCCAAATTGTGTAGAAATGTCTGAAGATATTGAACTGGAAGACATGAGCGATGACCACCAATCAAGAAAAGGAAACATTTATGTCAACTACTCACCCAGTAGCACTCCACCGAACAAGACGGTACCATGCAGCTCAACTATTGGTGAATAGGCCTACTATTTTTTTTCTATTCTTCTCTTTATTAATGAAATGTGTCCTAATATCTAATGATAACATGTTTGCATTGATTTGGAAAAAGTGGCCCAATTCACCTGTATTCACCTTATACTGTGTGTGTGTTTTTCATTAGTGCGTTACAGGTGTGCTGTGGTGTGCCTTGGAGTGTTGAATCTTCTGATGGTCATCATCATCAGAGTGTTGTGGCTCAAAACTACATCAGATGCCAGCTGCGGTATCCTAAGCAGAGAGAAATCCCAGTTAGAGACAAACTACAGTATCCTGAGTAGTGAGAAATCCCAGTTAGAGACCAACTACAACACTTTGAGCAGAGAGAAATCCCAGTTGGAGACAAACTACAGTATCCTGAGCAGAGAGAAATCTCAGTTGGACACCAGATACAATAACTTAAGCAGTCATTATTCTCAGTTAGAGACCAACTACAGCACCCTGAGCAGTGAGAAATGTAGTTTACAAGACTGTGTCAACAGAGAGAAGTCTCAGCTCCAAGATAGATATGCCAGTCTGACTAGAGACAAATCTCAGTTACAGGAGAGATGTGATGCCATCACTGCCGAGAGGGACACCCTACTACAGAGGACAGTTACTGCCAGTGGGTATTAAAGTAAACAGATACATTTCTATGGGATCAGTGCAATTGAGGTGAAAATAGTAGAACAGTAATTAATATTTTCTCTATGTTCTTTTATTTCAAACAGAAAAACAGATTACACAGTATGCAGGTAAGTGTTTTCGACACAAAAAGATTCATAAGTCAAGTCGGCTTTATTGTCAATTACTTTACATGCACTGATCATACAAAGAATTTGAAACTACCTTTCTTACTTCCAATGCAGACATAGACATAGACTATAGGTGTGGACATAGACAATTAGACATAGACAATTAGACATAAACAGTAAGCATACATAACACCTAGAGTACCTATACAACACCCATAACAGACATATAAAGTGCAATACTGGGCAACAGCAGACATACATAGAACGTATATTAAAAGAGGTATTGTTGTGCATTTCCAGTTATGTCCTATTTTGTCGATTCTGACATAGTGATAGTAACGTTGTGAAAAAGTAATAAATACAAGTAAGCAATTTGTGATAATATTTACAAATAGTTGGTAGCTAGTTTTTCAGCACAGACATTTGATTTAATTTAGCGATGTACAGCATAGTTTTATATTTGTGTCTGATGAATTAACAACAGATTATTTTGATTGCAGTTGTAAATGTAGTGTATGTGTTTTTATTGATACAAAAAGATTATTTTGATCTGATGTAGAAATGTAGTTCAATATCAATAAACAGTATGGCATCTACATCAATGGAAATATGACAGCTGCAATCTGAAGGATTTCAAAAGAAGAAGTTAAACTATCTCTCTCAAAGTTAAACTCTCTCTCTCTCTCTCTCTCTCTCTCTCTCTCTCTCTCTCTCTCTCTCTCTCTCTCTCTCTCTCTCTCTCTCTCTCTCTCTCTCTCAGTCGATGTGACTCTGGATCCTGATACAGCTGCTAACAGCCTCATCCTGTCTGCTGATGGAAAACAAGTAAAACATGGTGATACATCACAGAATCGCCCTGACAACCCCAAACGCTTTGATTCTTCCGCCAGTGTGCTGGGCAAGCGGGGCTTCAGCTCTGGTAGATTTTACTATGAGGTGCAGGTCAGTGGGAAGACAAAATGGACAATAGGAGTTGCCAGAGAGTCCATTGACAGAAAAGGGGGCATGATTCTGAGCCCTGAACATGGAATCTGGATAATATGTCAGATGAATAACCAGTACAAGGCATTAGCTAATCCTGATGTCATCCTCTCCCTGAAAGCGAAACCAGAGAGGGTGGGGGTGTTTGTGGATTATGGGGCAGGTTTGGTCTCCTTTTATGATGCAGACAGGTGGAGTCTAATCTACTCTTACGAAGGTGTCTCCTTCAAGGAGAAAATATATCCCTTCTTCTGCCCCAATACTAATGAGAATGGCAAGAACTCTGCTCCACTGGTCATCACTCCAGTCTCTTGTTTCAAGTAATTTTGATTCAGTAAAGTGTAAAAATGTGATAAAATGCTCGAGTTCAGTTGTACTCCTGCCCTTCAGTTGTTTCACAGAGATAAGGACGTCTTTTTATACAATGAGTTTTATTTGACTCATGCTTAGAATAACTAAAAGTAAAAAAACATGCAGTACACTTTGAGTATTTAGCCTACTACAGGTAAATCATCAAATGTACAGGAATGACGTGAAGTCTACTGTTAAATAAAATGTTGTGGACTGTTTTTTCCCCCGGCTTTTTGTCCTTTGTGGCCAAAACCACGGGTAGCTCCAGACCATGTGAAATGCCACTTACAAAATAATTGTAATTGTAAAATAATAGTATGTACGTACGGTACTACAGGGGTTAAACAAAATAATGGAAACACCTGTCATTTTAGAGTGGGAAGTTTCATGGCTCATGTGGACCAGCCTGTTGGCCAATCTTCATAAACACATTGCACCAGTAAGGTGAAGTGTGAAGATTCTATTAGCGGGGTAAGAGCTGAAAATTTTGCTCTGCACACAACATTATTGGTGACATATCAGAGTTCACAAAGGAGAAATTCTTGGTACGCGTGTAATTATTGCATCTTTGACTGAGACAGTAAATCTTTGTGATGTATCAAGAGCCACAGTATCCAAGATAATGTCTGCATACCACCACCGTTAGATCAAAGAAAGCTCCCGCACACTGTTCACATTTGCATGGTTTAATGCAACGTTTCGGTCTACTGACCTTCTTCAAGCAATTCAAAACCATACCACCAAGAAAGATAAACCACATCCACCAGGATTAACTGTGGACGCAAGAGGAAGCTGCCTGAAAGGGATTTAGGTGACCGGCCGTGTGTACTGACCCTGTGGTGCCTTCAATGGACCCTTTTGGTGGAAACAGGAGTGTTGAGGTGCACATTAATTCTACCATGATTTGGAGAGTTGTGGTTTTATGTTTTTTTTTAACAATCCGGATAAACACCCAAACATTTAGAGAATTTAGACAGCTTCCTCTTGCATCCACAGTTAATCATGTTGGGTGCGGTTCATCCTTCTTAATAGTATGCAGACATTACCTTGGATACCGTGGCTCTTGATACATCACAAAGACTTGCTGTCTCCGTCAAAGATGCAACAGTTACAGGCGCAACAAGAATTTCTCCTTTTTGAACTCTGATATGTCACCTATAATGGTGTGTGCATTGCAAAATTTTGAGCCCTGCTAATTGAACCTTCACACTTCACCATACTGGTACAATGTGCAATTAATTGGCAGAAGATTGGCCAACAGGCTGGTCCACTAGAGCCATGAAACTTCCTACTCTAAAATGAAAGGTGTTTCCATTATTTTGTTTAACCCCTGTATGTTTACCTTCCTGTTTTTAAAACAATATCAATACTGTCTTGTTTATTATTCTTCATTTATTTTATATTGTTCTTCATTCAATTTTGCTATTCTGAGGCGTCATGCAGTGGTGTAGTCCAGTGGTTCTTAACCTTTTTTTCTTCATGCACCCCCTTACCTGTGCCCAAGACAAGCCGCGCACCCCCAACCCAAACTTCTACACTTGTATAGGTACTAAAAATGATTTTAAGTGATTAATTGCAATGATTCTTGCTTAAGACACTAAACAATATCATAATGCCTTTACATGGGGACCAAAACATGCATTAGTTTGGTTTTGATTTGGACTAATTATAATGTTCACAAGCTAAGTTTTGGTCACAACTTCAACACAAACTAAATTCCGTGTCCCCCCTGAAATCTCTGGCGCACCCCCAGGGAGTGCCAGCACCCCAGGTTAAGAACCACTGGTGTAGTCTACGTAGAATGCGGGTATACAGAGTATACCCACTTCAAAATTTCAGGGATTTCAGTATACCCACTTAAAATTGATTGATCCATTATTTAGAATAGCACACATATATACAGTATACCCACCATAAAAAAGTAGACTACACCACTGGCATCATGCAAAATGTTACATTTCCATGTCATGCTATGTATCAGTCTTTGATTGTGTTTGTAATAGATGATTATAATAAAGGATATGCCTATCATATTCATGATGACTTGCTAAACGGTCTCGTGTCATCATTAAAATTCAGACATATGAAAGGTCCATCTATTAATAACATGTCCAACCCAAAAAGAATGACATATGCCAAAATGTATGTAATTATAGGTCTGCTGTAAGTAACTGATTTTTTTTTTTTTAATCAAATACACAGCCATCAGTTTTCAGCACCACTCATCACTTGCCTGGTTAACACCAGACCTAATCACAAGTGAGATGTCTTTCAGATCGAAACGATTGTGTAGAACTAAAAGCAGTATGGGCGTTCCCAGGCTACCTCATCACCATTCAGGTTCTAATCTGCTGTAATCAAGTTTGCCACAGGGGGGCAGTGGAGTGCTAAATTCTAATTGTCTTAGTTTGTGTGTCTATGTTGGAACTTGTATCATGCCATAATGGAAACAAATTCCACTTGTTTACAGAGTGGTCAGTAAAGAAGAGAGGTGTCAAAAGTAAAAGTAAATGCATGGTGAAACACTTAAAATCACATGATATTACATATCTGTTAGGCTACACTATTTGCTCCATTAACTAATGAGATAGATAGAATGTGTTAGTGAAAACTTTGTACATATAAACATAATGTACAATTAATGTTACTATGAAATTACTGACTGCTATATATAAACTTCATGACAACATGAGGAACACCTGCTGGTTGACAAGCTCATTTTGAACAAAGCAGTGTCACAAAAAACAACAACTTTGTTATGTTGGAATTTAGCTCAAGTTTAGCATACGGAGTAAATAAAAATACTAAATAAATAAATAACTGCTCTATCTGTGCCCTACTGTGCCCCTGTATACCATTAGGTCAGCTGACACCCCTGAACCTTCATTTAAAATAACCATTACAAACAAGGGGCACTACCAAAGTGGGACCCTGACCGGAGTGAAACAGCTAGTATCAAAGAGAGAGGCTCATTGACATGACAATCAACCCACAACCCAGGCCTTCTAGCTGTGGCTCTTAACCTTTTTTAAATGTGTCCACCCATCTTTATATGAGGCTTTGTTGGTCCGTCCACCGTGCTGCGTTTTCCTAATCATTGAAAACTGCTTCAAAATGATAATAAACAACTGAAATATGATTCCCTATGAACAAATGTTTGGACGCATCGCTGTCCACCTGTTGGACTTGTTTCTTAACACCCCTCCTACCTGTGCCCAAGACAAGCCGTGCACCGCCAGCCCAAACTTCTGCATGTATACACTCTGATATGTGATTTTAGTGATTAATCAACACGTTATACTAGTAGGCTATTTTAGAGCAACATGACGCGAGCTCTTAGGGAAATGCCATGAACTGCCATGTTATCCCTATTTTCATAAAATATTCCAGGAAACATAGAATCTGAACTACCACTCCTGAAGACCACCTTTGTTTCTGTGCAATTTGTGACCTGTGCGGTGAGCGTGCAATAGTTCTGTTCAGCCGAAGAGCCCCCATGAGCACCAGTGCAAGGGAGAGCGAGGAGGGTGCGTGAGAGCGAGAGAGACGAGAGGATGGGGCAAAGCCACGGGTGCAGAGAAAACAGAACAATCCACTGACCTAGCCACAGGTGACCTACCTGGGTCAGTGGATTGTTCTCTTTTCTGTGTAGATCTGTGGCCTCGCTTCATCCTCTCGTCTCTCTCTCTCACTCGCCCCCTCCTCCCTCTCCCTTGCACATGTCATGGCTCTTCAGCTGAAAAGAAATATTGCAAGTTCACCACAGCTTCAACATTGTTCCACCTGAACAATCGTGCCATCGCTCCCAAGCTCTCTGCATGACATGCGTCACGATAAACAATGTGCAGAATTTGTGATTAACGTTTTGTATAGGCTCCAGTTAGTTTGCAAACGCCCGAGGGAATCCTAAAATAGGCCTACTACCAGGGTCTTACTATCGGCACAACATCAG
>NC_085877.1:31975075-31982575 GCF_034702125.1 Engraulis encrasicolus | reverse complement strand
CAAGTGTTACATTTTTGTTGTTAAAAGATATTGTTCGGGCTTTTACATGTGACAGGATAGTGGAGGACAAACAGGAAGCAAGTGGAGAGAGAGAGAGAGAGAGAGAGAGAGAGAGAGAGAGAGAGAGAGAGAGAGAGAGAGAGAGAGAGAGAGAGAGACGGAGAAAGGCCAGCAAAGGACCCAGGCCGGAATCGAACTGGTCGCAGGTGTAGCAGTGCAGTCTCTACCGTGTGTTACATTCACATTCTCATGTATTAAATTATCGCTGAAAAGACACTTCAAAAGTCAAATCACAAAGAGTGGAGGAGACGTATTACTAACCAAAGGTGAAAAAACTCTTACTGCAGATTGTCTGTCGTCAGTGGGGAAGAGCACAGAGGCGGTAGAGTAGAGGGGGAGGGTGTCAAGTTTGATGCCAACGGCTACTGACAGTACAGACAGAGGGCCTCATTAAAAGTCATGATTAATGTAAAGGGGTGAAATGTAGGCCTACAAATACACAAATACACATTTGATAAACTTCATTGGATTGATCTGGGCCAAACTGTTACGGCTGAGACATTACGTTTGAAAAGACAACACAAGCTAATGATATGCTGATATTAGGCACAATATTAGAGAGAAAACATGTTTCACCTAGTTTCAACTTCCTGTTGAACTATTTTAAGTTGAAATATGGTCAAAAGGCACACCACAGAGCCAGAGCACGGCAGTCTCCGGTAGCCTCTTCACGAGCCAGTTAAGTTTTAGTCTACTACTCCAAATGTAAGAGTCTAAATACTGTAGAAATGTCCGAAGATATTGAACTGCGAGACAAGAGTGATGACCACCAACCAAGGGAAGAAAACATTTATGCTAACGTAGTCAGCCGCACTCCACCGAAGAAGACAGGACCATGCAGCTCAAATATCGGTGAATATTATTTTTTTTCTACTTCTTGTCTTTATTAATGAAATATCTCCTAACGAATGTCCAGTGATAACATGTTTGCATTGATGTGAAAAAGCGACCCAATTCACCTGTATCCACCTTATACTGTGTGTTTTTCATTAGTGCGTTACAGGTGTGCTGTGGTGTGCCTTGGAGTGTTGTGTCTTCTGTTGGCCATCAGCATCGGACTCGGAGTATTGTGGCTCAAAACAACAGATGCCAGCTGCGGTATCCTAAGCAGAGAGAAATCCCTGTTAGAGACCAACTACAACACTTTGAGCAGAGAGAAATCCCAGTTGGAGACTAGATACAATAGCCTAACCAGTCGTAGTTCCCAGTTAGAGACCAAGTACAACACCCTGAGCAATGAGAAATCTAGTTTACAAGAACGATATGACCGTGTTAATAGAGAGAAATCTCAGCTCCAAGATAGATATGCCAGTCTGACTAGAGACAAATCTCAGTTACAGGAGAGATGTGATGCCATCACTGCTGAGAGGGACACCCTACTACAGAGGACAGTTACTGCCAGTGAGTATTAAAGTAAACAGATACATTTCTATGGGGTCAGTGTGATGTAGAAGTGAAAATAATAGAAGAGTAATTCATATTTTCTATCTACTGTATGTTCTTTTATTTCAAACAGAAAAACAGATTACACAGAATGCAGGTAAGTGTTTTTATTGACACAAAAAGATTAATTTGATTTAATTTAGCGATGTACAGCATAGTTTTATATTTGTGTCTGATGAATTAACAACAGATTATTTTAATTTCCGTCTTAAATGTAGTCTAATATGTGTTTTTCTTGATGCAAAAAGGTAACTTTTATCCAATGTAGAAATGTAGTTCAATATCAAGTAGTGTATTTGGCATCTATGTCAGTGGAAATATGACGGCTGCAATTTGAAGGATTTCAAAAGAAGACAGACAACAAAGACAACACAGTGCAATTATCATTCTATAATATGGTAACTTCAATACTATTACTATTCTCTCTCTCTCTCTCTCTCTCTCTCTCTCTCTCTCTCTCTCTCTCTCTCTCTCTCTCTCTCTCTCTCTCTCTCTCTCTCTCTCTCTCTCTCTCTCAGTGGATGTGACTCTGGATCCTGATACAGCTCATAACTACCTCATCCTGTCTGCTGATGGGAAACAAGTAAAACATGGTGATACATCACAGAATCGCCCTGACAACCCCAAACGCTTTGATCCTGTTGTCATTGTACTGGGAAAGCAGGGCTTCAGCTCTGGTAGATTTTACTATGAGGTGCAGGTCAGTGGGAAGACAGCATGGTACTTGGGAGTAGCCAGAGAGTCCATTAACAGAAAAGGGGGCATAACTCTGAGCCCTACAAATGGGTTCTGGACAATATGGCTGAGGGATAGTCAGTATGTAGCAAATGCTGGTCCTGCTGTCACCCTTTCCCTGAAACAGAAGCCAGAGAGGGTGGGGGTGTTTGTGGATTATGGGGCAGGTTTGGTCTCCTTTTATGATGCAGACAGGTGGAGTCTAATCTACTCTTACAAAGGTGTCTCCTTCAGGGAGAAAATCTATCCCTACTTCAGCCCCTATACTAATGATAATGGCAAGAACTCTGCTCCACTGGTCATCACTCCAGTCTCCTGTTTCAAGTAATTGTGATTCAGTAAAGAAGATGAAATACTTGTTCAGTTGTACTTCTGCCCTTCAGTTGTTTCACAGAGATAATGAGGTCTTAGTGTGAGTTTTATTTGACTCATGCATAGAATAACTAAAAGCATGCAGTAAAATGAGAGTACATTTACTACAGGGAAATCATCCAATGTACAGGAATGACCTGAAGTCTACTGTTAATTAAAATGTTGTGGGCTGTTTTTCTATTTTATTTCATTTTTTCTTTTTTTTTCTTTTGTGACCAAAACCACGGGCAGCTCCAGACCATGTGAAATGCCACTTACAAAATAATTGTATGTACATACAGTACTATATAAAAAATAATTTCCTGTTTTTAAAACACATTGTGACAATAATATGTCTTGTTTATGATTCTGCATTTATTTTATATTGTTCTTCTTTCCATTTTGCTATTCACCGTCGTCATGCAGAATTTGACATTTCCATGTCATGCTATGTTTCAGTCTTTGATTGTGTTTGCAATAGATGATTACAATAAAGGATAAGCCTATCATGATGGCATGCTAAACGGCTTCATGTCGACATTTGAAAGGTCCATCTGTTTATAACGTGTCCAACCCAAACAGAATGACATTTGCCAAACTATATTTAATTAAAGTGAAAGTGAAAGCTTAACTGGGAAACTCCAACTCCCATTGTCATTTTGACACAGCACTCCACAGCACACAAGTGCTCCCAACAAAATTTGATTGATGCCTCATCTGTGCAAGGGGGCAGCCCCCAATGGCGCCCAAAAGGGAGCAGTGCGGCGGGAAGGTACCATGCTCAGGGTACCTCAGTCATATTGGAGGTGTATGGGGGAGAGCACTTGTTAATTACGCCCCCCACCAACCTGGTGGGTCGGAAGTCGAAACGACAACCTTTGGGATACAAGTCTGACGCCCTAACCGCTTACTCATGACTGCCTATTATAGGTCTACTGTAAGTAACTGAATAGATTTTTTTTAATCAAATATGCAGTCATCAGTTTTCAGCTCCACTCATCACCATTCAGCCTAATCAACTTTACCACAGGGGGGCACTGGAGTAGGGATGCACCGATACAGATACTGGTATCGGTATCGGCACCCGATACTGCTCATTATACTCGTACTCGTATTCATCAAGCACTTGCCGATACCGGGAACGATACTGCTATTACACAAAGCAATGCAAAATCTTGACACGTTCTGTGGACTTGAAAGCTGCATGGAAAAAAGTGCCACCTCATACATTTACTAACATTTAAAGGGACACTGTGTGAGATTTTTAGTTGTTTATTTCCAGAATTCATGCTGCCCATTCACTAATGTTACCTTTTTCATGAATACTTACCACCAGCATCAAATTCTAAGTATGCATTATGACTGGAAAAATTGCACTTTTCATAGGCCTACATGAAAAGGGGGATCTTCTCCATGGTCCGCCATTTTGAATTTCCAAAAATAGCCATTTTTAGCTTCAAAAATGACAGTACTTGGACCAAACTAGAAAATATTTGTTTATTACTTAGTAAACTTTCATGTGAAGATCAAATTTGGCAATAGGCAGCCCAGTTTCAATGAGCAGCATAGTTGCAGTACCTTTTTTGACCATTTCCTGCACAGTGTCCCTTTAAATCTACATGGAAATGGACAATAAAAATATCACAGGTGGAAAAAAAAACAAGGCCATGCATTTATTTTCATTGTACTTTGGTGGTAAAAGGTATCGGTATCGGTACTCGGTATTGGCAAGTACACACATTAATGTACTCATACTTTCAAAAAAGTGGTATCAGTGCGTCCCTACACTGGAGTGCTAAATTCTAATGGTCTTAGTTTGTGCCCCTATGTTGTGTCCCAGAGTGGTCAGTGTACAATTAATTACTATTACTATGAAATTACTGACTAATATACATGAACTACACGACAACAACATTATGAGGAACACCTGCCGGTTGAAAAGCTCACTCTGAACAAAGCAATGTCGGTTTAATAAAGGGGAACCTTTTAAAGCATTTATGTAAAAAGCAAGATGGTGGCAATTCAGTTCAACAGTGTTGTTCTGCTGACTGACACGTTGTTCTGCTGACTGACACAAAAATCCCTGATCCCTGAGGTTTGATCATTCAGTTACCTAAAATAATTCCACTATGGACCGAAGGTAACCTTCCTTTAAAATGACCATTACAAACAAGGGGTACTGCCAAAATGGAACTCTGACCGGTTTCAAATAGCCAGTATCAAAGAGACAACCAACCCACAACCCAGGCCTTCAGTGTTTCTTAACCTTTTTTTCTTAATGCACCCCCTTCCCTGTGCCCAAGACAAACCATGCACCCCCAGTCCAAGCTTCTACAGATGTATACACTGTGAAATGTGATTTAAGTGATTAATCAACACGTTATGCGAGTAGGCTATTTTAGAACAACATGACGCAAGCTCTTAGGGAAATGCCAACACAATGCGAGCACTGGAGAACTGCCATGATATTCGAAAAATAAGACAGGAAACAGAGAATCTGAACTAAGACCACATTTGTTTGGGTGCAATTTGTTAGCTGTACGGTGAACGTGCAATAGGTTTGTTCAGCCGAAGAGCCATGAGCACAGGATTGTACAGGTAGCTGTTAATACCTGCTGGGCATTGCTGCCTGTCGCACCTCCTCCGTGCGAGAGAAAATAAGACTTGTGACACAACCATCTTTATTGTATAAATTACTAGACAAACAGGGAATACACATTCATATTCATCATGCATGCACAGGAGGTGCCTTCCTCAACCACCTTCGCAGGTAGCTGTAGCCCTACGCCAGAAGCAGATGTCGTCAGGTGGTGTCCAGCCTTCTCTGCGGTGTTTCGGCCCTGAACCACAACACCGCCAACTCCGGCTAGTGGGCCAACAGTGAGTGGCCAGGCTCACTGCCCATCTGCCCCTGGCGTACAGCTCACACCAACAATACATACGTTTCATACATTTGATAAGCATAAAAAATAAATAATAAAACAGTGCTGAGTGAAAGGTGCCGAATGCGCTGAATGCTTACTGACGAGTTGTTTGTGAGGCAGCTGAGCTGTTTGGTGTTCGTTGGCTGCTGGCTGTAACCCCCTTCCAATGCAGCTGTGCTCGGGTGCGTTGGTTGCTGGGGTGACAACAGTGTTGAGTGAAGTGCCGAATGCGCTGAATGCTTGCCAGTGCAAGGGAGATCAAGGACGGAGAGTTTTTTGTGTCTTTATTGTCCCCCATGGGGGAAATTTCTTCTAGTAAGTGGCGCATTTGACATGTTGACAAATCAATTCATATAAACCGATCCCTCCCCAACCCACCCCCTTCAACATGTACCCTAAGACACACATTTGTACCAAAACATGGATATGGACATTGGATTTAGAAAGGTTTAACCAACATCAATCATTAGCAGTCCTAGTCTACCCATTGAGCATTGAGAGTAAATAGAATGGAGGCCAAAATTCTATTTACTCTCAATGCAATGAGTCTACCCCATAGCATTCCTATAGCATAGGATAAGTGCAAAATAATCGAGGGGTAAAATCAATAAATACATGGCAGATAAATACTAAATGCATTTCCTGCTCAGGCCTGCTGAGACAGGGTGCAATATTAAAATCTACATTTTTGTTTACAATGTTTGTTAAAAAGGCCAATGACCTGTAGAAAAAAATAATTTTTCGTCCTGTTTTTAAAAATAGCAGGATATCTGAATCTGCTGCCTAATGGAAGCAACTCAAAAGAATAAAACAATGGGTGGTTTCGATCAATTAAAATTGTGTCCATTTTGTCAAGTGACCGTTCTCTATGTATGAGTTCTAAACTTTTCAAGTTAGTGCAGTTAGTCCAGGGTTTTCATTACGAGGGAAGTTAGTGCAATAGGGCGGTAGTGGTTTTGCTCAGTAGGTTTGGGGACCTTGGGGATATGGATGATTACTGGCGTTTTCCATAGCATTGGGACCATGCACTGGTCCAAGGATAACTGAAAAAATGTCTGTAAAAGCAGGGGACAGTTGTTCAGCGCAGTGTTTTAAAATGCTGCCACAAATCTTATCTGGACCAGGGTTCTTGCGTGTGTGAGAATATCCTTTTGACTGCTTCCTGTGTCACAATTATGCGCTGAGTAGGTATTAGATCAGGCTGGACTCTTCCCAATGCTTATCAGTTTGTTCATCAAAGCGTGAGATGAAAGCATTTAAGTCATTTTCCACCACACAGCCCCCGCTCCCCTTTGCACTCATGGTGGACTTTCCTCTCCCTTTATGAGGGGCGTTGGTCACCTTCTTCATTGACTGCCAAGCATGCCTGGCATTACCCTGGGTCATGTTTTCCTCAACTTTTTGTTTGTATATTTGCTTGTCCATTTTGATCTGTCTCTTTTTGTCTCTTTGTACATTCCTCTTTGCAACCTCATCATTCTGGATGTGGGCCCATTTCTTAGTGTTTAGGAGGGGCTTTAACCCATTTTGTCCTAAGCCCTTTTTGGGAAAAGGTGCCCTCTCCCTATTAAAACCTACATATCCAAGCCTCCGAAGCATGTAAAAACATGCAATAAGTTACATTTAAAAGCTAGAACCTTCATTTTGCACTAGAATGTGTTCATTCAGCTTTAATATACGTACATTTTTAATAAAACAGCTCAAATCTCAAGAACCTTAATGCAGCGTATATGTCGCTCCAGGACACAATGGGTTAAAAAAAACTTCAACATTTTTTTGATACCCCCCAAAAAAGTCCCACCTAAACACTTATAAATGGAACAGTCACAGGTGCAGAGAAAACAGCACAATCCACCGACCTAGCCACAGGTGACCCAGGTCAGTGGATTGTTCTGTTTTCTCTGTAGCTATGGCTTCACTACATCCTCTCATCTCTTTCTCTCGCTCGCCCCTCCTCCCTCTCCCTTGCACTGGTCTGTTCTTGGCT
>NC_085877.1:31950075-31970075 GCF_034702125.1 Engraulis encrasicolus | reverse complement strand
ATATAGTCCATGTTGAATAAATGACAAAGCATTTAAACTGATACAGTATATGTATATAAATGTGATACATTAACCCTCTGGTTGTGTTATGGTCAAAAATGACCATTTTGAAACCTCATTCTTAAATAACTTCTCTGTTTTTCATCACACAGAAATGACACTTCATGATATCCTCCAGCTTACCTATTCAAATGATCAAAATGAAATATACCAACCATACAACCATATGTGCCACATTAGTATAGATGTTTACAGTTAGTTGAAATAGGTCTACTTGAAAAAAGTAAAGGTGTTCCAAACGACCTGAAAGCCTCTGAGGCCCTAGAATCCAGAGGGCTAATGAAACGAATTGGTACGAAAAAAGCCTACAAATCACTAAAACAGGAGAATAGCATTTAAATCACATTGGAAATGTTTTCAAAATGATGTCTAAAAGGTATTCCTCACAAAATATGCACATCAGATTTTTAATCAATGTATTATTACCTTTTTTGTGTAGCCGGTCAATTTTGACCGTTAACACCATGAACGTAACCATGTTTATAACACAACCAGAGGGTTAAACATTCTATATTTGACTGAAGACAAATTGTGGAATAAAATGATAACTTATGAGTTTTCGCCGGAAACAGAGTATCATGTGACTCCCTCTCGTGTGGGCGCTCGCACGGTTGGGTCACCCGAGCTTACAATGGTAAAAATATGGGTCCCTGAAGAAAAAGGTTGGGAACCACTGGTTTAGAACGTGAGTTGGTCAGGTCAGGGTTTTTCTTGTAAAAGCTTTTGTCTATACACTGCATGGATAGATAAATAAGTTAAATAAATAACAGTTTAACCCCTTAAGACACGGCTTTATACATTTGTTGTTACCAGTATGGCAATGACCAAATCGTGGTGCATTACTAAAGGGCCTATTTTGTGTCATAGTATTGTAGTGCTATGGTAGTTACATTTCAATGACTATTACAGCGTGCCACTGGAGGTACGGCGTGCATTAAGGGGCTACAGACTGTTAGCAAGCATGTTATTTGAATGTATAAAAGAGATGAGAGAGACCTTGACCTGGGAATATGGTCCAGTAGTCAAATATAAACTCAACATTTTGTTAGCAAACATGCTCCCTAAAGGTGAAAAGAGGAGGAGAGAGGGTTTTTTTTGGGGGGGGGTTGAGATTTATAGAGGTTAAGTCGACTATAACCAGAAACAGACGACGGATAAAAAGGCTTTTCCCTTAGAAGTGGACAAAGATCCATCATCTTAGACCCTGGGGACGTACTTTAGATTATGAATCAAGCAGGCCTCACCTTTAAAGCACTGTCCCATTATAACATTGACCAGGCTGCTTTACGTATAATCTCATTCATAGAGGGGATGGTCGTGTCCTCTCCACCTCTGTGTGTGTGTGTGTGTGTGTGTGTGTGTGTGTGTGTGTGTGTGTGTGTGTGTGTGTGTGTGTGTGTGTGTGTGTGTGTGTGTGTGTGTGTGTGTGTGTGTGTGTGTGTGTGTGTGTGTGTACGAAAGATGAAGGGAGGGAGAGAGGGAGCCAAAGAAAGTGAAAGAGAGTGAAAGAGCGTGTGTGTGTGTGTGTGGATGGGTGGGTGTGCGTGTGTGAAAGAAAGATGGAGAGAGAGAGCGAAAGACAATGAAAGAGAGAGAAAGAGTGTGTGTGTGTGTGTGTGTGTGTGTGTGTGTGTGTGTGTGTGTGTGTGTGTGTGTGTGTGTGTGTGTGTGTGTGTGTGTGTGTGTGTGTGTGTGTGTGTATGTGCGCGCGTGCGTGTGCATGTGTTTACATACCTTGTGCTCTTCAAGTTTTCTGGTCAGTAGAGTGTCTCTGACTTTCACACATGCTTTCAATTTCTTCAAATCCTTGTTAGGGAAGACCTTGCATTGGAAAGATCAGAAAATGCACAAACAAGCACACACACAGGCACGCACACGCACACGCACACGCATACACACACACGCACACACACACACATTTAGTTATTACATTTACAGTCTATGACTGCCTTCGTAACATACACTGAATCCCTTCCCCCATGCATAAGCTAATATTTTATTTACAGTAATGGCATACTGGCAGAGAAGTTGAACTGAGGTAACTGCATCACCCCACCCGATGAAAGCGGTCTATGGTTTACCAAGTCAAAAATCACAAATACATACTTGCAGTAGGCCTACTTACCCATACCATACACACATGATGTGTAGGCTACATGTCAACTCTAACAGAAAGTGGCCACTGTCTATGGATGGTTGTAAAATACATACTGTATTTGAAGAGTTCAGATGCAAAACCCCCTAAGTGCCTTTTCAGATATTAATCTTAATTCATTTTTATTTCATACAAAGCTATCAAAATTGCATATTTTTTATTTTATTTATGTAATATAACTAATTATATATATTATCAAGTACATGAATGTAAATCAAATCAACAACCGGGTTCTCTAAAAATATAGAAGTTAAGGTCTTCAGAAATGGAGTTAGGGGGTTTTGCATCTGAACTCTTCATTTCTTACCATACAAAAGAAAGGTTTTTATTAATTTATTAACACAGTCGTTTAAGCGCACACAATCTGTGACCTGTTTTCACCCCCTATATTGCCACACCATACAAAGCTAATGTCTTTACTAATTATGTATCATCGCAACCATGACAACCCATCTGAAAATGTCCACCAGATCAGATCACTGAAATCAATGGTCTGTCTCTTATCTATGTCTCTATCTATGTCTCTATGTCTCTATGTCTCTATCTATCTATCTATCTATCTATCTATCTATCTATCTATCTATCTATCTATCTATCTATCTATCTATCTATCTATCTATCTATCTATCTATCTATCTATCTATCTATCTATCTATCTATCTATTATTGTACAATGGCTCTGTGGGTGATTATCTATCTGTCTGTTTATTGTATGTATATCATCGTAACTATGGCGACCCACCCGTAGCCAGGGGAATATGTCGACCAGGTCGCCGCGGGCGATGGTCTGGACGATGCCGTCGTTGTAGTCCATGACCTCCTGCAGCTCGGGGTCGCCGGGGCGATAGTTGCCACTGAACACCAGCCTGCACACCACGTTGGTCACCGCCCTGAGGATGGCAGGCGCCGGGTCCACACACGCACACGTACATGCACACTCTTCACACACACACACACACACACACATACACACACACACACACACACACACACACACACACACACACACACACACACACACACACATACACAGAAATACAATGTATGTCAATATATCATCACTGTCCAGTAGAAACCTCATATCCGCACTATGTTTTTGTATTTTATGTTTGTTCTTCATTGTTCATCATAAAATATAGGTCAGTCCTACTGGTCGGTCTTCATACATGTACGATAAATTATTTATTAACCAACTTAACCCATTTTGTCCTAAGCCCTTTTTGGGAATGGGTGCCCTCTTCCTATTAAATCCTAAATATCGCAGCCTCTGAAGCACATACAAACATGAAATGAGTTACATTTAAAAGCCAAGACCCTCCCCTTGCATTGTAATGTGTTAATTCAGCTCTAACATACCCACATAGTTAATAAAACAGCTAAAATCTCAAAATCCTGAAAAACCTGTATATGTGTCTCCAGGACACAATGGGTTAACCCTGTTGTGTTCATAAGCTGCATACACCTGTGGTGTTCGGGTCATTTTTGACCCGTGATAACAAAACTCAGCCATAAAATACCTAAAAACACTTAGTTATCATCAAATATTGTTTTTCATCTCATGGTTAACTTGGTATGTATTCATATCCATGGAAATATTACTTTATGTATTCATCTTTTTGACTTTACAGGTCTTTTATCTTACATTATGCAAATCGTTTTTCATGACCAAAACTATCAAAATCTGCATAAATTCACTATTAATACCTCCTAACGTGATACAATTAGTGATTATGTTGTCCATGTATTACAGCTGATATGAGAGTACAACAACCCCCAAATTTATTTTATTAGTTTTTCTCTAATATTAAAAAATATCATCAATAGTGGCATTTGTGGTGTTTGGTTCCAAACCAACCCAAAGAGATTTATAGCAGGATAAAGACCAAATGTCAACTAAATTATTTTTTCAGTGCATAAAATCAATGTTTAAATATGTTGACTTGGTGTTTTTCAATATTTATATGATTTTAGTGTGGTAAATATACAAAATAACAATTATGTCAGAGTCACAGCTATTCCGCCAATCTAATGCAAAGATATTGGAAATGAGCACCTCAATGAACATGAAAAAAGTCACACTATTCATCTACATCCCCTATGCCATGAACATGTACCATTATGTCATTGCCACATCAACTTTATGGAAAGTATAAGACCAGTTCTACATGTTTGGGTGCCATTATGAGTTTTTGATACGTTTTTTTGGAAAAAATAATGTGCAAAAATGTATTTTGCAAACAAATGTGCAAAAAATCTCATTATATAATGCAGAAATGGATTCCCTGACCATGAAAACATATGAGTAGACACCAGAAATACATCTGTACTCCTTTCACAACAGGAGATATGACGTATTGTAGTGTATGGGACTGTCTGGCGGCCATATTGGATTTGTAATATGAAAAAGCTGGCAATTTTTTTTTCAGGCAAGAAATATATTTTCCTCACCATAAATCACCAAACTGAAGACAAAGGGCAACCAACAGCTTTTCAGAAATGCATACAACAACCAAAAATCTATGCCGGGTCAATTTTGACCCGAACACCACAGAAGTAACTTTTTTTTTTTTGACCTTTAAAATTTACTAAAATGATTTAACATATTTTTTTGTGTTGAAATGATTGTGACTGAGGATTAGATGAAGCCTTATTCCAAGAAAATAAAGGAAAGTGTGGTTTTTAAAACTAAAACTTGAAAACGGGTCAAAAGTGACCCGAACACAACATAAGGGTTAATTGTTGAAATTATCATCATTTATTTAGAAAAATAGTGATTTCTAATTGTAAAAAAAAATTAAAAGTATAATGTAAAAATAAAACCCAGACATCAATATTTTGAACATCTATTACATCTGTGTCATTCATTCTAGTTGGGGTGTACACACCGTTGTCAGTGTCGTGGCCCACGCAGTCTTCCTGAGCTCTGAGGGACAGGAGCTCCTCGACCAGGCAGTCTGCTGCCTCCAACACTGTATGGAAAAACACACATATGAATGGACACATGGTTTTCCCCAGTCACTAGCCATTTAGCCTTTCTGCTAGTGGCTGAGACTGAAATTGTGGCTATAAAGTGGCCAGTGAGACTGAAATTGTGGCTATAAAGTGGCCAGTGAGACTGAAATTGTTACTAGCAACAACAGTCAAGCTTAACCAGCATTTGGTCGGTTGGCAGGTGCCAATGTCAAACCCTGATGTGCACAATCACACACACACACACACACACACACACACATACACACACACACACACACACACACACACACACACACACACACACACACACACACACACACACACACACACACACACACACACACACACACACACATGTGCATGTCCATGGCACACACAGACAGAGCAGTTTACACTGATGTTACCTGACAGAGGTATTTATGATCTGCTCTCACATTGGTGGTTAGTGTGTGTGTTTCCATATTGGTCATTTGCGTGCGTGCGTGCGTGCGTGCGTGCGTGCGTGTGCGTGTGCGTGTGCGTGTCTGTGTCTGTGTGTGTGTGTGTGTGTGTGTGTGTGTAACTGAGGTGTTCCTGCACAGTCCGACCCTCGGGTCTCAAACTCGCCTCCTTCTAGTCAACGCAACAGTTTGGGTATGGGATCACGGCACGATACCGCTAAGCTAGAGGATCTGTCCCATAGCTCAGTTCTACCGATACTGTAGGAGGCTTCGGGAGGGAGGTTTACTAACGTTCCACACCACATTCCTAGTTGGCCTCTGTTACGTGTGTGTGCGTGCAAGTGCATACATATAGTATATAGTATGTTTCCAACATCCATACCAATGGTCTGCAGCTTGCTGGAGCCCTCCCCAAAGAGGCTGAAGGCGCTGTGCACCAGCCTGCGCTGGTTCCTCCACAGGGGACTGTAGTCTGCAAAGGCGATGTCCTTACCACCACGAGTCAACAGCTCCGTAGTCACCTGGGACAAGAACACCAGTTGGTTAGTAGTTAGGCCTGTGTACTGTACATACGTGCGTGGGTGTGTTTCTTTGCAGTTTGTTTACAGTACTTCAGCCTCACCAATCAGCAAGTATAGAATATACAAGCTAATATTCAGTCAAGTCTAGTAGTACATGTGTGTGTGTGCATGTACTGTATGTGGGTCATTGACATTGTTTTCAGTTTTATAGCCCTTCATAATGCTTCTCTCTCTCTCTTTTGGCATTCCAGCGTCCAAGTTAGACGCGTCTGGCAGAGAAGTGTCTAACTTGGTCACCCGATTCTGGTGCATTTGGCATGATTCCTACAGCCGTACAGACAGTCAAAGGTTAGAAAATACCCTATCCTAATGTGAGATAAGTGGGAAAATGAAGTTTTTGTGGACATAGCTGCGCCCGAGTTCTAAGCCTCCACCTCGCCAAAACTTCATCGTACCTGTCACCTCGTCGGCCCTTATCCCTGCCTCATATGAGGAGGTACTACACAACAATGGCCATGAATTAATAAATAATTGGTAAGTACTGTACAAGCAATGAATATGATTATTTTTTAAAAAGGCTATACAATAGTGGCATTAGCTGTTGTTGCGCCACCCCAACATTTGCCACTTAAAAGACAACAATAACCAATAACCTGTGTCTGTGTGTGTGTATGTCTGTGTCGTCTGTGTCGTCTGTGTCTGTGTTGTCTGTGTCTATGTCTGTGTGTTTGTGCATTCTAATTGGACAGGTATAGGTCATTTGGAATATGTGGGACAGGATTGTAGCTTCTGAATCACTGCAGTTCTCAAACCTCAGTATACATACGTGTACACGTCTGTATCTCCACTCACCATGTACGGTCGGCCGGCGAACTCCTTCCCCTTGGCCAGCAGCACCTCTCTGGCGTGGCTGTAGTCGTTGACCACCAGGGCCAGGTGAGGTCCCAGGTACAGGGCGTACAGCCTGCCGTAGGTCTCCGTGAAGCGCGTGAAGAGCAGGTGGGGAGGCAGCTCCGAGCGCAGACTCAGCAGGCTACCAAGCAGTGGCACGCGGGGCAGACAAGGTATTCCGCCACTGGAAGAGGAGGAGGAGGAGGAAGAGGAGCGGAGAAATCCCAGAAGCCACCTCAGCAGTGCGATCAGCGCAGCTAGTCCCACCAGAAGCAGGGCGAAGCCCATTCCTGTGCTTCTGGAGTTTTAAAGCTCTTAAATATGTGTGTGTGTGTGTGTGTGTGTGTGTGTGTGTGTGTGTGTGTGTGTGTGTGTGTGTGTGTGTGTGTGTGTGTGTGTGTGCGTGCGTGCGTGCGTGCGTGCGTGCGTGCGTGCGTGTGTGTGTGTGTGGAGTCCTTTAGCAGCGACTCTACAGCACAGTATGCCAGTTGGTCAGTCCTTCGGTTGGTCCATCGGTCAGAACCTGGATTATTTTTTTAAGCTTTGGTCCGTGACTTGCTGGTGTGTGTTTGCTGGTAAGTGAGAGGTATGGAATGTGTATGTACAGCATGTGTGTATAGCTGCTAGTGTGAAGTGTGTGTAAGTGTGTGTGTGTGTGTGTGTGTGTGTGTGTGTATGGTATATGATGACTTAATAGCTATGTGTGACTCGCTCTCTGTCCCTTGGTGTTCCTTTCTTGGTGTCATCTCGAGAGTTTCGGCCCAAGTGATATTTATAAGATCAGCCCATCCCTCAATCAACCCCTCTTTCTGTTTATCTATCTCTCACTGGGAGTGTTTCTAAGGACAGTGTATGTTTGTATGTGTGTGTGTGTGTGTGCGTGTGTGTTTTGGAGCCTTGGTGTGGGAAAAGAGGTCATGGCTCACACAAACACACACACACGAACACACACGCGCACGCGCGCACACACACACACACACACACACACACACACACACACACACACACACACACACACACACACACACACACACACACACACACACACACACACACACACACACACACACACACACACACACACACACACACACACACACACACACACACACACACACACACAGATTTGTTATCTATTCACTCCAATGATACGGTATTCAAGTCAGTGATTCACTCCTATTTCAATGTAGTTCTAGTTTTTAAAATGTGTAATTTTACTCTTTCTCTTACATTTTGGCCCAAGTAGTTTTACTTAATTACCTTTGAACCTGCCTTAAGTACTGAGTAAATTTTGATATGTAGAGGAAAATGAAATTAAGGAAAACATCTGCCAGAAATGTGCGTATTTATCATTTCGCATTAAATGTTCTATTTTGGCCTAATCTATTGGATGATTATCCAGGGCCCATCAGTATCATGTCACTGGTCTGACAGCCCAATAGTCGGCAATGGGTAGACCCAGGGCCTGCTTATTATTTTGATTCTGCTCAAAATTCCATGACCAGGTCAGTCTGGCAAACATGGGTATTTGAAGTTAACATCCGTCCCCTTGTTGGAGACAATTAAAGTTGAGCATTTAAAATTCCCCACTGCAAAATAAGCCAGAGGCAAGAGTGGCCTGATTGATCGCTTCAACCATAACGAGCCATTTGATACACGTAGATGCAGGTTGAAGGCCCTCTGAGAATACGGTGCTCAGGGCAGCTTTGCCAGGTCAACACTCGCACGGTTTTGTTGTCATGATAGCCAGGTTATTGGAAGATGACTGGTGCAGAAATAGACACGGAGGGCAATATTCAAGAAGAAAATTTTAATTTCTGGATAGAAAAGCTAACTGAAAAGCAACTAAGTAGCTTTTACTCAAAGTACATTTTGAAAGAAGTAATTTTACTTTTACTACCAAGCAGGGACGTCGTTAGGCCTATTTTAGGGGGGCTTTAGCCCCCCCTACATTAGTATTAGCCCCCCCTGTAACGATTTTGCAAAAAAAAAAAAAAAAAAAATTTTTTTTTTTTTTTTTTTTTTAATTTTTCCAAAAACAAATGCAGTAAAGCACTGAATACGAACCACCAAGAAGGCAAGTTAATCTGAATACAAGTTTATGGTTGCTTATTTATTGTTTAATGCCACTTATATCCTACTGCACAGCAATAAAAGCAGGGTGCACAGCAATATGTTATGCGGGGGGGAAACAGGTAGAGGATTGTGCTCTGTGACTAACAACACCTCGAGAAAAGTGTAATTACTTACACGGATGAAATCTTCAGACCCAAAGTACCAATTTTCACTCACAATATCCGTGTAATAAATTAATTTGACATTGTCTTGAAATTATAGTTGAGTTTTTAATATTTGTCTTAACAGTTTGAAAACACACATGAACTGATTAAAATAGCTACTAATGGAGTAAAAATGGCCAAATATCTGACGGGGATGCATAGTTTTCCAAGTAAGGAACCTGTTTGAATGAATCGTTTCCTGACCACTGCTTCTCCTGGAGACGCGTAGTTAGTAACTCCTTAAAGTTCCTAGTCCTTGTGTTAATTATGCTCTCAGCATTTTTATCTAATCATATTAACTTCCGTACATAATATTCATCAGTTGAAACATTTTGAAATGTTTTGTTTAGCTTACATATAAGGAATGTTCATTAAAATGTGAAATAAAAAATAAAAAAATCCCTGTAACTAGTGATCAAAAATCGGTATGGTGCTCTTAAAATAATTGTTCAAGAAGACGCTTTTTAGGTGGGCAGGTGCGTAGGATATTATCCCAGTGGGGTTGTCATTCAAGTGTAAAGAAATCCTGCATACTGTCCACTCCACCAACAAATTTTAATACAACATGAAGAAGGTCGGTTTGTTGGTGGAATGGACAGTGTGTGGGATTTCTTTGCTCTTAAAATAATGAATTCATAGACAAAACCTTAGCAGGTGAGATGAAAAAATTTCGCATTTTCTTCCTCTGGGGCTAAGCCCCACCTGTCTCTCAAACCTAGTGACGGGCCTGCTACCAAGTAGTCAAACCAAGTAATGATACTTTTACTCAATTACATTTTTCTGTACTTTTTCCACCTCTGCCCATTACGAGTGACCAGGGCCCCTGTCAGCTTTGGTTGGTCACCCCATACAATGTAATGCAGACCCAGTTCTACCCCAGCCCCCCCCCCCCCCCCCCTTTTTTTTTCCTGGGCCCGAGACAACCTACCCCTTGGTCACCCACTGTGTTGACTTCCTGCCAGTAACATCAACACAGTTAGATCAGTGGGCATATCTCTCTCTCTCTCTCTCTCTCTCTCTCTCTCTCTCTCTCTCTCTCTCTCTCTCTCTCTCTCTCTCTCTCTCTCTCTCTCTCTCTCTCTCTCTCTCTCTCTCTGTCGTTCTCTCTCTGGCTGTCACTGCCACATCTAATTATGTGTGTGGTTCACAGCCTTGCTTGTGAAGGTTAGTGTGTGTGTGTGTGTGTGTGTGTGTGTGTGTGTGTGTGTGTGTGTGTGTGTGTGTGTGTGTGTGTGTGTGTGTGTGTGTGTGTGTGTGTGTGTGTGTGTGTGTGTGTGTGTGTGTGTGTGTGTGTCTGAGTGCACACACATGTGTGAGTGTGTGTGACTGATGGACACACCGATAAGACAGTCTGCCAGAGGCCCTGAGTGTCTCGGACATCAACCCTGAAAAACCAGCACGCTCTGAGCCACCAACGGACCAACCACAGGCAGACCATGGCAACACTTTATTTTAGGATCCACATGTTGGCCGCCAGTACATGCCTAATTACTGTCTGTATAAGTGACTTGTGAAATCTGCTGAGAAAAATGAAAGGACTACTACAGAGGCGGGCAAGCCATTTCATCTGGCCCACAGAGCCTTTTAAATCCAAAGTACCAAACTCACACCTAACATTCTAAAAAAAGCAAAGGGTGTTGCAGGTGTGAGATTAATCGAGGTCACATCTAAATATTGCAATGTGCGAGAGTGAAACACCCAACAACTTATGTCAGTGTACTTAACAGTATTTCTCATTATTGGCACAGGCGTGTTGTCTGCGGCATCTGGCCGGCCCTACCATCCATATTCTACACCCAATGTGACCCTCAGGTCAAAAAAATTGGCCACCCCTGGCCTACTAGGTCCTTCTTACAGTTATATCAATAACAGATGACTTATTGGGAAAGCACATGTGTGAGTGTGTGTTTTGTGTGTGTTGAAGTGAATGTCAGAGAAAGAATGTAAATTCATGTATGAGTCTGTTAGTTTGTGTGTGTGTGTGTGTGTGTGTGTGTGTGTGTGTGTGTGTGTGTGTGTGTGTGTGTGTGTGTGTGTGTGTGTGTGTGTGTGTGTGTGTGTGTGTGTGTGTGTGTGTGTGTGTGTGTGTGTTTGTGTGTGTGTGTGTGTGTGTGTGTGTGTGTGTGTGTGAGAGAGAGAGAGAGAGAGAGAGTTATATGTTTTAGTTTTACTGCACTTGGGGATTCTGTGTGGTAACCCTGTTATAGATTCTAAAGTAAGCTTGACTTGACTTGAGAGAACAACACATTTGTTAATACACGACAACCACTGCTAAGCATATGAGTTTTCAGTCACTTATAGCCTACAGACAGGCATGTGTTCGTGACTATTAAGTGAACCCTGAAATAATGTGTTACCAAGAAGACCATGAACAGACCAATCCCAGAAACACTGGGATCACGCTCACAGACACCAATCCAAGAATTGGGCATGGGCCTACAACGAAACCAGATGGACCTAGCCTGCGAAACATTTTTTATTACTAAAATATTTTGTATTACCCAAAGAGTCAATTGAACATCCAAATACAGTTAGGTTGGGGTAGATTTGCGCCAACTAATTTGTTAATAATCATGACCACACCACTATGCACAGGGACACAGCTTTGAGCAGGTCAAGGGGCAAAGTCATCTGAAAGCCCCCATCCCCCCCTCAATGCACAGAATGTAATGGGGTCCCAGTTCGGGGCGGAGGGAGGCACCTCTCTCTCCCTGGGCCAGAGACTCCTTCTCACCCACCCACCGCCCTGCCCTGTCAGCATCCATCTCTATGCATCTCTGGAACCTCTCCTTGAAAAGCCTTGACTTCCCATACCAAGCCTTCTCTGTCTGGGACAACATGTTTCCCTCTCAAGATAAGACATCCCAGCAAGGATATATCCAGCCGTGGGGGATGAAACTCCCAAGGTACCACCTTGACATGCTGCCATGATCATTGATCATCTGAGCCAGTGATTCTAAAACTGTGGGTCGGGGCCCGGTCATAGAGCAGGTGTGCCATGAGAGGTCCTGAAAATATATACATTTTTTAAAAATATGATTTTAATTAGGCCTACTGTTAAAATATAGGCTATGTGACACGATGGCAAAATTAGGGAAATATAATAAAACAAACAAATTCATCATTATTTGACTATCATCTTCAATTGACTTCTTTTTGGAAAAAGATGTGCTAATGGTAATATTGGGGTCTGGTGGGCCGGGTACGTTTTTCATATTTCAAAGTGAGCTCTGGTATTCAGATGTTTGGGAATGGCTGATCTAGGCTACTGTGTGTGTGTGAATATTGAGCTCGCTTGGCAGTTGGGAGACTGATGAGGATGGAGTGATCTTTAGGAGACAGTGGCCATGATAACCTGAAAGATGTCTGCGTTTGGCCTTTGAAGGAGCTTTTGATCTATTTAGCTTACAGTACTGGTATTCCCTCGGAGGCTTCTTAGGTCAGCATTTTCCAATGATTATATATCACATTTACTGTACTTCATGCATGCTGGTAATGCATCCAGTTCAATGTGATGACCCTTTGAAGTAACTGTTCATGTGTTTTGTTAGAGTAACTGGTCTTCATATGAAGGCTTGTGAAGTTTACCTTTCTCCTGTACAGATGAGTTTGCTGTAATACACCCAGTTCTGTAAAAATGAGCCTTTGGAGAAGCGTTTGAACTGCTCTTCTTCACATGAAAGCTTCTGAAGGTAGTACTTTTCCACTGATGATACAGCTCATTCATTTTCCTTTACACATGCTCATACTGCTCCCAGTGCTGTGTGATGATCCTTTGAAGAAGCTTCTAATGTGTGGTTTTGTTACTACAACAAGCCTTTACATGACGGCTTGTGGTTAGCATTTTTTAGGCCCATATCACAGACACATTTCTATATGCTATAATGCATGCACCCTAACCAAGTTCAGTGGGATCCTTTGAATGAGCTTTTGATATGTATAGTTACAATAACTGTTCTCCACAAAATGTTTTGTTACTACAGTAAAGGTGCCCTGTAAAGGATTGTGGCCAGAGTATTGAGTGAGTGAGTATGGTGAGTTTTTCCTCACCCCTGTTGCCACCAGGTGCCACATCTGAGCGCCCCATTCAGTGTGACTATTTATCACTTATCCTGGGCCCAACCTCTGTGGACCTTATGCCTCTACAATCTCTATTTATGTCCTCTTTAAACTTACTTAATTTCTCTACATCAGCTCATTTACCTACTTTCACTTTTTATTTTCATCTTTAACATTGATGTTTATCCATATGTTAAGCACTTTGAGCTGCATGCCTTGTTTGATATTGTGCTATACAAATACAGTTATTATTATAATTATAATTATTATATCTCTCAGTGTGGGAACATCTGCTTTTTATTATAATTTCTGATATTTCGCCTGACACCTGACCTGGACATGCATGGATCTACTTCGATGTGCTTAGTTACAATATAGTCACTGGCCCTCTCCACACGAACCGTCACCGGATCATGTATCACATATTCTTTACTGTACACTTGCATTCCAGCGGAAAAGCTCCTGCTGATTGAGTGAGTGAATCAGTCAAATAACTCAATGCAGCAGATATGTTCATCCTTGGGCCTTCAACACCCCTACAAGGGCACCTCAAGAGACATTGTAGGCTACATGTCAGGCCTAAATGGTAATTACTATCAGTGGCACAAGGATAATCATTTTGTGTTATATTATGACATTTGAATTCGAACTTTACCATTTAGTTTTTGTTAGATCAGCCACAAAACACTTTCTTTAGGTCCCATTATATTGAAACCACTCGGACTGTAATTGTAACACTCCATCGTCCCATCATGTTCATGTCCTGAATGTGCCACTAGATGTCACTGTGTGTTCACTGCAGAACTGACACCTGCCACTCATGTCGCCGCCGAGTCTGTGCATCGCGCACTACAGCGCCGTATATTAGCACACATTATGTAACATTTAACGTATTTACTTTATTTGGTTTGGAGAAATATTTATCTACTTGACATCCATTTGAAAATGCATTATTTTATATTTCAGTAACACACGTGACTGCTTGGAGAGATGTGACTTCATGGAGGGAAGCTTGGCAATGTAGTATTATAGCCTACAGTCATCTAACATAATTGTCATTAGATGTCACTCTCGTGGGTGTGTCGCGATATTGAGGTAGTCTTTCTCACAGCATTTGCTAGATGATGTCACCAGTTATTGGCTCACCGTGTCTCTTTACCCACAAAAGAGACTGTTGGGGAATTACGTTTTCTCTTGAACAAAAAACGTGTCACCCAGCTGTTGACACGTACATCACGTGAAGGCTCCACCTGGAACCCGGTGTAAAGTTTAACACTGTAAACACTACTGCCATGTGCCTCTTCTCACGGATGCAGCCGCCATGCAGGCTCGGGGGATAGCGGGTCGCGCTCTGTTCATCCATGACGTCACGAGCGCACCATGAAGGAGCGCATCTCGTGCGCGGAGAGAGCAGACCCGCGGAAAGCTTCATAATGGACAGAAAGATGCTCAACAGCAACGAGGTAAGAGACGTTACTGACTGGCTTTAGGTATTTGAGGAGCGCGACATGTGTGTGATCCAGGTAATTTCATGGCACTCATTCTCATGGACTGCCTCAGGTATTTTCGTTGATGCACCGGCGGCTATGTTTTCTGTGTGGGTGGGGAAAAGATAAGAATGTATGACAGACACGTCCGGAGGAAGTACTGTAAAGATCGTTTCGATAAGGAGACAGTGTGCTGTAGTCTGTCTAACTGGAAAGGTGCGTGCCAACTGTCAATGCTGTCATGCACGCGACGGTATGTTGGTTATTCGAATTTAATCGGACTCCCGCGTGAGACTTTTATGTATAGACCGGCATGTGTATACTCTTGTTAGTAAAGACAGTAGGCTACTTTGTCACGCACGTGTCGTGGGTAGGCAGCTTTGTCTGCATGCCTGTCATGCGTGACTAAGGTGGTCTGCGTGCCTGCATGCGCGTGCGTTAAAGCGAGATGACCACTGAGGCAAAAGAGGACGTTTCGCCTCATGATGCCTCTGCCTTTTTTCCACCTCATGCATTAACTGCTAAATCAGAACTCTTTTCTTTTTACATTTTTATAAATCTTAGCACCAAATATAATTTGAATTTTATGTTATGTTATGGTAGCTATTGTGTGCATGTGGCATTTTAGGCTATACCCCTGCCACCCCCACATACAGTCGCCTACCACACACAGTGCCTCAGCTAGGCAAAACATAATTTATTTAAGTAGAGAATTAACTGGGGCATGCTGGCGGCCATGCTGTATCCTGTGTCCCTGTGGACCTACAGACAGACACACACATGTGAAGTGAACAGGCATTTAACACAAGCATGCTCTCTCTCTCTCTCTCTCTCTCTCTCTCTCTCTCTCTCTCTCTCTCTCTCTCTCTCTCTCTCTCTCTCTCTCTCACACACACACACACACACACACACACACACACACACACACACACACACACACACACAGATGTACGACGAATGAGTCATGTGTCTGCTTGTGTATTGCAGGGCTGAAGAAGATTCTGCCTGGCGTGTCCGCTACACTGCACCGGATGGATGCTTGCGTTTGACTGTGTGAGCTGTGCATGCAATGCAAGCATGCATGCGTAATCATAATAACAATGTCTGTGACTGTGTGCAAGTGACTGTGCGATTGTATGTGTGTGTATGTAAATCCACACGGGCAGCTCAGGCAATCTCTGTATATGTGTGAGTATATTCCAATCCAAGATGGAGGACCAGGCAATCTCGTGTCCATGGTGTACTCTGGACTTCGACTGTGTCTCTACCCTGTGTGCACACCTCCAGGACGCGCACCCCCAAGAGTGGCGCTGCGCCCTGTCCATGCTCACCCGCGCCCTGAGGCCCAGCCTCAGTCCTGACAGCCATGCCCAGATCGAGCTTCCTTGCCTGGGCATCGGCTGGCCGCCGCTCCCTTATCACTCAGGAACCACCACCCTGCTGGAGACTCCACCTGGTGCTATCTCCCACCACACATGTTTCTCTCTCGGAGCTATCGCCTCCACCTGCTCCGCCTCCTCCTCTTCCTCTACCTCCTCCTCTTCCTCTCCTCTATCCCTTCTTCTCCCCCATCTCACCTCCACTTCGTCTCCTCTCTTCTCCCGCTCTCATATCTCCATACACCCTTCTTCTCGCCTGCTCTCCTCCCTCCCTCGCCTCTCCCTCCGCTCACCCTCCACTCCTCTAGTGCCGTTCTCTTCCCTTTCCCTCCCTTCCTCCTCCTTCTCCTCCTCCTCTTCTTCCTCCCGCTGTCAGACAGTGGCAGTCTGGAGGCCCATGGGGAGAGAGGGGAGCGCAGGCCAAGTCCAAGCCCAGCGAGGTGAACCTCACGTGGGCTTCGCCTGGATGGAGGACCTCCTGATGGCTGAACTGGAGCAGAAGAGTATTGAGGTAATATACTGTATGATGTGATATACTGGTAATATAAAGGATATGGGTCAATTATGTTTTTCGGGCTCAGACACAACCACAGCTAATGCCCTTTAGTAATTGGTAATTAATGTACTGCAATGAATATGCATGTAGATCAACCACTAAAAAGAAAAACATGCTTGCACAGGTATGGAAGAAACATTGTATCTCATTATATCACATTGTATCATATGCTGTGATATTTCACTCTATGCTATATTATATTGTATGATCATTGTATCGCATTGTCGGTGTGCATGGCGAAGAAAGAGGGAGAGACATTGAGTCTGATAGGCTGCCAAATGCTACACAGCTGCCGAGGGTTGCAAAAAGAATTTCGGTGCAAAATGACAATAATCATACATTGTATCATACTGACAATAATGTGTATTATTGTACGTTGTATATAAATTGTTTTATATACAATATTATGGCATCATATAATATGTGTGACAGTTGCGGCCTAGTGGTTAAGGAGATGGGCTTTAGATCAGAGTGCTGCCGGTTCAAACCCCAACCTTAGCGATCCGTACCTCACTCCATGGCTGAAGTGCCCTTGAGCAAGGCACTCAACCCCACACTGCTCCAGGGACTGTAACCAATACCCTGTACTTGAAACAGCTAATAATGTAATACTATTGATAATGAAAAATAACTGTAAGTCATTTGGGATACAATAGCGTCAGCTAAGTGTAATGTATTGCATGTAATCATACTGTAGGTTTGCACAGCAAAGAAAGAGCGCGAGAAGTTGCGTCGCGCGAGGGACGAGCTGGAGCATAGGAACGCCCAGCTGAAGAGGCAGCTGACCCTCGCCGCCGAGATGATGGCCGGCCTGCGACAGGAAGTCGTGGAGAAGGAGAGGGAGCTGGACACCAAGGAGCGGTCAGTGGAGTGTGTGTGTGTGTGTGTGTGTGTGTGTGTGTCTGTCTGTCTGTCTGTCTGTCTGTCTGTGTGTCTGTCTGTGTCTGTGTCTGTGTCTGCGTGTTTGTGTGTGTGAGAGAGGGTATGTCTGTGTGCCTGTGTGGGTGGCTGTATGGGCATTTGAGGAAGTCATGGAGAAAGAGAAAAAGCTGGACACGAAGGAATGGTCAGGGGAGGGAGAGAGAGAGAGAGAGAGAGTGTGTGTGTGTGCCTGTGTGTGTCTGCGTGTGTGAGAGAGAGGTTGTGTGTGTCTGTGTGTGTGTGTGTGTGCGTTCACACGCTCAATATACTATGTGTTCAATACTAAACTGGGGCCTACAGAGAGTCAACTAGGCAGGAGAATTTTTGTGGTAGCTAATGGTATTTGGAGTTCAATTAAAGGATGAGTATGAATATTATGTAGCCTGTAGTCATGTCACATTTTTTGTTAATCTGAGTCTGAGGTGTGTTTAGTGCAACATTCTAGCAATATTCAGCCTGCAGACGGATATTTGTGGCCTTGTTGTCTGTCAAAGTAATCCATAGTACTTACTTGCTTGTACGATTGAGGTTTTATTTATCACGTTTTCTCGTGCTGGTACACTTGACAGTGAGATTAAAAGTCTCAATGCGTTCTCTTCTGTGAAATGATAGGAAATACATTTTAGGAAAAGATAGGAAAAATAAATTAATGGCCAAAGTATTTAAAAATACTTGGCTTGAGGGAGAAACTTGTGCACTAGTCTTTCTGTACTGCTCTGGATTACACAGAGTCGTTTCCCAGAGGGCAACCTTTGAAACACCTGATGACTGGGATGGTGGATGCCTTTCCTTATCCTTTTTGTAAGCCTGTACAGCAATATAATGAGATGGTGTTAACTGTTCTCAGTTAACATTTCTACAGTTTTCAGGCTTATATCTATTCCTCCTGCTAGACTAGACACGCCATTGCTGCCGGGATTTAGCCAAAAGCTTGCCACAAATGCCTGACCTTGGCAAGCTTTTCTGGAAAAGTGGTATGCTTTACCAGCAATTAACCACAAGCAAATATTTAACCCCTTAATGCACGCTGTATATCCAGTGGACTGTGGCACACTGTAATAGTAATTGAAAAATTAAGTGGCATAGTACTACAATACTATGACATAACACAGGGCCTTTAGTAATGCACTACAACTCAGTCAGTGGCATTCTGGTAACAGCAAATTTATAGCACCGTGTCTTAAAGGGTTAATTTTGTTAAATATATTTCATTTTGGTAATTATGCAGTATTTATTTAACCTGTAGGCAGTAGGACCAAATAGTTTTGAATTTGATTCCCTGTAGTGTTGAACTTGCGCTAGTTAGTTTTATTTTATTCATCCTTTATTAATCCAGGATTGTCCTGTTGAGACTAAGTGTCTCTTCTGCCAAGGAGTCCTGGTCAAAATGGCAGCCAAACAGATAGTTTCAGACATAGACAAACGCAATAACACATAATGAATTTACATCAATTACATGAAATTGATTGTATATATAGTAAATTTAGTACTGTGTTGTGTACAGTAATTAAGCACCATTGTGATTATGCATGAATGCTATGAGTTTAAAAAATGGCCATAGCCTAGGGCGGAAAATGCATTCACCCTGTCACTCCGTTGTGGTGTGTACTGTTGAGAGCAATGCAAGAGAAATCTATACATCTCAAATTAGGCTGCTATCAGTTGTCAAGAAATGAGAGTATACTGTATGCCTGTATGATAAGGTTATGAACTACAAAATGTAATCTATTATGCTGATTAATAACAAAGCCATTGAGGCTGCTGTGTGAATCTTCGATTAGCTAACAGATTAGGCATCATTACCTCCGCCAAGGAGGTTATGTTTTCAGTCACGTTGGTTTGTCTGTCTGTTTGTCAGCAGGATAAATCAAAAAGTCATGAATGGATTTGCACGAAATTTTGTGAAATTGTTGGAAATGAAGAGAAGCAAGTAATTACATTTTGGTGGTGATCCAGATCACGATCCGGAACCAGGACTTTTTAAAAGATTCTTCACCATTGCAGGATAGGGTGAATACAAGTTTCTAACTCCAGAAAATGTTCTATCAATCAGCTTCCTTACCGGAGGTCTGCACTCTCTGAGCCAAGAAAGAGGCACTTCACACTGACATGGGTAGGGTACTGTGTTGTGTCGTAATTAATCACCATAGTGTTTGTGTATGAAGGCTGTGAGTTAAAAATAGCCATGGCCTGGGGGGCAATGTATTCATCCTCAACACTGCCACTCTGTCATGCTGGGCAGTATGTTGAGAGCAATACAAGAGACATGCATACGTCTC
>NC_085877.1:31925075-31937575 GCF_034702125.1 Engraulis encrasicolus | reverse complement strand
AAATAATACAGTACTTGTGATTATTACATTGAACACATCAGAAACGCCTACATTATTCTCATACGGATTACACTGTGAAAGCTGGTATTTTGCTTATTTACGTTGCATTGTTTTCAATACAACATTCCACACACTACTGAATCAACCATTCTGAGTATCATTACCTCCACCAAGAAGGTTATGTTTTCGGTTGCATTGGTTTGTCTGTCTGTCAGCTTGTTTGTCTGTCTGTTTGTCTGTCAGCAGGATAACTCAAAAGTTATGAACGGATTTGTAGGAAACTTTGTGGAGTTGTTGGAAATGACAAAAGGAACAAAAGTGAATAAAGTGAAATTTTGGTGGTGATTCGGATCACGAATCGGAACCAGGATCGTTTTAAAGATTCTTCACCATTTCTAGCCTATAAATCTAGATGCCCCTAGTGACCGCAAATGCCACAAAAAGAAGGCAGAAAGACTTTTAAAAAAAACATGAAACAGCTTCCTTGGCAGGGGTCTGAGTGCATTTGTAGTTTTCTTTTGTTTGAGCTAAAAAGCTTCCAAAGGTTCAGTTCCTTGTTTATACCTGTAGGTGAATTTCTGCAGTGCCAGTGGTGTGTATAAGCTGCATTCCTGAAGTTTTCTTTCGTATCCAATAAAATTAGCTCCACTTACAGTTGACCATTGAAACCTATGCAGACATCCCAAGTTCCAAAAACTAACTTCAGGAAGATGGTAATCCTAATTTTGCTGACTAAACCAATGACTGTGCACATGTCAAAAAGTTGCCCTGAACACTCACTCTGAACAGAGCATTCACTTTGAGCAGATAAGCACACATCCTCTCCTTCACTCTCCCTCTTTCGTGTGCCTGTGAAACTAACTGTATTCCACACATGATGCACAAATGATCATTTTGCCTACACGCTCTCAATCGCATTGCAAAAAATTCAGGAATATTTTATTTGACTCGCAGGCATCAGGGGGCCAGTATCAGGGAGACTACCTGAACTTCTGGGACCCTTGGGAGGTCTGACTATGACTGACAAGTGGCAATGAGAGGGCGAAGGAGAGGAGGGTGTTTTACGCACAGGTCGATATGTCTTGAAGTCATCAAAAGAATACAATATGTGCACCCACAATAAATACAAAATTAAACTCTTGAAATGTAGTTAGACGTTAAGAATACCCAAGCACAAATACAGATACTTCAAGCTTCACAAACATGTGAAAATTGACAATTGGCAGCAGGGGTGTAAATCACAGCCTCCATGACGATACGATACGGTATCGATTTCTTAAAGCAGGGATTCGATTATTTTCGATACTTAAGAATTCCCCATGATTCCAAACGATTTGATATGATTCGACTCGATTCGATTTTTTTCTTTTCTACTTCTACTATGTTATGGAGCAAGGGCATTGGACAGGGGCAAGCAATTTGATTGTTTCCGATACCTAAGAATGCCCCTCGATACAAAACGATTTAATTAATTTAGATTATTATTTACACCCCTAGTTGCCAGTTTGATAGTGCCAAAAGAATTGTGCAAAGATGCTCAAGCCTAGTCTTTCTCTCTTGTTCCTCTCCCCACCTGTCTTCCAGATGTCCTCCAGTAGGTTTGTCCAAGGCATTGCGCAGATACACTAATCCCTTAATTCTTCCCCTAAACTAGGGTGACCAGACGTCCGGTTTTCCCCGGACATGTCCTACTTTTGAGACCTAAAAAAATGTCCGGGTGGAATTTCAGAAATGTCCGGGATTTTGTTGGACTGCCTGAAATATAGACCTAATTCATCTGCACTGTAATTTTCACTCCGTTCCATTTGACTCCACTCCAGGTTTCTCTCTACCTGGTTAGAGTACCTCTGCTACCGTTCACAAATTAGTCACGCCCTTCTCGTCAAATCTAGCCACCATGTGTCCGAAAGAAGTAGCCTAGGGGACTAGCCAGTGCGCCCCATGTTTACAAGCGAAAGCGCATCTGTCCGCCGGTTCGACGGACTGCAATGCCGATAGAAACGCAAATGCACGTTCGCGGTGGAGTTGAAAAAAAAATCCCGCGTGTGAAGCCAGGTATGAAGGTAATCTAACACAGGAGTATGCCTAGTAACACCACCAAATCCATCATTTAGGGAGGTACAAGTTTTGTCACACCTTGTCACAAGACTTAGCCTAAAAATTCTTTCATGATCTGACATTTCCAAGTTATTTGCAAAAGCAATTTCTCTGAGCTAGAAGGACTCATTCCTGAGTTAAGAAATTAAGCTTCTTCATCAGTTTCTTCTTCTGTCTATTGCCTTTGCAGTTATTGATAACGCTGTATGGGTTATCTTATTAATGGTAGGTAAAACTCCAGTTCCTCTCTTAATGGCTGCAGTGCCCATTGCTAATCTCTGAGCACCATGCCACTACAAATAGCCTATCTAGGCCTATAATGGATGACAGTGGAGGGGTAAATTGTGAGGTGTCTTATAAACATATTAAGCCTAAAATGTAGCCTAATATAACTTCATTATCAATTCAGTTGAAAACCACAAATGTTGTGGTTTTTTATATTTAGTTTACAATGTTATATAGCCTAATGCTGTTCATCTTTGTGGGAAATGGCTGAGATGGGCCTACATGATGGTGAATCTATTTTTAAAAACCTAATGCAGAAATTAGAATAGGCCTATGAAATTGAGCTGCATTGTTATGCTGTTAAGCTACTCCAATATACCGTAGGTGTTAGGCCTACTATCTAGGATTGTAACAAAGGCACACTCTGCATCATATGATCACACAAATTATGTGATAGGCCTATAGGCGTAACTGAAGAGATTTTAATTGTCATTTATGGTAGACAAATGAATGTGCATGCCAAAAAGTTTGAGTGGCTTTTAAACAAATGACCATTTTGGATGTGTTGATACTTTATAGGCCTACTATCATACCTCATACCCATATATACTTTCATACCTGTAGATACACAGATACACCGATGACAACCCCCCCCCCAAAAAAAAGTGTCCTCCTTTTTACAAATCCAAATCTGGTCACCCTACCTAAACCCTTTTCTTTTTTTTTCTCTCTTTCCACTTTCCTCTCCCTGTACAATACCTCCCAGTCACTGTGTTCAAGGGAGTGTGCAGAAATGCATCCTTAATTCTTCCCGAAATCTTTCTGGGTTTTTTTCCCCTTTTTCTCTTTCCACTCTATCTCTTCCAGACTTCTCCCAGGTGGTTTGTCCAAGGCAGAGTGATGAGAACACAATTCTTTAATTCATCTCAAAACCCTTATGCATTTTTTTCCTTTTCTCTTTACTCTTCTCCAAGGCCCATGTGGAGACACACTAATCTTAAATTCTCCCCAAGATCCTCCTCTTTTTTTCCTATTTTCTCTCCTCTATCCTCCTGTCTTCCAGACATCTCCCAGCACAGAGAAAACTAAATTGTAGCCTTTTAGTGTAGAGGGCCTGTCTAAAGGCCTAGTCACTCTCTGCCAAAAACACTACATCATAACAACATTGCCATTACATTAAAGAGAGACTTAAGTAACATATTAAGACTTGGTCATTACAATTTTGCTGACAATAAGGTTATAGCAGAGGCTCTGCAGCAAGGTGATAATTCTTCGTAAAATCCTTCTGCAAAATCTCTTCTCTCTCTCTTTTCTCTCTCTCTGTCTTCCAGACCTGTCTCAGGCGGTGTGTCCGTTCTGCGGTAAGCCGAGCCCCTCTGCGGAGTGTGTGTGTGTGGCCCTCCGGTGTGTGTTCGGCTACCTGGATGTGCGCTCGCTTCTGGCCGTGGGGGCCGTGTGTCGGTCCTGGAGGAACGTGTCGCGCCACTCGTCACTCTGGACCCACATCACCCTGAAGGACGCCCACATCTCCTCTATGGTAAGGAGGACACATACCGTATATGCATGAGCACACGCACACACACACACACACACACACACACACACACACACACACACACACACACACACACACACACACACACACACACACACACACACGTCACGCCACTCGTCACTCTGGACGCATATCACACACATCACACAGACACATGTACACACACAAATACAATACAACACAACACAACACAACACAACACAATACACCACAAAATTGGGACACACACACACACACACACACACACACACACAGCATTAATCAGTGTGTGTGTGTGTGTGTGTGTGTGTGTGTGTGTGTGTGTGTGTGTGTGTGTGTGTGTGTGTGTGTGTGTGTCTGCTGTGTGTGTGTGTGTGCATTTATTCCACTATGTCTGTGTGTGTAGCTTCTGGTCAGCTTGTCGCGCTGGTGCTGCCAGACCCGCTCCCTCACCATGAGAAACCTCAGTGCCCCCAGACGCTACCACGAAACCCGGGAGGAGCACTACAGGAGGACACGGTGAGTGTGTGTGTATGTGCAGTACATACAGTATACCTGTAGGTACGTTATGCTATCACGACTACACATGTCCACAAGTCTGCCCTACAAAGCAAAAAGGCAGTAACTGCGTTAAAAAATGAGTTACTGTGACTTTAATGACATGTACTGTATATCAAAGTTTAAATTTAAATAAAATGATTCATCTGCATAAAAGGTGGTAATATAAAGTAAAAAAACTGCTGAATGTCAATAATCTCCCCAAAACTACTTGGATTGCAGTATCATTTAAAAGTCCTTTTACTCAGTTTGGAGCTCTGCGCAGTTACTGCCTTTTTGCTTTGTAGGACATGTGTAGTCGCAATAGCATAACGTACAGGTATACTGTATGTACTTGTGTGGTCGTCTGGTGAAATTGCGACCACACAATATTCTCATTGGATGCACCCAGTCTGTGTCTAGTTCCTCGTGACGTGAGGGTTGACATCATCAATTGCCAACCTTCTTGTTCAACAGAAAAACATAACTGAAAGCTCATTCATACTGGGCAGGCAATGGGTAATGTTTAGGGTGTTGGGTGTTGGGTGACTTGTAGCCCAAAGGGTTGCCAGTTCGACTCCCGACCCAGGAGTAATGGTTGGGCGAGTAATTAACTAGTGCTCTCCCCCATCCTCCTCCATGACTGGAGGTACCCTGACCATGGTACCGTCCAACCTCCCTTGGTGTGTCATTTGGAGCTGCCCCCTTGTACAGGAGAGGCATGAATGCAATTTTGTGGAGTGCTGTGTCACAATGACAATGGGAGTTGGTGGGGTTTTCATTTTCTCGGTTGCAATCAGGATGTCGAATGGGAGAATGGGAGAATGGGAGGTAATCTTAATTGTTCTGTTCACGGAGGTGCTGCACGACACTGAGGCCAGAGTTTATAGGATAGGGTGGGAGGACAAGGATGTCTTGCACCCCAGCCCTATTCTTGAACTTGAACTTTGACCTCTGTTGACATGACGCTCTGCCCTCTTTCTCTCTCTCTATAGCGGTTGTCTGGAGGCGGGCCTGGAGGCGTTGCTAAGGGCAACGGGGCGGAGCCTGCTGGAGCTGACGGTGACGGAGTGCCCCAACATCCTGACCGACCGCTGTGTCTGGCTGGCCAGCTGCTACTGCCGCTCCCTACACACACTCACTTACAGGTGTGTGTGTATCACTCTGTGTGTGTGTGTGTGTGTGTGTGTGTGTGTGTGTGTCTGTCTGTCTGTCTGTCTGTCTGTCTGTCTGTCTGTCTGTCTGTCTGTCTGTTTGTCAATCTGTCTGTGGGGTCTACCTGGCTTTGTGTTACACAGCTCTGTGTGTGTGTGTGTGTGTGTGTGTGTGTGTGTGTGTGTGTGTGTGTGTGTGTGTGTGTGTGTGTGTGTGTGTGTGTGTGTCAGGCGCAGCGAGAGAGAGAGAGAGAGAGAGAGAGAGAGAGAGAGAGAGAGTCTCATATACTATTCTTGTGCTGTAACAGGAGTGCCACAGACCCGGTGGGGCAGGAGGTGATCTGGGCACTGGGAGCAGGCTGCAGGAACATCAGCTCCCTCCAGGTGGCGCCACTGCAGCCATGGTGAGGCCCCACCTGCTATGCTAGAAGCACATTCAGTGTTGCCAGATTGGGCTGTTTCCTGCCCAATTGGGCTGCTTTGGATGGCAGTGTGCGGATAAAAATGGCATTTAGCAGAAAAACCCGCCAAATTTTTGCCATAGAAATCAATACAATTGGGCGGGATTTTGTGCTTCTACGGGTTTTGCCTCAGCCTCATCTGGCAACCCTGAGCACATTCACAGCCCCTCACATCAACATACTGTGGGTTATAAAGTGTGTTGTGTGTATTGCACACAGTACATGAAAGTAAACTCAGTTTACCCATTTCTCAATTTTAATCAACACATTGAGAATTTGAGCAAAGCATTTCATAGTACATTTGAGCTGTATGATACAGTTCATGCAGGAAATACCATAGAACAGAAAAAAAGCACTTAACAATTACATGTTCAATTAATGTACAGTATGCAATTTTACTTTTTTTTCATTTTGCCTAGAATACGCATTCATATGGCCCAAACATATTTTAAAGATCTTTTAAAAAACAAAGCCTGTCATTTTTTGCTGCCAACTCAATGTGATTGCTAAATTCATAGTATACCCACTTCAAAGTGTATATTATAGTTCTACCACTACGTTCCTGATAAACATCACTTTGATGAGAAACCCTCTCTTCCGCTCTCAGTGTTAAATATATCTCTACCCTTCTGAATTATGACTTGTGGTGAGAGAGCACATTCCTGACACAGTTTTACTGTGTACGAAGCATTTAGACGCAAGTGAAGCTGCCGTAAACAAATTAAGGAAGTGGGTATGGAAAATGACATAATGTGCTTGTCTAGGAATGTGACCATGCTCTGTATGCTTCGGTTTTTAATTCATTTAGTTTAAATTAAAGAGTGTAATTAATGTGGTTGTTTGTTTCTTTACTTGTTTGTTTCTTTTGGTCGCTTTAGTCTCCAGCCCAGTCGCTTTGGCAACCGCTGCCTGCAGCTGATTGGTCGGTGCTGGCCACAGCTGTCTGAAGTGGGAGTGGGAGGGGCCTGCTGTGGGGTGCAGGGCCTGCTGTCGTTAGGTGAGACACACACACGGGTACAGGCACACACACACACGCACGCATACATGCAAACACACACACACACAGACGTACACAGACACACACCCGGTGGCACATACTGTATGCTCTCCTCACACACAGTGGTACACATACATCGGTTTGCTGTACTTTCATTCACATACGCTTATCACTTATCAAGCAGTACATACTGTCACTGTACAGTCACTTAAACCAATACGGTAATTCACACATACTGTATGTTCCTCACATGTGCACAAAGATTGGTTGTTGAGCGAGACGGTTTCTTGTTTGGCCTTACACTATCATCAGAGATTCTTTAAGTTTATAGAGATATGCCAATGTAATAGGTTGCTATGGGTACCTAACATGACCAGGTTCCGGTCTGCCTAAAGGGGCGTGTCATAATACTCCTACAATGAATAGAACAGTCCTTAGGTCTGCCTAGGTCTGCCTAAAGGGGGATTTACCCCCCCTCCCCCTTGAAATAATAGAACCCGGAAACAATGGGCCAACGGAACCTCCCTCTCTCTACTCTCTCTGGTATCATGTTTCTACCTCAGACAAAAATCTCCAGCAAAACCTACTCAAGAGACTGTCAACTTCAACACATGTCCTAACTGAAGTAGGTAGTTCCGTAGTTTAAAACCTGAAAAAGTGGCAGGGATAGAGAGAGCGCGCGAGTTGATTGGTGTGCAGGAAAGTCTGTGAATTTGCTGAGTGACTTTTCCTCATTTTTGGAGGAAAAACTGCAGCTGTGCGAAGTACAACTGTGCACCAACCCCTAAAATGGTCAACTGAATTCTATCTGACATTACCAGAATGTTACTGTAGCCCTACAGGACACTGCATCTAAATCTAAAAGTAGTTAATGAGAGAGAGAGAGAGAGAGAGAGAGAGAGAGAGAGAGAGAGAGAGAGAGAGAGAGAGAGAGAGAGAGAGAGAGAGAGAGAGAGAGAGAGAAACGAGATGGAAATGGAGATGGAGATGGAAATGAAGAGAGAGAAAGAAGGGATGAAATTAGCAATGGGAGAGAGAGAGAGAAAGAGAGAGAGAGAGAGAGAGAGAGAGAGAGAGAGAGAGAGAGAGAGAGAGAGAGAGAGAGAGACATATCCATTTAGCATTGCATTGCATTGCATGAGGCAATCGCAATGCAACAGCTCCTGAATGGCCCACATACTTGAACTCAAGATGAGAGAAAAATAAAAATACACGCACACGCGCGCGCACACGCACACACACACACACACACACACACACACACACACACACACACACACACACACACAGACGCATTCTGCACATGCACAAAAAATGCACACGCGCGTGCATGCTCACATAACCTCAACCAACCATCTAATTTAGCATCTGCTCGCTAGCTATGTTTGTGCATGATGACATGCCCTTCTAAATTTACATCCAATCAGCGATCCATATAAGCAATTGACACGTGGCTCCCCGGGGATCTATTTGCGTTTTTATTGGACGCTCAGCAGTTTTGGCCCGCCTCCAGGCCAGTGCCAGTGCTACTTTTGCTCACAGCTGCATACTGGGAATTGTGTGTGTGTGTGTGTGTGTGTGTGTGTGTGTGTGTGTGTGTGTGTGTGTGTGTGTGTGTGTGTGTGTGTGTGTGTGTGTGTGTGTGTGTGTGTGTGTGTGTGTGTGTGTGTGCCCGTGTGTGTGCGTGTGTGCACACGTGTGGTGGAAATGAAGTTTGCAAAATTAACGCTCACTAGCCACTCTGACATAAATCGTGAAGTTCACCAGTCAGCAGTAAAATTATTATTGTTTTATGTCTGAAGTCTACGTACCACTTGCCATTTAGTTGGTGGCTTAATAATGTTCTATCTCTGGACTCTGGACTGTGTGTGTGTGTGTGTGTGTGTGTGTGTGTGTGTGTGTGTGTGTGTGTGTGTGTGTGTGTGTGTGTGTGTGTGTGTGTGTGTGTGTGTGTGTGTCTGTGTGTCTGTGTGTCTGTGTGTGTGTGTGCACTGCGCACGCATTCATGTGCCTCACAGTAATGTGTGTGTGCATGCCAGACTGTCATATCTGGAAGTGCCCACATCCTTCCCTCCACTCGTCCATATCAGCCAGACACTCGTCCTTCCATCCTTCCTTCCACTCCTCCATCATCCAGAGGCACTCATCCCTTCATCCATTCCTCCACTCCCCCCTCCACTCGTCCATATCATCCAGACACTACTGATACTGGTCCCCCCCCCCCCTGCTGCATTCCACTAATTCCAACTCATATTCTCTCCTTCACCATGTTGGTGGATGGGCTTCTTCCTTCTGCTCCTCTCTTTCTCCATTCCTTCTCCATTCCTCTTCCTCTCTTCTTCTTCTCCTCCTTTACTCCTCTGTTTTCTTTCCTCCTTTGCCCTCCGACAAAGTATTCCACTAATTCCAACTCATATGCTCTTCTTCACATTGATGACTACTCCTCCTCTATTACACCTTTCCTCACCTCCTTCAGTCCTTTACTACCCCAGTCTTCAGACGAGAGGTATTCCACTAATTGTAATTTCTATTTTCTCCTTTATGTTGACCCTTTTCTACTCCTCCTCTCTTACACTCCTCTTTCCTCATCCTCTTTCTTCACCTCCTTCACTCCTACTTCTCCTTTACTCCTCCTCTTCTTTCTCTCCTCCTTTGCTACCCCACTTGTCAGACCAGAGGCCTTCAACTGATTCCAGTTCATACGCGCTTTTCACCATGATATTCCTCTTCTACTACTCTTCTCTTACACCCCTCTTTCCTCCTCCTCTTTCTTTGCCTCCTCAACTCCTACTTCTCCTTTACCCATCCCCTTCTTTCTCTACTCCTTTCGATAATGGAAAAAAAGGACAAGGCTTGTGTGAAAAAGTGTATTGAAGCCGGAATTTAACAACAGAAGTCTGAGGTTAACTGGAGAAACAGACGTTTCGGAGCTAGCCCATTCTCAATGTCTCCAGTAGCTTTTTTCCCATTATCTTGAGTGATTACTGCTTTTTGGCAGTGCACGCACCAAGCAATACACGGGTGTTAAGTGCAGGCGCAGACGCCGACCTTTGTTGGTCTTTTGTCATTCTCTCCTCCTTTGCCACTCCACTCTTCCACTCTTCTACTTCTGCTACACTCTTCTGCCACTCCACTCTTCTACTCTACTCTTCTCCACTCTCCAACTCACATGCTCTCCTTCACCTTGATGACCCTCTTCTACTGCCTCACCTCCTCTCTCACACTCCTCTCTGATCTCCTCTTTCTTCACCTCCCTCTCCTCTCAGTTTATCGCCTTCTCTCCTCTCCTTCCTTCTTCCCGTCCTGTTCCTCCTCCTCTTTCCCCATATTCTCCTCTCCTCACTTTTTCTCTGGTCCTTTCCCTATTCTTGTCTCCTTCCTTCCTTCCTTCCCTCCTTCCTTCCTGTTCCTCCTTCCTTCCTTCCTTCCTTCCTTCCCTCCTTCCTTCCTGTTCCTCCTTCCTTATCGTCTCCTCTCCTCCGTCCCCCTCCCCCTGACCTGATATTTCCGTATATGTGCGGCTCATATTTAAAGTGCTTGTGGCCTGTGGCCGGTGATGGAGGTCTGGGGAGGAGACGGGGGTTTCCTACCAAGACCTCATGATACCTTGACCAAAAGAGTGTTTGAGTGCTTTATCGTGTGTGTGTGTGTGTGTGTGTGTGTGTGTGTGTGTGTGTGTGTGTGTGTGTGTGTGTGTGTGTGTGTGTGTGTGTGTGTGTGTGTGTGTGTGTGTGTGTGTGTGTGTATTAGTGTTAATGTATGTGTGTGTGTGTGTATGTGTGTGTGTGTGTGTGTGTGTGTGTGTGTGTGTGTGTGTGTGTGTGTGTGTGTGTGTGTGTGTGTGTGTGTGTGTGTGTGTGTGTGTGTGTGTGTGTGTGTGTGGATCAAAGAGAGAGAGAGAGAGAGAGAGAGATGGGGGGATTTCCTCCCAGGACCTTGTGATAGCATGATCAGATGGATTTTCGAGTGCTTTATCGGCATGCGCGCCATGCATCACTCTGTAGCACTCAGCTGCCTCTGGGATAATTTTGGCACCCGTGTGTGTGTGTGTGTTGGAGATTATTTTTGACCTCTGTGTGTGTGCGTGCGTGTGTGTGTGTGTGTGTCTGTGTGTGTGCGAGTGAAAGTGTGTGCGTTGGTGATCATTTTGACCTGCATGTTTGTGTCAGTATGTGTGTGTGTATCTCTGCGCACATGTGTGAGCGTGCATGTGTGTGTGTGTGTGTGTGTGTGTTTGTATATGTGTGTGTGTGTGTGTGTGTGTGTGTGTGTGTGTGTGTGTGTTTGTATATGTGTGTGTGTGTGTCTGTGTGTGTGATTGCATAATGTAGTATATTTTCATGTAATGTTGACTGTATCTTTCTGCATGTATGTTTCTGTGTCTGCGCGTGCGTGCGTGCGTGCTTGTGTCCGTGCGTGTATCTGTGTTCGTGCGTGCGTGCGTGTTCATGTGTGTGTATCTGCGTGCATGTGTGTGTGTGTGTGTGTGTGCGTGCGTGTGTGTGTGTGCAGTGCGTAGCTGTGTGTCCCTGAGGAGGCTGCAGCTGCACGGTGTGTGTGAGATGAGTGTATGTGTGGCGCGGCAGCTGTGCAGAGAGGGCCTGCGTTGCCTGGAGACCCTGGAGTTCCACGCCACCCCCGTCACTCCGGACGCACTGCTGCACTTTCACAGTAAGTTTCAATGTGCACATACATATACAGTACACACACACACACATATACAGTACACACACACACACACACACACCTGTGCAGTAATCCGGACGCACTGCTGCACTTTCACAGTAAGTTACACACACAGACACAGACACACACACACACACACACACACACACACACACACACACACACACACACACACACACACACACACACACACACCTGTGCAGAGACCCTGGAGTTCCACGCCACTCCCGTCACTCCTGACTGTCACTGCTGCACTTTCACAGTAAGTTACAATGTGCACATACATATACAGTACACACACACACACACACACACACACACACACACACACACACACACACACACACACACACACACACACACACACACACACACACACACACACACACACACACACACACACACACCTGTGCAGAGACCCTGGAGTTCCACGCCACTCCCGTCACTCCGGACACACTGCTGCACTTTCACAGTAAGTTACAATGTACACACAAACATACAGTACACCCACACATCCACACACACACATGCATGACCGCACGTACGCAGGGACGCACGCAGGCAAGCACACACGCACACACAGACAAGAGTGGACATGTACAAGTATACACACACACACACACGCATTCACACACACACACACACACACACACACACACACACACACACACACACACACACACACACACACACACACACACACACACACACACACACACACACACACACACACACAGACCAGCGTGTATATGCATACACACACATAGACACTCACACTACATACACATGCACATGTACAGTATACACAC
>NC_085877.1:31910075-31920075 GCF_034702125.1 Engraulis encrasicolus | reverse complement strand
ATTCTGTACACATCCACTGACTCAAGAACTTCGAGATTACATTATATTGCATTTGGCAGACGTTTTTTTTAATCAAAGCGAATTACAATCGAGGATATAGTCGTAGCCAACGTCACTAGCAGATACACAGTGCACAGGACAAATACAGAACAAGTGCAGAATAGGATTCGTTTTTGTTGTTGTAGGTTTTTAAGTACATTAGCACAGGGTTAAGTAGAGTACACACACATACACATGATGACATAGAGTCTGGCCCGGAACTGGGGTAGCTCAAGCATTAGTGTAGTAGATAGTCACAAAGTGAAGAGAAAGAGCTGTTTTTTTATCACTGCACACAGCAGCCATGGTTCTCTCTTATGTTCTTATTGAGAGAGAGAGATAAGGAGAGAGAGAGAAAGAGCAATATCTTGCCAAGTCCTGAATGTGTTTGAGAGAGCTTAGACGATACTGCAAACACAGCATGCCTAGGTAACAGGCGTCAGCATTATACTAACCGCTTTGGAGTTGAGTTGAGATGTTAGTGATTAACCAGAGGAAGCACTTGGAAAGCTTTTAGTCACCCGCAATACCATCTGTTATTATTACAAATGTCCGTCGCAGTACGCTGTTTTAAAGACACACTTAAATAGAACACACTAGAAAACAAAGGGGGGGGGGGGGTAAACCCGCAACACTGTCTGTTATTATTGCAAATGGCCGCCGCAGTACACTTTTTAAAAGACACTTAAAACAAAACTTACTAGAAAACAAAGTGGGGAAAAAGAAACTAAAACCTGCAATTGGCCTCCTTCTCATTTCTAAATTCCTGTGGTTTGTGGCATAGTAGTATGTTTTGCTTGATACGTTATTGCAAAGTCTGCAGACACCCTTTAAAGATGAGTCCTTTAACTGTGAAGCACAACTCTCCTGCCCAAAGCAGAGTGCACATAGTGCAGTGTTATTAATGACAGCCCAAGTGTGGTACAGTGAAGCAGCTGTGCAGTGTAAACGAGACGTCAGTGTCTGACTGCTGTGCTGTGCCGGGTGCCGTGTGTGTGCGTGTGTGCGTGTGTGTGTGTGTGTGTGTGTGTGTGTGTGTGTGTGTGTGTGTGTGTGTGTGTGTGTGTGTGTGTGTGTGCGTGTGTGCGTGTGTGTGGACAAGGAGACTGTCCAACACACCAGCCTGGCTCTTCCTTCCTTTACACTCTAGAGAAAAATGAGGCCATTGCCGGTTCCTCCAGAGCAATGCAATACATTACAAGACTCTTTCTTAAGGCTTCACAGACATACAGAGCCAACCATTCTTCAAACAAGTAAGCTATTTCAGACCAATATGACATAGCACAGTCCCATAATGTTCAGCAGTCTCTGAGGAACAGTTCACTGTATAATGTCAAAGATCTTCCACCATAAACTAATGATTCACCTCTACATAGAGAGCCAAAGAACCATTTAAGTGTCTTCATTTATTTATTTGTTTATTTATTTATTTATTTTATTTCATTTTTTTGAGTGCACCTGGCAATAAAAGACTTTTGTTAGCCGTGCGCACAAAGGTTGTCAAACTGAGCCAGTTTACTATCCCGAAGTGCAGGACCAGTACTAGTACTCGGATCATTCCTAACTGGTGGGCCTAAAGCAGGGATGTCAAACTCAGGCCCGGGGGCCAAATCTGGCCCGCGGATCCGTTTTATTCGGCCCGCGAGATCATTTCAAATCGGTGTTGCAGTTGGCCCACATAGGCTTACACCATTAATGCATAGCGTAACAACACTTGAACATGAAATATGGTGTGTCACAGGATGTGCAGACACATTTGAACTACCATACATGATGGGACTGTGTGTGTGTGAAATTTAACTATGAGTATGAAGTGCATGTACTACGCACAATTTCAGTCAATTTTTAAAAATAAATGTTGAGTTCGGCCCATGACTTCGTTCCAGATTTTTGTTTTGGCCCTCAGTCAATTTTAGTTTGACACCCTTGGCCTAAAGCAATCATGTTTTTAATATTGTACACTCTCATACAATATTGAGGTGTAGCATATGTGGACCATATACAGAATTAAAAAGTTCATTGAAAATGTATCAATATGACCAAACTACTATTAAATCTGGTTAATGCAGCAGTGATTATGCAAGTCATGCATTCCTATAACATTACAGTTCCATTATTTTTAGGTTACTGTAACACACCTCTTGGTGTTGCTTTACAGGGTTTGAAAGCCTCTCCACTATGACTAGACCTTCTTCACTACTTGTTCACTACTGGTTGAAATAGACCTCTACCTCTAGCTGTAAACACCACCTTCTTCCTGCAGTCTGTGCTTTGTAGAGCAGTGTGTGTGTATACCCGTGTGTTACTGCTGATTTAAACACACAACTGTGTGTGTGTGTGTGTGTGTGTGTGTGTGTGTGTGTGTGTGTGTGTGTGTGTGTGTGTGTGTGTGTGTACGCTGGGGCATATGTGACTCACCCTCCACTCACCTTCAATTATCACTACAGCGACGTCACACACACACACACACACACACACACACACACACACACACACACACACACACACACACACACACACACACACACACACACACACACACACACACACACACACACACACACACACACACACACACACACACACAATTGCAGACTGCAGGGCAGTTTTAGTTTTTTTTCCTTTTTGACACGATGACATTTTTGTTTTGTTCTCATCTGGAAACAAAATGAATTCTGTTAAGACGTCAGATGAAACGAGTGGGAAAATAGAGTTCCAGAGTTTTGCGTGTTGAGAGCATACTGTATTTGCAGGTCAAGGAATTTACTGGTGCTGGTGCCAGCACATACCAGGCAAGGGTTGGACTTGGAGACAGTTGGAACCCGTAAAAAAAAAAACGGAATTTCTGATTGGAGGTCAATTGATTTTGAACAAGTAAAAAAAATAAAATTTCTATTACGAGGTCAATTTAAATGTCTACACAAAAAATGTTGCCATTTCACAGAGTGCGCAAGACATGTTGTGTTTCAAGAGTTACGTAATGCAAAAAAGGCTTCACCCAAAGGCTTCTCTTCTTATAGGGTGCTGACCAAAAACAAATCTGAAAAATAAGGTAAAAAATGAAAAATGAAAAATGAGGTAAAAACCTGAAAAAAAAAAACGTTTTATTTATCTACAAAATGAAACAAGATTTGTGCATGGTGCAATATTTTCCTCTTTTTCCAGAGATACGCACCAATCAGAGATGCGAGACCAGTAAAAAAGATGAATTTTCTGTTAGAAATATTGCCCGTTCACAGTTCACAGCAAGGCATGTTGTGTCTCAAGAGTTAAGTGGTGCATATTATGTGCAGGTCAGGGCATTCGATGCTGCATACCAGTGCATACCAGGCGCAGCCAGCGTGTAACTGTGGAAGATGCATCAAGTGCACTGTAAGTGGGGCATGCGTGTACTGTAGTGTGCTGTAGTGTTGGCTACCTCTCCTCGCTCGCCTCGCTTGTCTCCCTCACACACTAAATTAGCCGTAATCTGAGCGGGCGCCACAGGCTGCCAGCTACAGTTCCGGATATCACCCCCACCCCACCCCACCCCACCAAATCACTCACACACACACACACACACACACACACACACACACACACACACACACACACACACACACACACACACACACACACACACACACACACACACACACACACACACACACACACACACACACACACACACACACACAAACATCCAGCCGACCGCTAGCTATCGCCCAGCCGCTTTTCACGTTTTCCTACTGCAGCCTCTATCTCAACAACCCAACTCACCCAGAGCACATCCAGTTCATGGCCATCCTCCCTTCTCTTGCCCTTTTTTTTACCACTAACCCCTATCCCAAACCTACCCCTATACCCACAAATATCCAGCCGACTGCTACCCCCCCCCCATGTCCCCATCCCCTTTCTCATTTTCCAATAGCATTTCAACATTTCAACAAACCAACCCCTATTTCAACAACCCAAACCACCCAGAACACATTCAGTAGACCGCGCCTCCTACCCCCACCTTACCACCAGTCCATATGTCAACCCAAACCACCCAGATCACATCCAGTCATCCTCCATACTACCCCCTCTCCTTACCACTAGTCCCTATCTCAACCCAACGCACTCAGAGCACATCCAGTCCACGACCATCCTCCCTTCTCTCCCCCTTTTCACCAATAAGCTCTATCTCAACCTACTTCTCCCCACCACCACCACCACCACCATAAACATCCAGACGACTGCTAGCTCCCCTCTCCCTTTTTCCAACTCAACCCCCCAAAACACACACACACACACACACACAAATATGTGCGCGCACGCACACACACACACACACACACACACACACACACACACACACACACACACACACACACACACACACACACACACACACACAAATATGTGCGCACACACATACACACACACACGCGCACACACAAAAATCCAGCCAACATCCCCTATGTCAACCCACCTTCACTCCCAAAATATGCAGTCAACCGTCCCTATCCCCTCATTCCCTAACACCACCATCGCCAACCCCCATCCCAAACCCCCAATATCCCAAACATCCAGCCAATGCTGCCGCTCTCCACCAGCAATCCCCTACCGCCGCCACCCGGCACCACTATCCAGCCAACTGTCCACATTACACTCCCCTACCCTCCACCACCCTCTCCTCCACCACCCACCCCCACCTCAGTGCGCTGCATCCCAGCTGCATAGCTCTTCACGAGGCTTGTCTAGTTTACTGCTATGCTATCGTCGTCGTTAAGGGCGCACCAGTCCAGCGCACACCCAAATACAGCCTGGAGAGATCAAACGAAAGCCCTGGATGACAGCACGTCAATCCATTAATTTAGATTTCGTGTTTGGGGTTTTGCTGGAAGACTGCCAAGCGGTGGGTGGGTGGTAGGGGGGTGTTGTAAAGGGGGGCCGAGGTGGGGTATAGCTACAAAAAAAGGCACTTTGACCATGCCGCCATTCGTTTCCCCATCTTGCTATGCCCACAGTAATGTTGTGAGGAATGTTTTAGGGTATGCAGAGAAGAGTAGTAGAGAGGAGCAGAGTCATGCGTGCACTACAACTTTAAAGAATCCCCCCAGCTATGAAATCCGATTTCCGTCCATGGCTATGCCTGTTGAGCTCTGTATGGCCCACTGCTGTGAAGACGGTGCCAAGCTCCACGCTGGCAATCACAGAGAGAGTGGGAAGGGGATAGGGCTACAGCTCCATGGATAGGCCATCTCAACAGGTTTATGTCTTTGGGTTAAAGACATAAGCCTTCCCCTAGCCTAGGGGTGGGGAACCTACTGTATGTCTCGAGGGCCGTTTACAGTCCTTGAGGCCGTTTTAACACCCCCCCCCCCCCCCCCGATATAATTTTATTGTTATGCAACTTCACATGAAATATGACATATTTTGTATAGGAATCTTAGAAATTACATATTTGCAATACAATAATTTATATTCAGCGGACCTAGAGAAGGTGTGGTCTGTTTTAAAGTTGACTGCCGTCAATAAAGGCCTAAAGTGCAGGAGGAAATCCTGGTTTGTGTTCATAATACGGCTCTTGGAGGACTTTTATGGCCCTTGGAGGAATTTGAAGCGGCCCTCAAATGAAAAAGGTTCCCTACCCCTGCCATAGCGCTTACCCCTACCATAAACTTAATCCTAACCCAGTTAGTATCACAGCTCGATGGGTAGACAATGTGGACAGGACACCAGAAAGCTGGATCAAAGGAAAAGGGAAAGGGGAGGGGATGAAGAGAGGTAAGATTGTCCAGCTGGTTTTCTGGCGTAATACACTGCTTTGTCAAAATGAGCTACTAGACTGATAACATACGTTTAACGGTTAGGGTTCTGGTTAGGTTTATGGTTGGGGTTTAGGGTAAGGGTAAGGGTAAGTCGTATGTCTTTGGGTTTGGTTTAACCCAAATATATGGACCTTAATCCTACCCTAGGATCCTAACCTTAACCCTTGCGTACAGTCAGTAGTGGGCAGTCATGGGTAAGAGGTAAGGATGTCAGATTTGTAGCCCAAAGGTTGCCGGTTTGACTCCCGACCCGCCTGGTTGGTGGGGGAAGTAATCAACCAGTGCTCTCCCCCATGCATCCTCCTCCATGACTGAGGTACCCTGAGCATGGTACCGTCCCGCCGCACTGCTACCTTTCGAGCACCATTAGGGGCTGTCCCCTTGCACAGGTGAGGCATAGATGCAATTTTGTTGCGTGCAGTGTGCAGTGTTCACTTGTGTGCTGTGGAGTGCTGTGTCACAATGATAATGGGAGTTGGACTTTCCCAGTTGGGCTTTCACTTTCACTTCACTTTCAGTATCACAGCTCGATGGGTAGACAATATCGACAGGACACCAGAAAGCTGGAGCAATGGAAAAGGGAAAGGGGATAAGGGGATGAAGGGAGGAAAGACCAGAGAGAGTAGAGAGAGAGAGGTTCCATTGGCCCATTGTTTCAGGGTTCTATTATTGCAAGGGGAGAGGGGGGAAATCCCCCTTTAGGCAGACCTAGGCAGACCTAAGGACTGTTCTATTCAATGCTAGGAGCATTATGACACGGCCCTTTAGGCAGACCGGAACCTGGTCATGTTAGGTGCCCATAGCAACCTATTACATTGGCATATCTCTATATACTTAAAGAATCTCTGGAAAGACCGTCCGGCTGGCTAGCTAGCTGGCTGCGTTCTTGGCATGACGGCAAAGGAACAGCTGGCCTTTGTCATATCTGAGAGGGGCATAGTGCTGGCCAAACACTGCAGATGGTGCTGTTACTCTCCATACCCTCAATAAACAATAGGCTTAGACCAACAGCTGCCCGGGGACGGAAACTAACACTCGCGTCTATCTCGCTCTCTGTCTCAGTCTATATAGCTCTCTCACTCTCTCTCTCTGTCTCTCTATCTATCTCTCTTTCGGGGCAGTGTCATACTACGCCAACTCTCTCACAGTCAGTCAGTCACTCTTCACAGGGCATTTCACTTCATCCATCACACCCATATTTTACCCTGTTCCCACACTGTGTCTTCAGTACACCCACATATGCACCCACACACACACACACACACACCCCTTCATACACACAAACACACACTCGCAGTGAAGTGGAACAAGAGGCTTATGGGGGGAATATGATACAGCCGATGAGTTTATTACTCATTGACTCATTGAAGTATAAATAATGACGCCATGACATTAAAATAAAAACAAAATTCTCTTCACTCAATCGCAATTCACATGGGAGCCCTCTCTCATCTGTCTGTCTGTCTGTCTGACTGCCTGCCTGCTCTCTCTCTCTCTCTCTCTCTCTCTCTCTCTCTCTCTCTCTCTCTCTCTCTCTCTCTCTCTCTCTCTCTCTCTCTCTCTCTCTCTCTCTCTCTCTCTCTCTATGTACTACCCAGCCCAATGGACCCCTCATTTATATGATGTTAACACGTAAAAACAAAAATATGGACTCCCTGTGGTCCCTCCCTGGTGGCTCCCACTATACCCCTATAGCCCTGTGGGCGCACACACCCACACGAACGCACACATGCACGCGCACACACACACACACACACACACACACGAACACACGCACACACGCACATAAACACAACACACACACACACTCACTCGCACACAAATCCAACACACATTACCAACCATGCATTTCCCTCAGGAAACCATTTCAGATAGCACATCAATAATCGTCGCTCACACTTTGATGTTATCGGTTGTTGTGAACATCATATCATTCCTTGCCCACATGTTAACTCCATGGACACATGTCATAACTCAGCCCCATTCCTGACACACCATTCCTTGTCTCACCTCCAGGGTTGGACCTGGCCTCTGGCATACAGGGCATCTCCCGTTGGGCCAACAGTCCTTGTAGGGGGCCGATGCTGTTGCCATTCTTATTTTTTTTGGTAACACTTTACTTCACGCCAGCATTATGCGTATCATATAATAGTGTCATAATGCAGTAATCCATGTGTTATAAACATTATGTCAATGTCAAACACTTTATGACTTTGTCATTAAGTGACATTTGGTTACGGCGAAGACAGCCCTAACAATGTTGAGTTTTCATGACCATACATATAACATTTGACATTGATGTCATGTTTATGACTCTTTTATGACCGTGTCATGACACTGTTTTGACACTACTATGACACTATTGTGTCACACATATGATGCCAGTGTCAAGTAAAGTGTAAACTATTTTTTTAGAGACTGCCCCACGATGTGGATGTTCATAAATGCCTGGGTCTTTTTTTGTTCCCAGCCAATCCTGCTCACCTTCACAGCGTGCATTTTTGTACTTTCTCATAGCTCTGAGCTATGTCAGTTCCAGTACTCGTTTACTGTAAGTGTTTTATGACTTTGTTCTGATGTGTTTCTGCCTCAAAGCTTTATTTAAGAAAAATAATAAAAAAAACTTGGTGAAGGAAGCCAATAAAACTGAAATACCAGCAACTTCATTGGGACTTCATCTCTTTTTTAACTCACTTTTTTGTCAACTCGATATGTGTCTTTGAGTTGTTGACACAGAAAGTTGTAAAGGTTTACACTCTTGCACATGCACACACATACACTGAACATGAGAGGTGGGCTAAGGTGAACTTTAATTTAACTTGGCAAAGAATGAGACTTTGCACGTGGCGCTTATGTAGTCTAGGCAACAAGAAAAAAAGCCCGGGTGCCTTCATCATGTTCGAGGCAACTTTACCCTCTAGGTAAGGAGAAAGGCTTAGCTCGCTGCCTCACAAACACTTGCCACATAGCACACACACACACACACACACACGCACATACACACTGGGAGACAGAGGCTGGCGCCGAACTCGACAGCACGAACACTGATATCCGTCACCCATTTCATTTGTGGTCAGATCTAGGAATACCTGTCCCCCTCAACCCCTCCCCTCGCTCGGTCTCTCGTAGCCTACTCGTTCTCTCGCCCTCTCTCTCGTTCACACACACAGATACAAGCAAAGAGAAAGAGAGAGGGAGCGCTGCCGGGTCGGCTTACAGTTCTGAAGTGCTGCGTGACAGCGGACCCAGAGCGCGAGAATGGAGTTTTTGCTGAAACTCGCGCTCTGTTGCACTGTCGGTCTTCTAGGAGTAACTGGATTTGACAATAGGTATGTCCTTTTTTCTCTCAACATTTTTATTCGTTCATTGGTGTGTATGTGCTTTTTTATATGACCGTTCGCCTAGTGCCTTTAACTGACATGCCAAAAAGTCTAACAGCATGAACAGAAAACTCTTTGAAGACTTTTAAGTCGGCTTGTTGGCTAATCGTATATTCCGTTGGTAAGATCACTTTCACATGGTAGAATGGGGAAAAGCCGCCTTTAATGTTGAATAGAAAATAAGCGGATTAAGATCTGTGTGAGTGAATCTGTGTGTGTGTGTGTGTGAGAGAGAGAGACCAAACGCGCGCGTTCTGGCTCGGTGTATCCAGCACCCTGGCCTGTGTGTGCATAGTGGTTTCTGTGTAACAGCGTCTGTCTGTGTGCGTGTGTGTGTGTCTGCGGTTGTGTTAGGGGGTTGGGGATGCATTTTTTGTAAGTGAGGCAGAACGGGCATGCGGGACCGCGCTCAGTGCAGGCTCCGGTAATTCAAGTCCGAACACGAGTGGCAAGGGCCGAAATATGCGCTGCGCGTGGAATCATCCGAGCCTCTGGCGACTTAAAGTGAGCGCGTGACTGTGTGAGAGAGCACGATGGTGTGAATATTTTACCTCAGAAACACCACAGACGGGACCACACACGCGGCGCAGACATTTGCTAAAGCACGTATCACAGATTGGTGCCTGTTGGTGGTGATGTTTGTGACTTTAAACAAGTGGGTCACGGTCTAGAGATGCCCCACACACACCGCCTACCCTCAACACACAAAACGATTAACATACCGTGACACCTCCTTGTTCGACATTGAATGTTATCGCACTATACCCTTTTTATTCCCTTCTATGA
>NC_085877.1:31895075-31900075 GCF_034702125.1 Engraulis encrasicolus | reverse complement strand
AAGAGAAAAAGAAGAAGAGAAAGAAAACAGCGAAATTGACAGTCCGGTGCTTCCTGCATGACAGTATGTGTCATGAGTCTATTCATAATTGCTACATCTGCTCCTGAAGCCAGCTGGATTTAGCTGCAGCACGGTACACTAGAATCAAGCGGCCTGCTCCAGAATCAACAAGGTGTGAAACGGGAGCTGGGGTTTTTACTTAATGACGAAGTAGAAACACTGCAATGTAGAAGCGCTAAGCTTTGAAATCCCGGGCCAAAACAACGTGCCTTGGAATACTGGCTTGCAGGGCCGCTGCTAAGGTTTTGGAGGCCCTAAGCGTAATTGGTCAGGAGGCCCCCTCATAATTCAATAATACTAATAATAATCTACTAACTAATAGATATAGTCCTATGTTTTGTAATGTAATTTCATATTTTTTTCATTACATTTTCAAGTCAATCCCAATTTAAGAGGCCCCAATTTTGGGGGCAAAGTGGTTGGTGCCCTTAGCACTATGCATAGTCTGCTTATGTTTGTTTGTTTCTTGTTGCTTAGCCAGGCTGTGGTTGTGGATGGAGGAACACTGGAAACCTTAGTCTTTGATAAACATCGCCTGGAATACTTGGCTGCTAGCAAACATCTGAGGCTGTAATTGAGATCCATTTTATATATTTATTATTATTGTGATTGATGGGCCATCACTAGCGTTGTGGGTACACTCTGACTGTCACTCCAACAACCTTGCTCTTTGATGCAGTGAGTCAATGCCCCAGTTTGTATCCCCGAAGGTCTGGGTTCAAGTCCTGGCGGGACTACTCTACTCCCCTTCTCAACAATTATCATAAGATGTTTGATGACTTGTCTTGAAATACGAGCGCAGAGAGAGTTGCACTGGTTGCACTCGATTGTTGTGGAGAAGAAGATGGCGTCATGTCTGACAGCTGGTGTGTGTGTGCGTGTGTGTGTGTGTGTGTGTGTGTCTGTGTGTGTGTGTGTGTGTGTGTGTGTGTGTATGTGTGTGTGTGTGTGCGTGTGTGTGTGTGTGTGTGTGTGTCTGTGTGTGTGTGTGTGTGCATGTCTGATGTCTATGTGGGTTGGGGGTTAGAGTGTAGCATTACCAGCTATCACTGCTGCTATAACTTGGCAAGATTGAAGCCATCTTTAAAAAGCGCCGACATATTTCTCCTAACAGCTGTGTCTTTGCTCCATATGATTTTGGCTAAGAGCCACTCATCGTCTCTCAACATGTTGACTAACTTGAAAAGCTTTTTTGGCAACTATCAGGACTGGACTGGAATCAAAAAAGGCCCATTTAGACCCTACCGTGGCCTAACGGTAGGGCACTGGGTTACTACGCCGGTGGCCCTGTTTCGATTCCAGCCCGTGTCATTTGGCAAACCTTCCCCATCTCTCTCTACCAGCTCAGTTCCTGTCTCTTTGTAATGGTCCTGTCACAATTAAGTCCCCAAAATCCCCAAAATATCTTTAAAAAAAGGCCCGTTAAGATTGTGGCCCATCGGTCCCTGAGGACTGTTGGCCCACCAGAAAAGGATAGATTACCAATCCAGATTACCTGCCCGCAAAATACAGGCCTGGCAACAATAACATCAATGTTTCACAGGATTAAATGTAAAATATTCCCAATTTAGACCATTAGCCATTTCATGATTTGTGAACGATTAATACTTTTGGCCCGTTGAGCACAGAAAGTAACAATTGCTGTCATGTGTGACGGATGGATTCAGCCAAAAGGGCGGGGAGTAAGTCTTGCTGTTTGGGATCCCATGACTACGAGGCTTTTTTTTGTCTGTCAGGCTTTCGAATGTTATTGTGATTGATTGAAAGCATGTCTGACAGCTGGTTTCATTTTGAGGCCTGGTTTACCAGCTGTTGTGGCTTGAAAACCCCAGTAAGACTGAATCAGCCAGGCTTAAACTAACTACGCAAAAGATTTTAACATTCAAAGACTCAAAAATCTGCTACATTTTTGTAAAAATGGGTTCTGGGAACAGTGATGAATCAGTTTCAGGGGATTAATTAATGTCCAAGGCTGAATTATGACTTGGGAACGATTGATCTTCCAGGCCTGTTGAGAACAGAAAGTAGCACATGACAATTGTGGTCATGTTTAGCAGATGGATTCAGTGAGGGTGGGGTGTTGGTGTGGGTTACCAGCACGTCTTGCTGTTGGGGTCTTGCTAGGGATCCCATGATGACTGGTGCATTTTAGTCTGCCAGGCCTTCAAAGCGTTCTCTCACACACAGTCACACAACACCACAAGCACACATACATACGGTAATAATCATACACACACATATGCACACACACACACCCGCACACACACACACAAACAAACACAAACACACACACACACGTTCTGAGTTGTCATTATAGGTTTCCACGGTGTGAGCCTCTGGTCTCCTCTGCTGAGCTTTCACACGGCGGGCGAGACAGACGGAAGATTACGGCTTACATTCAACACACAGCGGAAACAAAACACACTCGCTAATACGCCCACGACTGATGCACTGATGCATGGCTACTCAACGCGTCTCTGTCGGCTTCCTACACACCTCAGTGGGTTTTGTAAACATTAGTGAAGTCATTTTAAGGAATGCACCTCCGTACTGTAGACTTAATAGGGCGGTGTGTTGTTTTTAAAATTTTTGAGAGTCTTTGTAACTTTTGAGAGTACAGTATAGTAGTATACAGTACATAGTATAGTATAGTATAGTATAGTATAGTATAGTATAGTATAGTATAGTATAGTATAGTATAGTACAGGGGTTCCCAAAATGTTCCATGCCAAGGCCCCCCTGATATGGGCCGTACCACACTATTTTTTCTGCGCAACCGGTTTCACAACTCGATGAAATTAGTGCATTCCTAAAACCATTCAAGTACTACAGAAAGCATAATACATGTATAAACATTGTAAAGAAGAAAATTATTCCACTGGGATTATTTAGCTTATTTTTGGTTTATTTTTATATTTAAGTTATTTAATGTATTTCATTATTTTTCCTGCCAACCTGCCGCGGCCCCCCAGGGGTCCCCGGCCCCCACTTTGAAAACCACTAATATAGTAGAGTATAGTATAGCATAGTGCAATATAATTTCTTGGCTATGAATAGATGGTTACTGTGGATAACAAATACAGTATACGTATATGTAGCCTATACCGTCTACAATTGACCTTTTATTTGCTGTCATCCAGGCGTATATTGTACTAATAGTGTTTTTCTTTTGCAGCTTTACTCAAGATAAACATACCGCCCAGACCACCGAGAATCACAATCATCCCACCAGATATCCCCACGACGTCTAAAGCCACAACAACCAAAGCTACAACAACCAAAGCTACAACAACCAAGAGACCCACAACCAAAGCAGTGAGGAAACCCATACGAAAGCCAACAACAACCATCAAAAAACCACCACCTCCTCCACCACCACCAACGACTACTACAACAAGGAAACCTACAACCACCACCACCACAAGAAAACCAACCACCACAACCGCGTCAACCACAACACCTCCACCACCACCTACAACAACTACAACTACGATTCGTCCAACCACAACCAAAGTGACCACAAGGGATACCCCAACGCCTACAAAGCCTACTACATTGGATACTACGCTTGTAGCAACGGAACCCCAAACAACCACTACCGTGGCAACCACCACCACAACAACGGAACTTGTAACAACTGTTGCAACCACCACGACACCGATTACCACGACAACGGTGCAGCCCACGCCTGTCAGGGTGTCGAAGAAGCCCACTGCACCCCCGACGACAACCCCACTGGTAACCACGGTGATGACTACAACGGTCATCCCTATGGATACCACCACTTTCAACAATAACATCGTGGACACGCCCAAGCCCAGAGGGGATGTGCACAGTGAGTACATGCATTGGAGCGTGCATGCACACGCACGCACGCATGCACGCACACACACACACACACACACACACACACACACACACACCCTTCAGAATATTCAGAATACTTGTTTGTTTGATCAATTCCTCATGCTCTGACATTTTGCCAGTCTTTTGTCAGCAATATCCAGCCTAAGGCTACCAAAACGTTGAAGCCATTTTTCTCTGTTTCAATGTTGGCATACTTACTGCACTTTGTCTTTGTAGGGCAGTACAGCCGGTTGTGCATATTTTTAGTCCGGTTTTAAAGCAAGTTGGTGGGTGGTGGGTTGGCCCCATTCTCATAGTGATCATACAGTATATACTGTTGAGTGTGAAAATGAACTGAAGTGCCCTATACAGCAAACAGGGGGGGTGGGGTGGTGAGTGGAGAGTGCGTCCGGTCATTTGTCCCAGGCCCAGAAAGAAGGGGGTCTCAGAATTGGGTCGTCATTACATTGTATGTATCGAGAAGAGGGCCCTTTACAAAGACTTTGTCTTGGGCCCTGCAAAAACTGTCTGCAGGCTTTTGAAACACATATACCGGTAAGCTGTAGCTTTCGGCTAAGTGTATCTTTTGTCAACATAGTCAACAGATTGTTGTGTGGTGGTTTGATGCCATTCTCATACTAATGAAGGACATAGTGCTGAGTGTGAAAAATGATCTTAAGCACCCTATATTCCAAATAAGCTGTAGCTAGCTAGCAGAGTTTATTTTAAGTCGACATAGTTCCAGCAGGTGTGTGTGTGTGTGTGTGTGTGTGTGTGTGTGTGTGTGTGCGTGTGCGTGTGTGTGTTGTAGCTCAACCCCATTTTCATAGTGATGAATGAGTGCGGATGACCAGTGAGTGTTTTGGTGCTAGCCTATGATGATGAACAGATGACTTGTAGTGACACTAGAGCTCAACAGTCAGCCAGCGCTAACAGCAGTAATAACCAAAACAAAGAGGCCATCTTGGAACAGATGCTGTTACCAAACTCAGTGTTCAGTTAATGATACACAGGGCAACTTTTTTGAGTGATGTGTCCTTTTCAGTTACACACACACACACACACACACAAAAAAGGATGGTACTAGTATTTAT
>NC_085877.1:31882575-31885075 GCF_034702125.1 Engraulis encrasicolus | reverse complement strand
CATCCCCCTGCGCTGAAAATGTTACACTGACTCACACGTGGACATGTTATGTATGAAATTACCCACATAAAAAAGAAATAGCATTAATACCACAGTAGCTCACAATGAGGCATACAATTTCATAGTAGCCTTATCGAAAAAAAATGTGCCCTTTCAAATCATATCAGTGTTCTATGCAGGTCTCATTTATTTAAAATTGAACACAACATGTTGGATGCCAACAAAAAACATTTCAATAACACAAGTGTACGTGTAAATTACTTATTGTATACAATATTGAAGGCTTGCACAAAGGTGCCTGAGACTGAATTACTTACTTTTTGTTACGTCCAAAAAAAAAAAAACAGATCCCACTCAGTTGCCAACGTCGCCTCTCCCCAGGAGTAACACGAACAGGGCAAGTTACATACTTAACTATACATTTATTATGCACAAAATTACTATTTGTCCTCAGAAAGTTAACAGGTTAATCATTTGTTAGCATATTACTCTAAGTGGAACATCATGGAAGAAATGGAAACCCCCACCCACCCATGTTCAATCACTGATGAAGTGATATTTTAGCCTTCAATGCCAGTTGTAAGATGCAATAAAACACGTCTATTAAAATTTCAAGAAAAAGTGAGCAGTTGTGATGTAGTGGTTAAGGAATTAGTCTTTAGATTGGAGGGTTGCACGTTCAAATCCCTCCCTTACTATACACACACCATATACCATGACTGAAGAACCCTTGGGCAAGGCACCTAAAATGCTCCAGGTTTTAACCGATACCCTGTTACTGTAAGTTGCTTTGTATAAAAGTGTCAGCTAAGTATAATGTAATGTAAAAACAGTAACGTTATCTGTTACAGATATCTAGATAGATATGTCATCCCAAAGCTGTCAAACTAAATGTGATGGATTAGGTGGCGAGTGTATTCACACCATAATCAATCAAAGAAGGTGTACCCGTAGACTCCTTGTATGTATTTTGACAACTGATTGTGAGAAAATGTTATGTTATGTTTTATAGGGCCTATATCAGATGTCGAACTTCATAATTCAATGCAGATATCAACTGGTGTGTACTTTTGGTGTTTATACATATCAATATGTCGGCAAGTCAAAAGGATCAAGGTATCAATACACACACACAAACACACACAAAGACAACTCCATGCGTGCTTGGGCACATTTATTTGCATGTCCATTATGTTATACAGAGCGAAACAAATCAAGAAAAAGTTGAACGCTTTAATTTTTTGCAGAGTTAAAGGACACTAAAGAACCATTACATGTAAGTTGTAGAATATTCTAAACCTCAAACAGCATAGCAGATTTAGTGTGAATGTAATTTAAGCTAAGAGCTCACCATAGACCCATTTCCCATAGCACTGGAGTGGGAGCACACTTTGGGGACAGGCAGTGATACACCATTATGTGACATACACTCTCTAAGTCCCATGCAAGTGCAAATGTTACATACTGAACAGCATGTGTCCAGAGAAGGTGGTATGGTGGTCGTGATTGTCCCTCACCCAGGCATTGGCCCTCAGTTTCAGATACACACGATCTCCCACATTCATCAGCAGAGAAACACCATTAGATGATGCAGCATGATAGGCGTAGACAGCACCGTAAGTGTAAACAATAGGATCACTATTCTTATACAGATGAGCCGCAGTGGGTCTCCCTCCGTGGCTGTCTGCAAACAGGTGGACCTCAAAGTGGTATACGCCCTTGACAGGAGCCGTGAAGACACCTGAAAGAGAGAAAGAAACAAGTAGACAACCAATGAACACCCATACAGATGTTAATGTCTACAACCGCATATCACATTGTATGCAACCAGAAAAACAACACCAAGTAATCAATGGAAAATAACAATCAAATCATGATTTATAAAAGACTTCTCACCAGTGGCTGGGTTGTAGGCATTCCCAATGTTGGTGATGACGTGCTTGAAGACCAGAGTCGTTGCTTTGGGGAAGGGGCCTGTATGTGTATCTCCTGCTTCCACCAGTGATGCAGAGAAAGCCACCTTGCTCTCGTCACTTCTCTCTTGTTGCTTCTTAACATCTGCTCTCGTTGCCTCTTCTTTCTCTTCAAGGGCTTTCAGCTTGGTGCCCATGGTCTCCACTTGCTGCTTCATGGCCTCCAGTTGTTGTGCGAGCCCTTCATCATAGTCTACCAGGGTGCACATGGCTCTCAGCACAGCCGTGTGGTTGGGATGGCAGCTTTGTGGAGTTGAGGCTTCCTTTTCATCATGGACTCCAACAGGGTCTGCTGCAACCTGAAGCAGACCTGGCCAGAATAGCACCACCACCACCACGGATCCAAGAGTCTTCATGCTCAACAACACAGTTCAGTTATCCGCTCTATAGGTACTGTAAGTGCTCTCCGTCAGTGTCAGCGATGCACTGTGTGAGGACAAGGTGCACATCGCACCAATTTATAAACGAGTCCCAGCCAATCAGGAGAGCGGAAATTAAGAAAGTTGTAGAAACGCGACGAGTGTTTT
>NC_085877.1:31830075-31855075 GCF_034702125.1 Engraulis encrasicolus | reverse complement strand
CGTTATTGCTCTCTGTTCTTAAATATTCAGTTGTACACACAAAATATATCAAGTAGGCCTATAAAGTATTACACTGTGAGGACATACTGTGTTGTGCTGACCTTTTCTGAAATTCGCCCTGCTCTTCAAAACATCAAGTTTTTTACCCAAGACTATTAAAGTCTGGATTATGGATTGAGGACATTATTGCTCCTGGCTTGAGTTCTTCTGTAATTTCTCCTTTGAGTTTCATTTATTGTATCATGTTAAGAGGAAACAGGTGTGTGCATATCTCGGTGTGCTGCCAGGACTTTAACGATGGGAATGTGCGGATGGAGAGAGGATTGAGGATCAGATGGGTGCAGGTTTAAATCCCATTCCAATCAGGACAGTGGTTCCCAAGATGGGGGTCTGTTTGCCTGATTATCATCGACTTCCTTATCTCTGTTTGAGACTTGGTCTGACCCTTTGCTTAACGATTAATGTTTCCAAACGGCATGGTAGACCCGCCTCCCTCGGTTTGCAACTGGTGGAGGCCAGAAAGAGCTGAGCTGAAGTTTAAACCAAAGACTTTCTTAGTCTCTGCTTACGTAAGCCCTGACACTGCCCTGAACACGCCTCTACAGGGCCGTTGGAGCTGCTCAAAGTTGATTGGTTCCCAAAAAAGTGGGTGGAGCGTCTGATTTTTCCGGTGCGCTTAAATAATATGTACATTGCTCATGGCCTGACAACATAGAAGCTAGAAAGTGTGTGTAGTACAGTGATTATCAACCTTTTCCTTTTTTCCATGTGGCTATAAGGATGATGCTTTTTGGTTATTGGTCATTTTTGTCCGCAGCCATTCAAAACACAAGAATGTTGCAGGCAGCGAAATAACAAGAGTAGAAAGAGCAGCGATTGTACTGTATTCATATTCCCACCAGCAGTAACTCCAAAATAATCCAATAAGAGTACTGATTTATCTTTCTTCTCCTCATACCAACCCCCTCTGGAATATCATTTGGGAGTCGTGACATGCACTAATATTGTCTCTGCAATAAAAAAAGAGACTGACAGTTTTATGGGAAATGCTTCCTGATATTTTTACCAGTAATAGAGTTGTTGTTGCAGCCAGGGTCTGCATGGCACTGGGTAGTCTCATACAGGTTGGGCAGCTCCCATGATGGGTGATAGCACCAGGGTGTGTGTGTGTGTGTGTGTGTGTTTGTGTGTGTGTGAGTGTGTGTGTGTGTGTGTGTGTGTGTGTGTGTGTGTGTGTGTGTGTGTGTGTGTGTGTGTGTGTGTGTGTGTGTGTGTGTGTGTGTGTGTGTGTGTGTGTGTGTGTGTGTGTGTGTGTGAGTGTGTGTGCGTGCGTGCGTGTGTGTGTGTGTGTCCTTGCGTGCATGCGTGTGTGTGTGTGTGTCTGTCTGTTTATGAGAGGAGGACAGTTGATGGGAGGCCTGCACTGTTGCTAAAAGACACAGAACAGAACTGGAAGCAAGTGGTCAATGGAAAAGAGGGAGAGGCGAGGAGAGGAGTGGAAGGTAGGAGAGAGGAGAGGAGAGGAGGACAGATAGAAGTGAGGAGGGAAAGAGAAGATAGGGGAGGAGAGAGAGAAGAGAGGAGAGGAAAGGAGAGAAAGGGAAGAGAGAATAGGAGGGCCTAGGAGTAAAAGACCTGAGAGGAGAGGGGAGAAAGCAGGCAAGAGGAGGTGGGAAGGAAGGAGAGCAGCAGCTGAGAGGAGAGAGATGGGTAGAGAAGAGAAGAGGACGGGAGAAGAGAGAAGAAATGAAGAGAAGAGGAAAGGCGAAGACAGGAGAGTAGAGGTGAGGAAAAGTGTAGAAGAGACACTGGAGAAAGATGACAGGTCAGGAGGGGGTGAGAGAGGGGAGGGGAGGTGAGGAAGGGAGAGAGGAGAAGTGAGTAGAGGATTTGAAATGTGAGGAGGAGATGACTGGAAACAAGAGAAGAGAGGAGAGAGGAGCATTGAGCAGAGGAATGGAAATATAAGGAGGGAAGCGTACAGTGGTGAGAAGAGAGGAGAGGGGAGGTAAGGAGCAGAGGCGATTCTAGGGTCAGGTGGGGCCCCAAGCGAAAACGCAAAAAAATGAGCATTTGAACCAAAATCGCCACTACTGTGGTAAAATGTGGGCTGTTAATCACTATCTAGGGGCTTGGGGGCCCCAAGCGGCTGCCTGCCTTGCCTGATGGCAAGATGCACCTCTGGTGAGGAGACGACTGGAAGTTAGAGTGGTGAGTGGAGAGGAGAGAGGAGTACAGAAGGGCTGAGTACTTTACTTTAAGTCTTCATGGTTAGCTGGCCTCACACCCCCTGTCCTGAAGAGGAAGAGAGGAGAGAGGGAACTGGCCTTACACCCCTTCTCCTGGAAAGGAAGAGAGGAGAGAGGGAAAGTACAGAGGAGGTTAGGAATGAGAGGAGAGGTGAGGAGGGATTTGGAAAATGAAAGGTGAGGTGAGGGGACAAGGGGTGTTGAAAGAGGGGGTTAAAGTGGGACTGAGAATCCAGGGACCTACATATAGATGAGGGCCCCACAGGGAGTCAGCTTTTTATGTTTACAAAAATATACATTTTATATAGCCTACATCAGTGGTGCTCAAACTGTGGTACGCGTACCACTGGTGGTACTTGAGACATCTCTGGTGGTACTTGGAAGAATTCATTTTTGTGCATTGATTTGAAGGCTGATTTAGTTGTTGCAGTCGAAAATGTCTCTTTGGTCTCACATTTTGTAATATTGAACTGTATGAATCTGAAAACCTAATGCAGAATAATACTAGACAAGCAAGACATTTAAAAACAAACTTGCTCTGTTGATGCCGTTATGAACCTCTCCTGTATTGACTGGCAAAGTGAATATGGAAGGCCTTTGCTGCGATATTCTAATGTTGGTTGTCAAGGTGGTACATGGAGAGCTCAATATTTTCTCGGGTGTTACTTCACACAAAAAGTTTGAGAACCGCTGGCCTACATCATATACTGTAAATGGGGGTCAACTGGAGCTGGGTCCATAGGGCCTAGAATTTGGTGCTATTACGTCCCTGGAGGGGAGCATAAGAAATGAGAGGAGAGGAGAGAAAAGGGGAGATGGGAGGACAGTAGAGGCAACTACTGCTTGATTTTAAATCATCGCCTCTTGCTGGCGCTCATCTTGAAGAAGAAGAGAGAAGAAAAAAAAGAAAGAGAAGGGAGGAGAGAAGGAGGAGGGTTGTGGAGGAGAAGAGAAGACAGTAGGGGTTGACTACTGCTTTTTTTAAAGTCATCACCTTGTGCTGACAAAGAGAAGGGAGAGAAGAGAGAGCAGGGAAGCAAAGTAGAAAAGAGAGGGAGGTGAGAAGAGGAGGATTGAGGAGGAGAGTAGAGGACATAAGCGTCAGCTTTATGCTGTATTTTAAGTCATCACCTCTTGCTGACCTCCTGTGTATTTCCAGCGTGCATGTTAAGCGTGTATGTGGGCCAATAATGGACATGTTAGTGTTTTTATTGACAACACATGACCTGGGACTCCCCGCCACCCACAACTAAAATTACACCCATGCACACACACACACACACACACACACACACACACACACACACACACACACACACACACACACACACACACACACACACACACACACACACACACACACACACACACACACACACACACACACAGACCATACATCTTTTAATAATAGAGATCACGAGAGTCATGCTGTAACATTTGTTGCAGTGTCTGCTAACAGCTTACAAAGATAGCACCTTATAATGTTAACCAATTACAAACAGATACAGTGAGTAATGGTGGGGGGAGTACATTTGAATGGCATTTACCTGTGCATGTAAATTTGCTATGTCTGCAAACAGACACACACACTCACAGACACACACACATATTTATATGTATAAATAAATATTTTCAAGTATGGTCCAAGTACAGTCATTTTGCAGCTAAAAATGGCTATTTTTGGAAATTCAAAATGGCAGACCATGGAGAAGATCCCCCTTTTCATGTATGAAAAGTGTTTTTTTCCACTATGAATACTAAGAATTTGATGGTGGTGGTAAGTATGCATGAAAAAGGCAACATTAGTGAATGGGCAGCATGACTAAAAATCTCACACAGTGTCCCTTTAAGTTACATTGCAATTATATTTTTTATGTTTATGTCTTTAACATTATGTTACGTTGTACTATGTTAGTACAAAACATAAGTGCGACTCTTTGGTGTGGAATTAACACTGCACAATGCACAGTGTGTTATCAAATTATTACATACGTCAAGGGGGTTGTGTTTCCGGTCGTATTGGTTTGTTTGACTGTCTGTCTGTTTCTTTGTTTGTCTGCCTGTCTCTGTTTGTCAGCAGGATAATTCAAAAAGTTTAATGAAACTTTGTGGAGTTGTTGGAAATGACCAAAGGAACAAGTGATTTCATTTTTTCCAGATCACGAACTGGAACTAGTATTTTTTAAAAGATTCTTAACCATTGCTAGACTAGAAATCTAGACACCCCTAGTGACCGTAAATTGAATAGCGTGACAGGCCGAATTTTGACATTCTAGTTTCTAACTCCACAAAACGAAGGCAGAAAGACTTGCTGTATGTAAAATAAAAATAAGGTCAAATGTTCTATCAAACAGCTTCCTCGGCAGAGGTCTGCGCTCTCGGAGTGCATTTCTATTTGTTATTGTTATTATTCAGTTGGATTGTGGAGCTTGTTATCTTGACGTCTGACTTGTGCTGTTGTTTTGTTGCAGCTAAGCTGAAGGTGCTGGCTGAGGCCAAGACGGCCAGTCCTACACCACCGGAGCCAGCAGGGGGCGGCATCACCACACCCTCCGCATCCCCCGCACCCAGACCTGCACCACGGGCTGAAGCCAGGAAGAAGAAAGGTAAGAGACACTGAAAAAAATCTGTAATGATAAGGTGCTATGTTCTTGTGACTGAATTTTCCAAAGTTTCACATTTAAGGCGGTTGTACATGTATTTAGACCTACTGTATATACAAGCACGCACGCTCGCATGCACGCACACACACACATACGCACACACACATTCACATGTAGCCTACGTACAGTATATGCATGCTGCTGACATACAGTACACAAACACACACACCCCGTAGATCAAAGAAGAAGAGTAACACACACACACACACACACACACACACACACACACACACACACACACACACACACACACACACACACACACACACACACACACACACACACACACACACACACACTGAAGCCAAGACCTGTTGAGGTGGTGTGCGTTTTTTTGGCAGTAACATCACAATCCCACCTTCCGCCTCCACATCCAAAAACAATTGACCATATTTGGTCATTATCATATTCACTTCCACTTTCATACCACATGCATCCTGTCCACAGAGTGTGTGTGTGTGTGTGTGTGTGTGTGTGTGTGTGTGTGTGTGTGTGTGTGTGTGTGTGTGTGTGTGTCTGTGGTGGGCCCTGTTTTGTCATCATCTCTTCAGAGTTCCTCAATGCACAAATCAGGTGGTGTATATGTTCTTTATTGGAAAGGACAAGTGACCATGTTTCCATGTTTTACATGCAACACAGACATTATAATATAGCGCGCGTGTGTGCGTGCGTGTGTGCATGCGTGTGTGCATGCGTGCGTGCGTGCTGGCGTGCTTGGGTGCTTGGGTGCGAACGTGCGTGCGTGTGTGAGTGCCTGCGTGAAAAATGAGATGTGGCTCTGTATACTGTGTGTACTGTATGTGTATGTGACAGGGCTGTTGACAGCTTTGGTCTGGCCAAGGGGAAAAAAATCATATGAAAAGTCCCCCTCCCAATACATGCAATGTAATGATGACCTCATTGTGGGCCTCCTCTCTCTCACTTGGCCCAGGACAGCTGACCTGTTTGTCCTCCCCTGTCATCTTGCCTCTGTGTACTACATGTACCTATGTGTGCCTTGTATGTTTGTGTTATTTGTGTGCATATGTGTGTAAATCTGTGTATGTGCATGCATGTTTCGGTCATCCATTAGAAGTTAAGCCTTATTTCCTCTATCTGGCTCCCTGTGCTGTAGTTGTTTTGTACAGTATAAAGGTGTGCTTTATGGCTTTTCATTGATTGGTCTTTGTCCCGTGGACTCAATCCAGGAGTGTAAATATGTGGCTTGTGTGTGTGTGTGTGTGAGAGAGAGAGAGAGAGAGCAGAACTACTGTAATTATCATGTACCTTTCAACTTTATTTGGACAGGGCAGTGAAGAATGGGACAGGAAATGAGTGGGAGAGCGAGACAGGGGAAGATCGGGTTATCACCCCAAGTTGGGAATTGAACCCGGGTCTCCCGCGTAGCAGTGCAGTGCCCTACCTTTTGAGCCACGGCAGGGCCTTTCATAATAGTAACATAATTCTGTTGCAATGTGTATCAATATGTATCAGTCACTAAAAATGGTATTGTAGAGGACAACAGAAAATGGCCGTCCACAGCCTCACAACAGTGTGCATCGTCTCCTTTTTCGTCTTTCTGGTTCGGTGAACCTAAAAACAATGGAGTGACAGGTTAGTCATGCATTTTGTCTTTTGGCCTCCTGAACTTAAAAAAAAAAACAATATCAGCTTAACCATTGATGTTATGAAACTGGTAGTAATGAAACATGTACTCACACAGACACAGACACAAGCACGCGCCGGCACACACACACACACACACACACACACACACACACACACACACACACACACACACACACACACACACACACACACACACACACAGTAACTGTAGACCAGTTAAGTCACCTGTGTTGGAAGGAAACTGCACATTTTTTACTCACATGACATACTGGGGTGATTTGAATCGATCGATTGAATCGTACAGCCCACGATTCAATTAATCTATTCCTCCACAAATGAATTGATTAATCGTTATAAATTGATTAGTCGATTTTTGTAATTATTGCACTCATTTTGTGAGGCATTTTATTTTCCTCATGCAGTAATAATAATGCTGACCATAATAAAGATGTCCCTCAAATGGAATGCATGCAGATATTTCAGCTTTTGTTGATTTATTTAAGATATCACTCATAAGCCAAGCCTGTGAGATAAAAAAATATATATATCTAGAAAAGAGGAGCTGGGCGGGCACCTCTACCATCCTCAGTGGAATGGGAGCATGAAATGTTTACTCAGACACCTTAATTCAATTAAATCTTAAAGACGAAATGAAGCAGTGACCTAATATAGGGGTCTATAACACCAGTAAGATAAGCCAGCAAATATATTTTTTTTTGAAGTCTGATATTTAAGCCGTTAATAAAAAAAATAAAGCACAAACACGTAACGTTTCTGTTAACGTTTCCAGCCAACAGCGGGTGACGTCACGCGAATGGTGTCCTATTCTAATGCTGTTATGATAGTAGTGAATTAAACATTTGGGCCTTGCGTGGCTGATTATGAGCTTATTTGCTTAACCCAAATGAAGCAAGAATACGTGTCTGGGTGGGACAGAACAAATATGAGGCATGAAGGTAGACAAGACATCCCATCACATGAACTACAGGTAAACAAGCAGCTTTTTTGCTAAGGTGACAAGTCGCTAACAAATTTTGGCATGAGCCAACATGATCACTTTCATAATCGTGCAATGTTGCAGTTCCCTACCTTCATCTTCCGATGATTTCGCCAACATTTTCCAAGCACCTGAATTCATTTTACTTCATGTGCCCACGTTTATCGGTGTTATGCAGTCAAATCCAATCCAGCCAGTTTGAGGATGCATTCGCGGCTTTTATAACAAAATAGATTAATACAGTAGATGCAGCTACTTTAATAAGCATGCCATAACTTAATTTAGGACATGATAGTTTAATGTGTGTACTCATTTCCCGTGGCATCAACTTCAAATCCCCAAAGCTCCTCCAACTCCGAGAGCGAGACGAGAGAGGGGATGGGATAGCCACACACACACAGGCTGCGTCCCTTCCCTTCACAAAGCTTTCCAAACTTCCGCCAATTTTGCATCTTATTTTCTTTTACTGAATTGGACCACATAGCCAACTTAACGACATGTGCTTTCAGATTAGCGTCCAACAATGCAGGAAAAAGACGTTATTGGTGACGGTCTGTCACTACAAACCTATGAGAGCGAGCAGCCCCACAGTCCTGACCTATGGTGGATGCAATAAGGGCGTTCGTGATGGCGTAATTTTGACGAAGTTGAAAATTTGCTAGGCAGCGAGCATGCTCAGTGTGTCCGCGTGAAGCATCATGGTTAGAATTTGCCGTTCACGACGCAGTTGAAGGGAGTGACCTCTGCGCGGCAGTCGTGTCACATGGCGTTGAACCATCGCGGGAACAAAAGTTTTGTCAAGCTGCCACGCAGTAACAAAAACCTACTGCACTGGGCAGAAGACCTCCTCCATGATGTGAGGAATCTGCCGTTATTGGTGTTCATAGCTCATGTGATTCATATGTGTGTAGTTGAACGTGCTTCATTTTCTACATGCTGAAATGCATTTCATGCTCAAATGCAGCATACTCAGAGTGGTATCATCCATATGTATGGTCGCACAACCCACTTACAACAGTAAAAAAAGAAACAAACCACCCTGTCGTCAGATGCTCCATCTTCGCCACGTTAGGAGTGTATGCCGTAGGTTACAAAACCAGTATTATTCCGCGGGCTGCCTGCTCGACGGTTAGAGTAGTGGTTGCGCGCCTGACTTCCATTCATGAGGTCCCCGGTTCGAAACTGCACCGAAACACGGGGAGTCTTTAGTTGCTGATGGTTAATGTGGAAACAGACCCGTTGCGAGCGACTTATCTTGTCCTTTATGTATGAGAGTGCACGAAACAGAGTGGCCTTTGTGGTTGGCGCGCCATGGTAAAGCTACATATTGAACACCTGGGTTCAATCCTCGCAGGATGGGTTGGCGCTGTTAAGTAATTTTAAAACGGTCCTATCTGAATGACGACTTTGGTCCCAAAACACAAAATGAATAGCCTAAAGTGAGTACTAATTAACTGAATTATTACATGGAAGTGAAGCCAAATCATCACAAATGTAACTAAGACTTGAACTGTGATTCACTGAGTGGTAACCTGTATCTCTACCACAAGACCACCCGATTTCTTTCCGAGACGCAGAGAGAGTCTCGAATTTCACAAGCATGTGCCGACGATGGTAAGCGCGTCATGGAATTAGCGCCATGATTATTTAATTCCACGAGAGGGCGCCCTGGTACACCCGCTGTCAAAATAGGTAGATCCACCCACAGACCTATAGATCCACCTTCTTTGCCGCTGTTGAAATCTCGTCGTCCTGATGTGTCCAGCTTGGTTGCGACGCAGTTATCCCCTCCTTTTTATGACCAAGCAAATCACGTTTTGATCAAATCTTTTGCTCCGTGGTTGCAAACGAGCCTAATGGGTGGATGGCTGCAGCTATCCCACCATGCTCGTAGCAAAGGCTTTTTGACACAAAGTGATAATGACACTTGGCATTTCTCTTTCATCTGATAGTAGGTCTATAACATAGAAGACCCAGGGACAATGTAAAATGAACCCCTCGTCCTTCTTCAATTTTACTGCCACGATTAGAGTCAGTTAGCGCTGTAGTTAGCACACGCTAACGTTAAGTGAATGGAAGGTTACATTAGCCACCAACGTCTACCATTCGCGTTACGTAGGCGGCGAACATGGCTGCGCCCTTGTGGGGAAACTCGGTAATAACATGTCATTTTTCAGCAAAACTACTTAAAAGTGCAGTCCAACGAACATCCATTCGTTTATGAAAATAAATAAGCCGCCAAAAAATGATAATAGTTGCCAGTGCTTCATTTCCACTTTAAGACATTTAGCAGACAGCATGTGACAGTTTTAGTCCATGCATATAATCAAATTACCATTAAAACAGGATATTGATTAGAGCTACATGACTTACATATTGAGGTCTGGTTCCTCCATTGAATCTCGTTTTACAGGTATAAAGTCTATAAAATCGCCACCACCACACAGCCCTGATTCTAGATGTAGTGTTGAGCAGTTCTGTATTCCATAGGCAGACAGTTTCATGTCGTCCTCCAACGGCTTGCGTCCATAGATCAGTCTAATCTCTTCTAGAGCTGACAGGTTGATACATTTTTTTTTAAAAAAAATTATACACCAGGAGTGTTCACTTCAATGCATGCCATGCCACTGCCATTTCGTTTAAAAAAAATATGTCCAATAACAAGGGATAAAACACAGAATTAATTGTCAAGTGACATTACATCACTTAGCTGGTACTTTTATCCAAAACCCCTTATATGTAATTATTTACAGGGTATTGGTTACAAAGGATTAGTTGCCTTGCTCAAGGGCACTTCAGCCATGGATGGAGGCATGAACAGTTATGAACAGTTCCACAGGGGCCATTGTAGTGGCACAAAACCCTCTGCCCCCCTGTTAGAAAGGTGATGATGCGAATGAGCTTTATCATTTAGAACGACAATTCCCTTAGACACATGCCAAAAATCAACAAAAAATGGCTTCATTAGAATAAGATTGAGGTTTTGTAATGGCCCAGACAGAGTTCAGACCTGTATGACACAGAATATCTGTTGGGCGATCTGAGAAGGACTGTGCTGATAAGATGCATTTGCAATCTGTCAGATTTGGAGTGCTTTTGCAAAGATAAATGGACAAATATTGCCACAAAAGAAGACTGTGTACTGTAATAGAAGCTAAAGGTGCTGCAACAAGGTGTTAGTTTAAGGGTGTGCATATTTATGCAACCATGTTAATTGAAGGTTTTTATTTTCTATTCTTTCCCTTTAAAGCTTTCAGTTTGTTATTCAATTGCACTGTGCAGGATAATAGTTAAGATTTATGTGGGAAAAGTTGTGGAATTATTTGTCTTTCTGTCATTTTTTTAATGTAACAAAAACCTGGAATTTGAACAGGGGTGTGTACACTTTTGGGAGGCACTGTATCTATAGAAATCAGATACTGTGTGTGCCACCTCTATACATGGGGCCCAGGTAACTCAGTCACACTTTACCCCCTGTACGACACCCCTGATATTCTAACACGTGTCAAGAAAGCCTGATATATGTCAGTATACATTTGTCTCTATGCTTTCAGGCATATTATAGAAATATGAACATGGTACTTACATAGACCTTCCAGCCTTTGAATTTCTTCCTTAATCTTGACAATAGTTGTGTTGTTGAAATCATGCTCTGTATTTGCAACTTTCGGGAAGTGTGAGAGGCAAAGTCCTACACAGGTGATACAGACACCATTCTTGGTCAATAATTGACAACACAAGGGCAGAATTTGGTGTAGGGGCAGAGGCGGTCTTCACATAGCCAGGTGCTGATTAGAGAGGCAGTCAACATTCTTGGCAGGAAGAACGCTATAGGATAAAGAACCATTTTCTATGGTAGCGGTGGGATTCAAACCCACCAAAGCCCAGCGCCTTAGACTTAGACTTCAGAATGGTGCATGTTCAGATTGCAGGCTTGCGTCCACGGGCTAAGGTGGTGATAGAGTACTAACACAAAAGCCCCTTGAAGCAAACCTTTCCAAGTGCATCTATGTGCACTGGAAGTCCTCCAGAGGACGAGACTGGACAGAGCAGGAGTTATCACCTCAATAAGGCTGCGTTGGCTGTGAATCAACGGGTCAACTGATTGGATGGCAGCTGAAGGGTTAGAACTCTGGGAGTTGCGGGTTGATTTCAGGATTGATTGCTCCCTGTCCCTTTACTGTTTGTACACAGATGTGACGTGATCAGGCTGCGCATACATTAGTGGAGCGAAATCAACACACACACACACACGCCCATACACACACACACACACATACACAGTATGTAACTACAAGTGCATGCGTGTGTGTGTGTGCGTGCTGATTTCATAGGTGCGTGCAGGAGGTTGGGAGGTGGTCAAGAGAGTGCGTTGGCTATCTGGCAGATAGCACAAATACAAATATATCTAACTATATACAGTGTGTGTGTGTGTGTGTGTGTGTGTGTGTGTGTGTGTGTGTGTGTGTGTGTGTGTGTGTGTGTGTGTGTGTGTGTGTGTGTGTGTGCGCGCGTGCATGTGTGCGTGCGTGTGTGTGCGCGTGCATGTGTGCGTGCGTGTGTGTGTGCGCGTGCATGTGTGCGTGCGTGTGTGTGCGCCTGCATGCAGGAGGTCAGGCAGTGGTCAAGTGAGTGAGTTGGCTATCTGGCAGATAGCACAAATACAAATATATCTAACTATGCAGTGTGTGTGTGTGTGTGTGTGTGCGTGTGTGTGTGTGTGTGGGTGTGGGTGTGTGTGTGTGTTGATTTCATAGGTGCGTGCAGGAGGTCGGCAGGTGGTCAGGAGAGTGAGTTGGCTATCTCGCAGCTGGACCTGAGAGTGGGGCGCATCCTGTCGGCACGGCAACACCCGGAGGCGGAGTCTCTGTGCATCCAGGAAGTGGACGTGGGAGATGGCCAGCCCAGGACCGCCGTCAGCCGAGCCATAGCCAACACACACACTGAGGAGGTAAAATAGAAACACGAAACACACTCACACACACTCACACACACACACACACACACACACACACACACACACACACACACACACACACACTCACACTCACACACACACACACACACACACACACACACACACACACACACACACACACACACACATAAAAACGCACACACACCATGACAGAAGAACAACTATCTCGAAAGAAACACACAAACATGCATAGGGTGACTAGCATGCACAGACAGAACTTTAGAATCACTACCCCCCCCCCCATCCCAACAAACCCCACCTACCCAATCCAACAGCCACCCCCCTGCAATGACTGCTGTACCCCCCCCACACACACACACACACACATATGCATACCTGCACACACACACCTTGTGAGTAACACTGGCATGCTTTCCACACCGTTGCACCACATCACATAGTGCTTAGAAGCGAATGCCAGAGTGGCATCAAAGTATTTCAGCTAATGTATCATTATCGTAATTACAAAGTTCAGATGGTTTGTCTGTGCTTGTGATGCCTGTAGGAAACAGCAACATCGTCATACTTAATGAGGCATGAGCTGTGTGTGTGTGTGTGTGTGTGTGTGTGTGTGTGTGTGTGTGTGTGTGTGTGTGTGTGTGTGTGTGTGTGTGTGTGTGTGTGTGTGTGTGTGTGTGTGGGTGGGTGGAATTGCAGTATATATGGGGCACCTAAGTCACGCCCTCTACTTCCTGGTTCATCATTTCATTTCATTTCATTTATTTAAACTCGAAGAATCATTGAGGGCCCAGCCCTCATTTACAATGATGTCGAGTAAAACAAACAATTACACATATAACAACATACACAATACACCATAAATCATATAAGAGGTAAGAATTAAGACAAACTATGAATTAAAACTTATGAGTTAAAACAAGTACAAGTATGTGATAAAAAACTTCCCAGTGTAACTTTAAAATGTTCTAATGGCACAAAGGCTTGAAGACCCATCCTTTGTTGTAAGGTATTCCAAACTGAAGGTCCACAGACATTAAAAGCCGTTTTACCCAGTTCAGTGCGGGCATAAGGGACCTCCAGTAAAAAATTGCTGCTGCGGGTTTGGTATGGGTTGGAGTGCCAAACTAAAAGAGATGAAATATAAAATGGGAGTTTGCCAGTGAGGGCCTTATAAATAAAAATAAAATAATGCATGTCCCTTCTGTGAGAAAGTGGAGCCCACCCAACTTTATCATATAACAGGCAATGATGAGTACTATATGGATCCCCAGTAATAAAACGAAGAGCTGAATGATAGACAGTGTCAAGTGCCTTCAGATTAGAGAGTGGTGCATGTCTGTAAATAACATCACCATAGTCAAGGGAAGACAGAAAAGTAGCTTCAATTAACTTTTTTCTGCAGAAAACAGGAAAGTGATATTTATTTCTGTGCAGGAAAGATAGCTTTTGTCTGAGCGTAGTGACAAGACAGTCAGTATGTTTCTTGAATGTGAACTTGTCATCTAGCCAGATTCCCAGGTACTTATAATGTGATACTCTCTCAATAACAGACCCATCTAAAGTAGATATATTAAAATCATTTTTCATGCCATGCTTAGATCGAGTAAAGACCATACATTTAGTCTTGCTTACATTAAGTAGAAGCTTAAGACCAATGAAGGCATTTTGTAGGATATTAAAAGACTGCTGCAATTTCTCCAAGGCTAGCTGTACAGAATCTGCAACACAATACAAAATTGTATCATCTGCATATAGATGAATAGAGCAGTTAGAAAGGAGAGAAAGTATGCTATTTATGTTCATGGTGAAGAGTACCGGACCTAATACTGAACCTTGTGGGACCCCCTTGGTTATTAGCAGGGGGTCAGATTGAGTATTACCCAATTTTACAGTATGGTGTCTGTTTGAAAGGTAGCTCTGGAACCATTTACAGGCACTTGCACTAAAACCAATACCAGGCAGAATTTGTAGAAGCAGAGAATGGTCCACGGTGTCAAATGCTTTGGATAAGTCCACAAAGATGGCAGCACAATGTTTTTTCTTGTCAAGAGAAGTGATAATATCATCCATTACTTTAGTAGCAGCAGTAACTGTACTATGTTTAGGCCTAAAGCCTGATTGGAGAGGGCTCAAAATATTATTGGTATTTAGAAATTCTTTGAGCTGATCATTTACCAACTTCTCTAGTATTTTTGAGAGACACGGTAGCTTGGATATTGGTCGATAGTTGTTAGGGTCAGTCTTATCACCCCCCTTGTGCAACGGGGTAATGTGTGCAAATTTCCATAGTGTAGGGACAACTCCAATGGAAATAGAAAAATTGAAAATGTGCAATAATGGCTCTGCTATTATATATGCCGCAGTGCGAAGAAAAAGAGGATCTAGGTGGTCTTCTCCAGTGGATTTGCGACTATCAATTGCTAATAAAGCAGATAGCACTGTATGCTTAGACACAGGATGAAGCCTGAATTCCAGATCATCGTCTCTGACATTGTCTCTGATACGCATATCATGTCCAGCCCTAGGTATAAAGGAATGATTATTGCTATTGTCAAAACTTTGACTGGCTAAAGAAAAATGTTTGTTAAGAGCACTACAAATGTCTGATTTGTCTTGTAGTAGACAATCATCAAACTTAATTGAAGAAGGCATAGGTGTAACAGATTTATTGTTTTTGTAATTTACAGCCTTCCAGAATTTTGCAGGATCAGAGTACGAACTAGAGACAAGGTTAAAGTAATAGTCAGATTTAGCCTTTCTTACAGATAATGTACATCTGTTCCTGATTTTCCTGAAACTTGCCCAGTCGGAGGCATCCTTGCTCCTCCTTGCTAATGACCAAGCCTTATTTCTTGACTGAAAAAGAGAGGAGAGTTCAGGGGTGAACCATGGGTTTGTTCTACTTTTTACTCTTATCTTTTTAAAAGGTGTATGTTTGTCAACAATGCAAATAAATGAGTTTGAGAAAAACTGTAGAGCCAAGTCAGCATCAGGAATTTCAGTTGTTAGATGAATGTCACTTTCATAGAGATCATTTAAAAAGCTTGCTCATTAAAATGTTTCATAGTTCTTTTAACCAAAATGTGAGGCAGTGCTTTGGTTAGAGTGCTGTGCCTAATACAGGCAATGGGACAGTGGTCGCTGACCCCTAAATCAAAAACACCACTTGCGCTAATTTTGTTCATCTTATTAGTAAAAAGTAGATCAATAAGAGATGATTTGCTAAGGTTCTTAGAGTTTGGTCTTGTTGGATCATTAATAAGTTGATCCAAAAATAGACTCGAGAAAACATCTCTAAGATGTTTGGAGGCATCAGTTAGCCAGTCAATATTAAAATCCCCAAGAACTAGAACTTCTGAGTCAGTGAATCTAGATATCAATTCTGCCAGCTGATCTATGGATTTAGAATCAGCTGACGGGGGTCTATAAATCCCAACTATTATGAAGGAGTTGTTATTGGTGCCATAATGAACCTTGAGTGCAATAAATTCAAAGGATTTAGGTTCACTTAAGGAATACAGAAATGTGACAGAAAAATGTGACTTCACGTAAATAGCCACACCCCCACCCCTCCCAACCCTGTCAATTCTAAATAAATTGTAGCCTGAAAGGTTGACTTCAGAGTCATCAATTTCACTCTTCAGCCAAGTTTCTGATAAAACCAAGATATCAGTGTTAGTTTGAGCAATTAAAATATTTAGGTGGTCCATTTTATCTTGTTGCAATATACTTCTGATATTGAGGTGGATTAACCCAATGCCTTTTCTGTCCTTAAAAACACATGGATTGTCCAAGCGAACAACATCAGGGGTAGACTCCAATGGACATGTAGCATTTATGACTTCAGGGCTTAGTCCATTAGGAGAAGAATTAGGAAGGACAGTCTCTGGCAGGGAGATATCATTGCAGATGGGCAGGCTTGGGCATTTCCGAGGAGCCATCTGCTGGCCAAAGGAGGTAATTGAATGGGAGGGTGAGCAAACAGCAGCAGAACCCATATTAGGCCTAATAGTTTGAATAATGAGCTGCGTTGGGTTATGCTGTGGAGAATGTCAAAGTGTGCTGGCAATGAAATGAATGAAATTAGTGGTTAATTGCTGAATTCCTCGGGAGTTTCCCTCGCTGAGTTCCTCATGGGGAGGGGGGAGTTAAAAAATAATTAGCAGAAGTCGGGATCCAAATCGGTTCACGAGGAGCCTGAACCGGACCTGAACACGGTTATAAACATCTCGGACTACCCTTTGACAACCCCGCAGGTAAAGGCACTGAGCCGCGGACTGTCTTTCGTCCCTACAAATAAAGTAAATGCATTCAAATTGAAGGTGGATTCATACAAGTTTTTCAGACAGTTACACTTAAAACACTTTTTCCATGCTAAAGCAATGGGAGAATCCACCGGTAGTGTTGGCCCATGTGTCTTTGATAAGTTTAAGAAAAAGTCCACTTTCATGCCTCCTGGCGCCCCCAATGCCACTTTGGCCACCTTTGCCAAACTAGTTGAAAAAGACATTGACAAAACCATTTCTGTTGCAAATAAAAAGACCAAATACAACATTACTGTACCTGAAAGAAAAGCCTTAAATGAGCTAAAGGAAAATACTGACATCATTCTGAAATCTGCTGACAAAGGTGGCGGAATCGTTTTACAAAATACAAAGGATTATGTGGCTGAAGCTATGAGACAGTTAACTGATCCTAACTTCTATGAACAGCTGGGACAGAATCCTGTGGACACATATATGAATGAGCGTGACACCATACTAAATAATGCATTGGAAAACAACTGGCTCACTAAGAGTCAGTTTGACTTTCTAAAGAGTGAACATCCTGTTACCAAAAATACACAAAAGATTGGACAATCCTCCAGGAAGACCCATTGTGGCTAGTAAAGACTCCCTTACTGAAAATTTGAGCCAATATGTTGACCATTTCTTAAAGGAAATTGTGACATGCCTTCCATCGTATGTGTCCGACACTACTGATGTTTTGAAACTTTTAAGTGACATTTATGTACCGGATAAGACTTTTTTAGTAACATTTGACGTGGAAAGCTTATATACCAACATCCCCCATGTGGGGGGGCTTGAGGCTTTGAACTTTTATTTGACACCTAAGAAAGATACCCTCCCTGTCGAATTGTTGATGGAGCTAACTGAGTTTATTTTAAAATCAAATTACTTCATGTTTAACAACAAATTTTACTTGCAAACTCAAGGGACAAGCATGGGCTCCCCTTTTGCGCCTAATTATGCCAATTTGTACATGGGTTTATGGGAAGAGAGAAACATTTTTAACAACAATCCTTTTTTTGACAACATTTTACTGTACAAAAGATTTATTGATGACATCCTAGTGGTGTTTGTAGGTACTGAAGATGACTTATTTAAATTTAATGAACATATAAATGGAACATATCCAACTTTGAAATTCACCATGGAATATGACAGTGAAAAAATACATTTTTTAGATCTGCTGATAGCTGTAAATGCTGACAAAAAACTGGAAACTTCTATTTACAGAAAAACGACGGATAGAAATACTATCTTGCACGCTTCGAGTTTCCACCCTGATCATACCATTCAAAACATTCCATATGGACAATTTGTGAGATTACGGAGGATATGTAGTGATGAGAATGATTATGGAATTAAGGCTAATGAAATGTCTCAACGCTTTAGGGAAAGGGGGTATGATGACTCGCTAATTAATCAAGCTGCAGAAAAGGCCCACAGGAGGGACAGAGCATCATTACTTAACCCCACAACCCAAAAACACTGAAAACAGAGTGACTTTTGTTTCTGAATACTCAACTGCATCAAAGCAGGTCCAGCGGATCATCAGAAAACACTGGCAAATCTTAAAATGTGACCCTAGTCTACACCATCTATCATCACTGCCACCTCGTTTCTGTTTTAAAAGAGGGAGAAATATCAAAGACATGGTGGTTAGTTCTACCTACATGGAGACCCCCAAAAAGACTTGGCTGGCCAAAGGGATACATGGAAACTACAGATGTGGGAAATGTGCTCATTGTTCACATACATTTGACACAAAAACATTCGGTCATCCCCACTCTGGGAAGAAATATCCCATAAAAGAGTTCATCAATTGCCTCTCGACACATGTGGTATACATGTTAAAATGCCCATGTGGATTGATGTACATTGGCCAAACTAAGCGTAATTTAAAACTAAGAATTGCTGAACACAAAGGAGCAATACGAAACGGAAACATGGATTATGCTATAGCTAGGCACTATAAAGAAAAAAATCATGGATCAGCCGCTTCCCTGAAATTCATAGGTATAGAACGCATACAACAAAAACCAAGAGGGGGCAATATAATTAAGCAACTTTTGCAGAGAGAGGCCTACTGGATACACGAACTGAACACAGTAGAACCCCATGGTTTAAATGAATTACAGGACCTCAGTGTATTCTTGTAACATGCATGCACTGCTGACTTGCACACTGTAAATGTCATTTTTTTTAATGGATGGGCCTATGCCACATCAAGATTGTCACTTGGACTATTGTTGACTAATGAACCTGCTTCAGGAGTTGGATACGTCATGTAAAAATGAATATGTCGGACTGGATGAGAGACCTACTACAATATGGACATTAATATTTTTTGGAGAAAGGATTTTGATTATACTGTGATTTTTTGCACATTGGGATTAGCACTTTTGCACTTTGATATCATGTGTTTTTTATTTACTAATGGCCCGAACCTGCATCTGAGGAGTGATATGCATTGTATGAACTCTATGTGGATATGATTATAGATACACATATCAGGGATGTGAGCATATTTATCTGGTAAAATGCATGAGAATTGTATAGTAATTTAAATGGTAGGATGTGATAATATACATACCTAAACCAGTATTGGGTGTTGTCTAGCACTTAAATGGGTGGAGTAGTTGAATGTGGGTGAGGTCATGTGACCAGGTAATCACCCTTATCACCTTTGGGTGACATGCGTAATGTCAGAGTGAACCTGATGAAGCAGTAGCGAAACGCGTTGTTCACCAAATAAACTACCAGCAAAGATACCAGTGTGCGGTGATTCATCCTTCATTTACTTAAAAAATAATTACTTGGCTTGAAAATTAGTGTTTTTTTGACACCAATTCAAACCTTGGACCTCCACCTATGCACCACAAATCCAAAAATCACTCATTTTCAAGCCTAGTAATCATTTTTTGACTCCCTCTGCCCCATGAACCAGGAAGTAGAGGGCGTGACTTAGGTGCCCCATTAGAGATGCACCGAATCCTGATTTTTAGGATCCTGCCGGATACTGGATCCACTGCTTAAGATCCTGCCGGATCCGGAACCGGATACAAAAGGGTTGAAACATATAGTCTACTCGCACACGTGGGCCCTTTTTATGACGTTGGCTCAAACTATTTTTTAGACTCATTGGCTTATTGCCACACTGCCTGCAACGGCCGCTTCCAAAGGGATTTCACTCCATGCAGTGATTGGGGTTGTGAAAGACTGACTGAAAAGTATAGGCTAGAGATGCACCAGACCCTGATTTTTAGGTAACATGCCGGATATCGGATCCACTGCTTAAGATCCTGCCGGACCCGGATCCTGTGAAAAACCCTATTATCCTTCCCGATCCGGAACAGGAACCGGATCCGGTGCATCTCTAGTATATATATATATTTGAAGAGCTCTTTTCCAAAATGAGATATATCCATTTTATAGAATGTTGGGAAATTGACATTTTTGTATTGGGCATTCCATTGAAATGCATTGCAAAATGCATTTTCATAGAGGTTTTAAAGTATGTTCTCAAAATATTTGAATGGCAAGAATTCACACATAGATGATAGGACATCTTAACAGTCAATTCCAATATTAAAATGCAAAAAGTCAAAAATGGTGTATATAGCGTTTTGGAAAAGAGCTCTTCATTTGCACCTTGCATGTCTCCGTGCGCCCAAGTATATGCACAGGCAGTAACTGTATATGTATGTCTGACTGTTCTTTGGCTGTGTGTATGTTTGTGTGTGTATATGAGTGTACGTGTGTGTGTGTGTGTGTGTGTGTGTGTGTGTGTGTGTGTGTGTGTGTGTGTGTGTGTGTGTGTGTGTGTGTGTGTGTGTGTGTGTGTGTGTGTCTGTGTGTCTGTGTGTCTGTGTGTATGTGTGTGTGTGTGTGTGTGTGCGTTTCTAAATGCACGTGTGTTTTATGAGTTAGAGCCTATGCGTGTGTGTGTGTGTGTGTGTGTGTGTGTGTGTGTGTGTGTGTGTGTGTGTGTGTGTGTGTGTGTGTGTGTGTGTGTGTGTGTGTGTGTGTGTGTGTGTGCTGTTGGATAATACTGTGTGTGTGTGCGTGTGTGTATGTGAGAAAAAGAGAGAGAGAGTGTGTGTGTGTGTGTGTGTGTGTGTGTGTGTGTGTGTGTGTGTGTGTGTGTGTGTGTGTGTGTGTGTGTGTGTGTGTGTGTGTGTGTGTGTGTGTGGGTTGTGGGTATGTTGTCCAAAAAGTGCACACAGTGATGGGCATTCTGGATTCAGAAGCTACAATGCAGAACAGGTCGCCTGGAATATGTGGCACTGAATTATAGCTTCTGAATCCAGCTTGCCCATCAGTTGCACATGCTCTGTGTTGTTGATGCTGATTCCAACCTCTGTGTGTGTGTGTGTGTGTGTGTGTGTGTGTGTGTGTGTGTGTGTGTGTGTGTGTGTGTGTGTGTGTGTGTGTGTGTGTGTGTGTGTGTGTGTGTGTGTGTGTGTGTGTGTGTGTGTTCGTTAGACTAGTGAAGTCCTCTGCGTGTGTGTGTGTAACGGGCGTGCGGTGCGTGTGAGGGGTGTGTTGTCCAAGGTGCACATCCTCTGTGCCGTGAATGCCGACTCCGCCTACATGGAGATGATAGCCCCGCCCACCTCTGCCCAGCCCGGAGACAGAGTGACCTTCAACGCCTACCCAGGTACTGCACGCACGCACGCACGCACACATGCACACTCACGCACATACGCTGTAAACACACATATACAGTACGTAGATATGATAGAGTCTATGATAGAGCTCTCTACACACATACTACAGGCCACACAAACACACACACTTAAAAAAGCCCAGATACTCTTGTTCAAAAATTCCTTTTCATACAGAGACATACAGCACAGTACACACAGAGCGTTAAAACAAGTAAGGGCATCTAAATACATGTAGGTAAATGAGGTAATAGGTAATGATTTCATTTACAGAGTACAGCTGTAGTAAAATTTGAATCAGTAGGTATGTAAGTGCAAAAGCAGAGGTGTATGAAGTAGAAGTAGAAGTGCTGTTACAGATGTAATTGCAACACTAGTGAAAGTGAAAGCAAAAGCCCGCCTGGGAAACTCCCACTGTCATTGTGATTCTCCACTTCCCATCCCTCTGTGCAATGGGACAGACTGAAATGGTGCCCCAAAAGGGAGCAGTACAGTAGGATGGTACCATGCTCAGGGTGCCTCAGTCATGGAGGAGGATGGGGGTGAGCACTGGTTATTTACTTCCCCTTCCAACCTGGCAGGTCAGGAGTCAAACCGGCAACCTTTGGGCTACAAGTCTGACACCCTAACCACTTACCCATAACTGCCCCATACTGGTAGTATGATATATTACAAACAAGGACATAGCAGGGCTACAGTAGAGTCCTTTTTGGAGCAAAGACATTCAATGTGGTACAACAAGACAAGTAGGGTGACCAGCTGTCCGGATTTCGGCCGGACAACCCCGCCCCTTAACTTTCTAACCTAGCGTCCTCGCGTGCACCCATTGCTTCGACTTGCCGAATCCCCGCCTCCGTGGAGAAAATTGTGAAGTTGGCATTCTAAACTGTAGGCAGAAATCAGGGAACAGCGCTGCCATCTTACCTCAGACAACTCAGCTGCCAACAACAGTTTTACTTGTAAAACAATATTTTTGGGGGGAAGGATTTTCGCATTGCATTACCTCACTCCGATAAAGGAGTCATCACCACTAACTTAATATTGTATCAGACGGCAGGTTACGATAGACAAATCCTTCCGTTGTTGTCTGTGTAGGCTATTTCATTTTTTTTTTTTTTTTAATGTATTTTGGGTAGTCGTGTATTCGTAGGCCTAATAGCCAACAATTAATTTGATTTACTTTATTATTATTATTTAAGGGAGGCAAACCGCTTTTGTCAACCTTTTTTTCATGCAGACGCTGGATAACCAACAACACGAGCTCAAAATACAGACAGCGCCCGTGCAGAAAGACGTTTCTTTGCCCTGTTTGTAAAGTTGTGAGAACCCTCGTATCGTTGTAAAGGCATTTAGCGGACAAACTCAATGCGTTGCCAACAGTGCAGGAAAAAATAGGAAACAGACAGTAGGCAATAATATAGTTGCCTTATTTAAGTTTCATACAGTCAGTAAATGAACTTCATATATGGCTATTGCACGGAGATTTCCCCGACACAAGGCGACAGCAATACAGTTAATTCGCTGGGCGAGAGGTTATATCTGGAGTAACATGGCGGCCGCAGATATCGGAAACGCGACCGACTATCAAGGTCTAGTTTGCGTCGATGACGTTGCCTCGCAGCTCGAGGCCATAAGCAAAAGGCTAGGAGGAAAGGAAAGACAAAGAGAGGGACACACGGATGTCGTGAACAGGTCGTAAAAACGGACCGATGGCCACCCTAAAGACAAGTCATAGCACATGTCTCTGCTCGGACTTGTGTGTTTCCAGTTACCCCAAGTCAGCACCAGGGGGAGACATAGCATAAGGATGTGGTGAGGTGGCTGACAACCAGTATCTGCCTTGCTTGATACACACGCACTCACACACACATGAACGCATACACACACACACACACACACACACACACACACACACACACACACACACACACACACACACACACACACACACACACACACACACACACACGCACACGCACCCACCCACACACTGTATTAGATTATGTTCAGCCTGTATGTGATGCATGGGGATGGTTTACATATTTGCCCTGCACTGACATACACACAATGGATTAGCCAGTGCCGGCCCCTGTTAGCAGGAGCTAACAAGCACACGGTAACAAGCACACAGGCCAGGGCTAGCCCCTAAATATATAATTTGCATGCACACAGAACACTGCAGACGCTCCAGTTCAGGGACTCTCAAACTGTGGGCCATGGAGGTATTCCAAATCATTTTCTAAGAGTTAAATGAGTTAAAGAACGCCATAAAGGACTTTTTAGGAAAAGCACAAAAGCACAACAATTACCTCTTAATGTATGTCCTCTACAAGTCTTCTGTTGTCCAGTCTTGCACTTTAAATGTCTGTATGAGCACTGTCTATGTCCATACTGTCTTAAGTCCATGTATAAGTACTGTCTATGTCTATACTGTCTATGTCCTTACCTAGATTAGTCTATGTCTGTATGGGAAAGTAAGAAATGTAATTTCAAATTCTTTGTATGACCAGTGCATGTAAAGAAATTGACAATAAAACCTACTTGACTTGACTTGAATATAAGTGTGTGTGTGTTGCTGCTGATGACTATTTATTTCAGTTGTATTGGGTCAGAAATGCGCCCCGAACATTTGTGAAAATTTCAACTGGGCCCCAAGTTAGAAAAGGGTTGGGAACCCCTGCTCTAGTTCACATACTGAGCTCAGTGGAATACAAGAGGACAGGATAAAGTAGAAGGGTCAAATACAATGTACACTACACACACACACACATACTCTCTCTCTCTCTCTCTCTCTCTCTCTCTCTCTCTCTCACACACACACACACACACACACACACACACACACCCTGCACATCGCCTGTCAACCTGCTTTGTGTTGCTTTAACAGGTTTTAAGGGACATGCTATTTTGTATTGTATTCAGTTCATAAAGTTGTACTGTATTCAGTATTATTGTGTTTGCATGTGTGCGTGTGTGCGTGTGTGTGTGTGTGTGTGTGTTCAGGTGAGCCGGATCGGGAGCTGAGTCCGCGTGTGTTTGGGCGCCTGCAGCCAGATCTCACCACGGACGCGAGGGGCGTGGCCTGCTATAAGGGCGTGGCCTTCGAGGTGAAGGGGAAGGGCCTGTGCCGGGCCGCCAGCATCTGCAACGGATCCATCAAATAACACCACGGCAACCGTCTCCTAGGCAACCTAGATCTCCAAGGCAACCTAGATCTCCAAGGCAATGGACCATCACCACCACAGTCTTGAACTGAAGCGACGCTAGTACATTTGTACTGACAAGCCAATAAAGTTTTGTCCGTTGCTTTTTTTATTCAAACGTTTGCGTCTTTCTCTGCATTCACGCTTTGATGGAGTGAGCATCACTGGAATTGTGGGTGTGCCCTTGCTAACAGTGGTCAGACCAGGGCCGCCGCTAGGCATACGCAGAGTAAGCAGAGCACTTAGGGCCTCAACCACTTTGCCCCCAAAATTGGGGCCTCCTAATTTGAGATGAACTAAAAAGCAAATTATTATTGTTATTTAATTATGGGGGGGATTAGGGGGTCTGGGTCATATTGTCTGCCTGGTAGGACATCTCTGCTCCCCT
>NC_085877.1:31810075-31825075 GCF_034702125.1 Engraulis encrasicolus | reverse complement strand
ACGCAGAGTGACCAATATAATTTCTTTAGATGTCCAGACACTATTTATAGACCGTGGCAGACTTACACAAGATGGTGGGAATTTAGAGCATTAAATCAATTGCAAATTGGCACTTTTAGTTACTATATTGCTATAGGTCATTACATGGGCAGTCAAATTATTCAGACAAATGTTTCAAATAGCAATAAAGGCCACACATGAACGCTATATTTGTGCATTTTATTTTTTACATTACGGCCAGGAATTGTGGGATATATATTTTCATACACTATCATTGGCTGTATGTAAACAGGAAGCGCGAGTCGCCAGTGGTAACGTTCTGTTTGGAATTACCACATGATTGATTCCCTTACCAATTCAAATTAAATGCATGCTGGTCAGTCAAAACATTGACTTTTGTTCTCATCTTATCTATGTTGTAGTAGTATGCGTTGTTGGCTTTCTTGAAGGCGGAATATAAAATGAGTTTAGTCACTTCATTCGCCAAGAATAGAGATGGCTACTGGCTAGCAAGAACATCCTATGGATATTAAACCTCCTTGGATATTAGGCCTATCTAAGAAGATTTCAAAGACGCTATGAAGAAGGTAAGGACAGGTTTCCCTACAATAATGTCTGCCGTGGCATTATATTGATTTCATATCACTCATCTCCTTCAGGTATTTTCCAATTGTTGTCACATTTCTAGTCTAGTAGTCTGGGTTCGGCAGGGTCTGGCTAAACGAAAGAGACGAGGCACATTTTTAATGGTGTCCATTCTAGTGTGTAATCTGTGACAGTGGCATTGCTGTAGTTATTCCCAGCGTTATAACTTAGTTGTGTGTTCTCCAATTGACAACTAGTTGTGATGACTTGCTAACACATCTCCACTCCATGTTGATTTTATCATCTAGCGTTTCTCCTGTTAGCATAAAAGTAAAGTTGTTCTGTTAGCTTGGCTATGTTACGAAGTGGACTCCAGAGTCGCCAGCTAGGGGAGGTGAGAAAGAAATCTAAATAAGTGGACGATTCTGTGTCCGTGTGTAATGCCTAGAGCTCTATCTGTGTATGTTTTACTGGTGGGCTGTCAACAATGTGTTGTCATGGTTGTCTTGGATGTTGCGTTTCCATTCAAAGTGCACCGCACACACGCACACACTGGTACTTTCTCCAGCCCCCTGTCCCTGTCTCAACCGGTCTCTAGACACATATTCCGAAAGCCTTTCTTTGCGTTTGTCCTGTTTTTTTTTGGACAGATAACTTAAATACTCTATGATGTAAATGTGCAAATTGTTGCAGCATTCACGATGCTATTGCAATTGCAAATAATATAGCCCACCCTTTCACCCGTAATGTATTAGGCTAGATAAAATATCCTAAAATTAGCACAACCTCCGAGGGCCCGTGCTGGATACTCGCACCAGGGCCCGTGACCGAGTTGTTACGCCATTGGTACGTATGTACACACACACGCGCACACACACACATGCACGCACGCACGCACGCAAGCACACACACACACACACACACACACACACACATTGTAAGGGTTCGAGAGGGGGCACCCGGCGATCATTACAACACACACACACACACACACACACACACACACACACACACACACACACACACACACACACACACACACACACACACACACACACACATAGATTGAAAGGGTTTGAGAGGGGGCACCTGTGATGTCATCAATACAGGGCAATCATGACAACACACACACACACACACACACACACACACACACACACACACACACACACACACACACACACACACACACACACACACACACACACACACATAGATTGAAAGGGTTTGAGAGGGGGCACCTGTAACGTCATCAATACAGGGCAATCATTACAACACACAGACACACACAGACACAGAGATATAGAGGGTCGATTCGAAACGGAAGGCAGTGACTCGATGACTCTCCTCCTACATAAACAGGTCACTGATCAGATAGGTGAAGTTAGCTGATGAGGCAGCCGTTACAAACGGATCTAACGAGTGCGCTGCCTTGTGCATTTGATGTTACGGCGATTCTATGGCGGGAGTTACGTTCATCACGTTAGCGCTAAGCTTACTAAGCTTACGCATGCTATTTTAACTGTGAATGATCGTCAGACGGCGGAATCGTAAAATAGGCTATAAATAGATCTAGCGGCAGCATATTTAGATACTGCAATTTTGGTTTATCCATTCGATTTTCAATATCTACAAACATAAGTGTCAGAATAAAGAGTATGATAAGGTAGTAGCTTGGGTAGTAGCCATGTTTGTTTTTCAGGTTTCCGGTTGAGAGGGAGGTGGCGCACAGCATGTTGGGTACCAAGGCAGCGAAGTCAGCATCTGATGCTGCCCTCAAATATCCCTGTTGCGCCCACAAGTGCAGTCAACTGCCAAGGGAGGAAATAAAGCAAATTTTCGTTTCGATTCATGACTCGATGTCCAGTTAGCTCACTGGAAGGACAGCTGCCTTCCCTGTTTCGAAAGGACCCAGAGAGAGGGAGAGAAACATGACCCTTATCTGACCTTTAACCTGTGGCGGTCTGTTGTGGGCTCTGGAGCCCCTCCTCCTCATGAGGCTGAAAGCTTGTGGCTTCTGCTGCTGCTGTGGGTAGGGCAGCCGCGAGTACAGCACACTATGCATGTGGACCACTGGGCTGCAGACATCTAGAGGAGAGAGAGGCGAGAGAGAGAGAGAGAGAGAGAGAGAGAGAGAGAGAGAGAGAGAGAGAGAGAGAGAGAGAGAGAGAGAGAGAGAGAAATCAAGGCCAATATAGGGAAAGAGAAAAAGATAGAGAGAATGAGAGAAAGAAAGAAAGAAAGAAAGAAAGAAAGAAAGAAAGAAAGAAAGAAAGAAAGAAAGAAAGAAAGAAAGAAAGGAAGGAAGGAAGGAAGGAAGAAAAGTGTCAGGTTAGGGTCTCATGATGCAGCAACAATGAATAGTAGTAACCCACTCCTCCCTGCACACACACACACGCTCAAACACACACACACACACACACTCAAACACACACACACACACACACACACACACACACACACACACACACACACACACACACACACACACACACACACACACACACACACACACACACACACACACGGCCATCCTAATATCTGCCCCCTATATCCGGCGGTACTCACAGTGGTGACAGGTGTTGCCAGGGCAGCACATCTGGTTTCTATAGCAACGCTTGCCCCTCTTCTTACAGGGCGAGCAGCGGAGGGGCGGGGGGCCCAGGCTGTTGGCATGGCGATGGTCCTTACTTGGACAGAAGTGCCTCTTGGGACATTCCCTGTCACTGGCACAGAACACCTGAACATGCAAACACACACACACACACACACACACAAACACACACACACACACACACACACACACACACACACACAAGAAACTGGAATGTCAAAATTCGCAATACCGCAATGTTGAAGAATCTTTAAATAAAAATTACTGGATCCAGATCGTGATCTGGATCCCCACAAAAATTTAATCACTAGTTCATTTTGTCATTTCCAACAACTCCACGAAGTTTCATCCAAATCTGGTCATAACATTTTTAGTTATCCTGCTGACAGACAGAAAGACAAACAAACAGACAGACAGACAAACCAACGCGACCGAAAGCATTGTCCTTGGCGGAGATAATAATAATTACCTATTTATTACAAACATGTTAATTCCCTTTAAATTACCATGATTGTGAGCATATAAGACATATTTCTGTCATTAAAATCCTTACCTAGGCTCATGGGATCATTAAATATGTATTGCCTGTAGTCTTACCTGGCAGTCCAACAATTAGTCAAAACTTGACCATACCACAAATGCTTCATGTGAACACATGATGCAGAGGTTCAACATTCTTCTATGCACCTGAGCTCATTTGAAAGACATGGGAACCTGTCATTTGGCGACAGAAGTAAAAAAATGTCATTCTTTAAAAAAACAAAAAAAACAAAACCTAGAGTCATGCACATCCTATGCCAGGGGTCCCCAACCTTTCTGGGTCTGAGGGCTACTGAGGACTACTGGAGTGCTACCAAGGGCTACTCGAGAGCTACTTGTTTGTTCAAAATCCTCGACTGATGTCTTGACATAATTCCCAAATCACACCATGATTGAATGATAATTTGCTTATAGGTTATAAAGAAATAATATCATATTTAAACTAAGAAAAACATTAACTGTGACTAAAATATGGTAGTCGTCACTGTTTAATAGCATCCTTGGTGGGCACCTCGTTGGTGACACCTGTCCTATGCTATAGTGAAAATGGAGCATCCAACTTGTTTTAGTGTTCAGTTAAAAAGTCAGTAGACTATCTATGGTGGCATGGGGGTGCAGTGGTGCATTGGTTAACTCATTGGCTGCCTTTGACTTTGAATGACGTCATTTCGAATAGTGACGCCCCCTGCCTTTGACGGCGTTCGCCGATAATTGCGTTTTTTTTACAGCCACGCCTTGAGGACGGTCTGTTGTGTATAAATTTCACGCCTCTAGGCATGTTCTAACTGTTCCTGTAGGTGGCAGAAGTGTCCTTAGGAACAGTCAGGGCAGGGCATTAGCTCAGAGCAAGAGGAAATGTCAAGACAAAAACATCCCTTTTTACTATTATAATCTCAAAAGTAGCATAGCAAAATCATTTTTGAAAGTAAAGCACCTGTGACAGTAGTCTACTTTCTTGCCCTATGATTTTAACACAGGTAGGCTACTGATTTTAGTGTCAAAGCCTGACAAAAAAAACTTCCTCTCATGACCCCCCTGTTGCCATCTAGCTAGTAGGCATTGTAGCTAGCTTGCCCAAAATACACCATGTTCAACCAGAGATGATCTGTGTGGCAACCGTTTCATTTTGGATAATGTGATCAGCCTACACAACATCAGGATGATGTGAACAAAAGATCATCTAACAGGAGAATGCACGGGACTAGTGGTGATGTGCACTGGCGTGCACAGACATTTTGGGGGGCAGGTCCTGGGGTGGTGCTGAGGGGCATGTGGAACTGGCGGCTGTCACGCTTTGGTTATAATTATTTTTATTTTTTAAATCACATTTTAATGAACATTCCACAGTAAGCTAAACCAAATATTTAAAAATGTTTAAAATTATGAATATTATGTAGGAAAGTTAAAATAATTAGATTACCATACCGAGAGCATAATTTACCGCATGGACTAAAAAGTGTACTGTCGCTTTAACCGTGCGTCTCCAAGCGCAGCAGTTGAACATACTTGCAGTCATCAGGAAGCGATTCATTCAGATTACTTACTTGGAAAACTCTGCATCTCCGGTCATTTTTCCTCCATTAGTACTGATTTTAATTAGTTCATGTGTGTTTTCAAACTGTTAAGACCACTATTAAAGCCCAACTATCATTGCAAGACATTGTCAAATCGTATTACACTGGTAGCCTATTGTGAGTGAAAACTGCTTCTTTGGGTCGGAGATTGTATCCGTGTAAGTAATAACACTTTTCTGGAGGTGTCATTAAACACAATCCTGTTTACCGCCGCATAAGACATTACTGTGCACCCTGTTATTATTGCTGTGCAGAAGGCTATAAGTGGCAGATTTGCTGGAATTCACCCACAAACTTTGTTTTCCTCCCTGGCCATGACCGCTGTTCTGTTCCACGCCGCCGTCTGTTACAACTGTGATTTGGCGCGTTGCATATTTCATCAGGAGGCCGACGTTTTCCCAAACAAACCTACATGAATCCTCTCGCTGTTTCCCAAACATTCTACAGAACAGGTTAATCGTTAGACCTGAAACTGTTTGAGCAACTTCTGGATTCATTGGTTGTTACAATCATGTTACACTGTGTTAATTGTTGACATAACTTGGGCTACCTCTTCTGCGGTAGATTTGATTAATGCACAATTAGCAAAGTCTCATTATAAAAGTCAAGGCTCTATTTAGATCACTTCCAAAGTCACTCACAAGCAACTTTCAACATCTTAAATAGGCTATTGACTGTTACCTGGCTGGAGGGGAGAACGGTGGGGGCTGCCCGCCACACTGCTGCCTGCGCAACGCGCTTCCGAATCTGTCAGTTCAAGCGCGATCACGTTGACAAATGGAGGGATGTGTAGCGTTGGAGGGGGCATGAGGCATTATTATCACGCGATTTTAATTGACAGTCATGTCTAAATGATGATGGGAACATCGACTACAGCGTTGACACTACATTTAAGGGATAAAATAATAAAAAATAAAAATAAAAAAACAACTTTCAAAAGGGCACTTTAGTCCGTTAAAGACAACTTGGTGCTGCCCAAGCAACACCTCGTGTCTATCTGTGCACGCCTATGGTGATGTGTCACCTCAGTTGGGAATGCTTGGCTATTGTTTGCTACGCTAGCTAGCTAGCACGAAATCGCTAACAACTTACAACTAAGCCTAAATAAAGGAGCCTTGGTAAGTCAACTATTTTTACTCATTCTACAGTTGCAGTTATGGATCTGTATAGTATGATCAGCTTACTGTATCATCAAAAAGACAGGGGGGTTGCAGATTCTTGGAACAGAGTAACCTTTGTATCTGGTCAGATCATAGAGGTAGAAAATAACACTAGAAGTGACCCCGCCCCCCTTTTTACGGCAATCTGTAGCGGCCATTATCTGTAGGTAGATCAGAAAATGGAAATTAACGGAGGAGGCTCACCTCTGTCAAAAATGGCTTAATCATGTGAAAATGTCCATCAACACACTATACAAGGACAATAGTTGAAGTGTGTTGCTAACTATGTTCATAAAATATATAATTTGATTTTTAAATGTATTTTATCGAATTGTATGATTTAAGTAGATATTTAGCTTGACATTTCAAATCTGGTCTTTGATTAATGTGTTACTTCATATTCACACAGTTTTAGTAAATGTTTTGACAGGGGTGGGCGTGTTCTCCATTGGCTTGCATTGTCTGAAGGTGCCTACACTACCTACGGAAGTTGGGAAGCTCCATGTGCCATTTCCCAGTGCTGTCGCAAATTGCCGTGTCACCTCTAGTGTTATTTTCTACCTCTATGGGTCAGATGCATTCAGCTCACATGAGAAAGCATTGCACTTAGCCTCAGACCAGCTAGCCTTCACCACTCCAATCGGCTTGTGAAATGTTGGATATGTGATCAGTACTTTATCAAAAGAAAATGCATTGAACAATATATGACAAGATCACTATAGCAGAAACATGATGACAGTAATCATCAATCTGCAAATTGTCCGCTCTGCCAAAGAAGCAGCAGTAAGCTAAGCTGTGCTGCCTGCCTGCTTGCCTGCCTGCCTCCCAGTTCACACACACGGACGGTACGGGAGGAAACAAACCAGCTGTGATTTGTTCCCCAACGAGAGGACGACAGGCTAAACAGAGGGAGGACTATGAGACATTATTTCTGTGAGTTTAGTATTTCACGGAGTTACATGCACCTGCTGTCATGATCCATTGTGCAGTGGCAACAAACAAACAGTGGCAGCAACAAACCAAAACACTCTTGTTTTCAAGCCCACCCCCGTTATATTTCAGTACATTATTAGGTTGAAAAGACCATACAAACAATCTTTTGTTCTGGCTACAGATGACAGGATACTCTGTAATAGCATCTGATAGGTTTGGAGTTGTTAGGACGGTGTCATTATGAGCAAAAACACTTGCAATTATAGTTCAAATGGCGTTTTCTCAGCTTTTTGGCTAGAAAGCAGCATTTTGGCGAATTCCACTTATTTTCAACAGATGATTATGAAAGAACGGAAAGGGGTAGAGAGACACCGTTTTTTTCTGATGACAGATGAGCGTCTAATCTGTGTTTTGATAGGTATGTTGTTGACATAGACACAGAACTCAATTTTCTGTGAGCCTCCAAAAAACACCCAAAATGCTGAAAAATCTCTGGCACTCTGGGTTACTCTTTTATGAAAATGGCTGGCAGCCAATGAGTTAAGCTCTTATCACTCAGCTGTAGAGTTAAATATAGTGCTGAATGATAAATTTGGTGTTTAATCAGCATAAGACTCCACTCATGCATTACATTTGGAAGAGGGGGCTTCAACTGTTGCCACATAATAAGGCCAAATTGCATCCTCAACTATGTTGTAACAGTTTAGCTCCGTCCTATGGACAACCAGATGATAAAATAGTCAGCTTGAGATCAAGACCTGTCACACAGAAAGGAAAACATTATGACAATTGAGCACCTACCATTTGATCTGTTGAAATCATGACAGGACTCTCTTTATATAAACCCATCTCATCAGTTAATATTATTACGGTAACTGTTAAGTGTTATCCTTTGTTTCGTTTTTAGTGGTCGTCGTCAAGATTTGATGCCCTGTATTGCCTCCGTCCCAACTCTTTTGAGATGTTAATTTTTCATACTCTTGAAAATCCCCTAAAACATTTTTTTTTGGTCAGTTTTAACGACCAATATAGTTTCTTTGCACTGTGTTTGTACTCATCCGCTAATGTAAATATTTTTCACAAAACACTGACCGGCTGCGGGCTGCTGCTTATCTGCAGTTTGGGGACCGCCCCCACGTGCCTCGAGTGTTTCTCCTCCACAGGTCTCGGTCCCGGACCGGGTCCCGGCGTCTCTGCGAGCGCGAAGTCTGCGACGTCGCCAATGCGTAAAGCTGCCAGCACCAGAGACAAGAGCCATGCGCACCTGTGCATTCTTCTGTGGCAGAGAGACGAGAGGGAGAGGAGTGGAAGAATGGATGAACGGAGGAGTGGATAAGTGGAGTGAAGTGCAGGAGTGGAGGATTAGAGAAGTGAAGGAATAGAGGACTTTAGGAGAAAAGGAGTGGAGTGGAGAGGAGAGGTAGACTATAGGCTATCCAAAGTTACAAACATTACATGGAAACACCAGTGCATTCTTCTGTGGCAGAGAGACGAGTGGAGGAAGGGATGAACAGTGAAATGGATGAGCAGAGAAACGGATAAGCGGAGGAGTGAAGGAGTGGACAGTTAAAATGATGGAGTGAACAGGAGAAGTGAAGGAATGGTGGACTTTAGGAGAAGAGGAGTGGAGAGGAGAGGTAGGCTATTAGGCTATACAAAGTTACAAACAGTTAGGCTACATGAAAACAGCAGACCATACAGAGTTACAAATAAATAATTACATGACGACTGGACTGTAGTTAAAATAGTTCAAACTGTCTCAATTTACAGTTACAAGAAAACAAAAAACTATCCGATGTTAAAGTTACATGAAAGCTGTTCAGTTGGAAAAGTTACATGAAAACAGCACACTATTCAGAGTTACAAAACGTAATATGTGAAGAATAGGCTATTCAGAGTTACAAACAGACACACCAGAACACTAATGAAAAAGACACTTTACAGACAGTGTTACATGAGGAGAATACTATCGAAAGTCAAATATCTTTACACTTACTAACACGTACATGAAAAGAGTATACAGACTTAAAAACACTTACATGATAAGATTATACAATCCAGAGTTACACCCACGTGAAAAGAGAGGTATACATGTGTTACATTTTACTGCAAGTTGCGTCTGTGTTATTGCATATAAGTGATGGGTAGCTCTTGCCTGGCTACCTGCGTTCAAGAGCCTGCATCTTCTCTAGGATTGATCCAGTTATATAGGGAATGAGGACACACAAACACACACACACACACACAGACATACACACACACACACAGACATACACACACACGCACGTGCGCACACACACACACACTCTCTCTCTCTCTCTCTCTCTCTCTCTCTCTCTCTCTCTCTCTCTCTCTCTCTCTCTCTCTCTCTCTCTCTTGCATTCTTTCTCTGTTGCCCACCCCTCTCTCAAAACTTTTTTTTCTCACTCTCAGAAACACACACACAAAACCATCTTTCCAGAGTCTCTCCCTCTCTCTTTCTTTCCTTCTCGCTCTGACTCTCACACACACGCGCACGCACACACACACACACACACACACACACACACACACACACACACACACACACACACACACGCACGCACACATGCGCACACCCGCATACACAGGCATACCCGCACACACACACTCACACACACACACACACACACACACACACACACACACACACACACACACACACACACACACACACACACACACACAAACACACAAACACACACACACACACGTTGTATCCTCCAGTGATCTGTTCCCCTCCCCACATAGTCACCACCAACTCCCCCACACTAAACCCTTTATCAGTAAGACGCACACAGGACATGGTTGGAAAGGTGTCTTCTGGCACAGATCTCACAACTTCAGGAAAGGCTCAGTGTGTGTGTGTGTGTGTGTGTGTGTGTGTGTGTGTGTGTGTGTGCGTGTGTGTGTGTGTGTGTGCGCAGGGAGATAGATAGACAGATAGATAGATACAGATAGAGAGACCTACATGAATGAGCCCGTTTATATGGCCGCAATAATCGGGTTATTGGAATAAACAGGTTATTGGAGTAAACGGTTAATTGCTGTTTATATGCAGTCCGTCGGTTGCCTGTGTTCCACTAAAGTGTGTGACACGAAGCTAGAATTTAAGGCTTGTGATTGGCTACTTATCCTTCTAGAATGTCAATAACCTGATAACCCGATTATGCTGGATACATGTCTTCAGACATCAGTTTATTAGCCAAAAACCTACCTGTGCAAATCAGATTTCTCATACACCGATAACGGCAATAAACCGATTATGAAAACAGTTTATTCAGTTTACATGAGCGCTCGAATAAACCGGTAACTCCAAAAACCTGATCATAAACGGTTTATTGATGCGCATATAAACGGGCTCACTGAAATGTGAGCATACTGTATGTCTACAGTACTCATGTACGTAGGAGAGAAAAGAGAAGAGGAGAGGAGAGAAAAGAGAAGAGGAGAGGAGAGGAGAGGAGAGTGATTGGAAAAGAGAGGAGATGAAAGGAGAGGAGAGGAGTGGGGAGCAGAGGAGAGGAGAGGAGAGGAGAGGAGAGTGATTGGAAAAGAGAGGAGATGAAAGGAGAGGAGAAGAGAGGAGAGGAGAGGAGAGGAGAGGAGAGGAGAGGAGAGGAGAAGAGAAGGGAAGAGAGGAGAGGAGAGGAGTGGGGAGCAGAGGAGAGGAGAGGAGAGGAGAGGAGAGGAGAGGAGAGGAGAGGAGAGAAATGAGAAGAGGAGAGGAGTGGAGAGGAGAGGAGAGGAGAGGAGAGGAGAGAAATGAGAAGAGGAGAGGAGTGGAGAGGAGAGGAGAGGAGAGGAGAGGAGAGGAGAGGAGAGGAGAGGAGAGGAGAGGAGAGGAGAGTGATTGGAAAAGAGAGGAGAGGAGAGGAGAGGAGAGGAGAGGAGAGGAGAGGAGAGGAGAGGAGAGGAGAGGAGAGGAGAGTGATTGGAAAAGAGAGGAGATGAAAGGAGAGGAGAGGAGTGGGGAGCCGAGGAGAGAAGGGGAGTGGAGAGGAGGAGAGGAGAGGAGAGGAGAGGAAAAGAGAGGAGAGCAGAGGACAGAGAGGAGAGGGTGAGTGGAAAAGAGAGATTAAGAAAGAGATGTTTTCACAAAGTGTATGTCTTAGAAGAGAGAGAGAGAGAGAGAGAGAGAGAGAGAGAGAGAGAGAGAGAGAGACAGAGACAGAGACAGAGAGAGGGAGAGAAGAAAGAGATGCACAGACATGTGTCTATGATGGAATGTTGGACTGAGGTACATCTCTGTTCTCTCCCTGACAGGTATGGCTAAACGCTCACTAAATCATAATCGATCAGATTGAGAACAAAACACACACACGCATGCATGCACGCACGCATGCACACGTGCGCGCGCACAGGCACAGACACACACACACGCACAATCACACAAACACACGCAAGCATGCACACACAGACACATACACATGCACACACACAGTAACACACCTACACATACACACACACACACACACACACACACACACACACACACACACAGCGAGATGGATTATTATTCCATAGGCACCTGGGCAAAAACCCCCTCCTTGGGTGCAGTTAGTGTGCAAAACGATTCAGGTTTTTAGGACAGATGTGAGAGTCTATGTTGTTTAGGGTATGGGGGGTAGTCATCTGAGAATAAAAATGTGAAAATATAGTTGTTAAAATTGTGATTTTTAAGGCAATATGAGAAATGAAATGTAGAAGCTTGGGTATCAGGGCCGCCTTGACTCATGGGCCCCTGTGCCTGACCCTGTAGGCCCAAACAGTAATCTGTCCATGCGCGCACACACACACACACACACACACACACACACACACACACACACACACACACACACACACACACACACACACACACACACACACACACACACAAATGTACACCATACACACAAATACACACAAATACACACACACACACACACACATATATATATATATATATATATATATATATATATATATATATATATATACAGAGAGAGAGAGAGAGAGAGAGAGAGAGAGAGAGAGAGATGAGTATTCTTTTCTTCATATTCATATACCTCTCTCCCTCTTATCCTTCATGTTGTTGTCTTTCCTATCCTAGAGGTGTTTTCTGAGCCCTGAGACAGCCAGCTAAATGAAAGTATTGCATCAAATGATTTTTTTCCCCGGAATGCTTTCTTTGTCCCATGTCGGAATAGTGACAGGTGATAGAGGAATAAAAGCGTGGGGTGAGTGGAAGGGAAAGAAAAGAGAGATTGAGATGGATTTCATATACGCCTGAAGAGAGGGAATAGGTCACAATGGCACCAAAGAGATACAGAAGCCTTTTTCATTCATTCTCTCTCTCTCTCTCTCTCTCACCACCACCCACACATACCCCCTCCTCTAAACACAGAGACAGAGAGAGAGAGAGAGACAGAGAGACAGAGACAGAGACAGAGACAGAGAGACAGAAGGAGACAGAGATAGCCCAATAGACAGACAGAAATACGTAGGCTACATACACCCCCCACTCACACACTCAGGGGTATATCCACACATAAACAGAGTAATAAATCGCCTGTGTCTCTGCACTCCCCCACACGTATGCAGACATATACCAGGTCTAGCAGTTCTTACAGGTCATGCCCCCCTGCTTTATAGATGTAGCAGTCTTTACGGTTATTGCAAAGCTTTTTGTCTTCATAAGACAGATGGCATGGACTTGTGTGTGGGAGAAAGGACATAGTGGAGTAGAGGTAGAGTAGAGTAGATTAGAGGGAAGGAGAGTAGAGTAGACATATCACTGAGTCAAGTAGCGTAGCGTAGCGTAGAGTAGAGTAGAGTGAAATAGAGTAGAGTAGAGGAGAGGAGAGGAGGTATAGTATAGTATAGTATAGTATAGTATAGTATAGTATAGTATAGTATAGTATAGTATAGTATAGTATAGTATAGTATAGTGAATAGCGGTATTGTTAAGGTTTATTGTTCAGGGAGAGAAAAAGAGACAAAAGGGTCATTCCACGCCAAATCAACAAGAGCCCACGCACTTAGGTCTCAAAAAATTCTGAAAATATTACCAAGTGTACCCGTGGTACTTCAGAGAAACACTGTAAATTTATTTGAATGTAAGATGTATACTCTCCATGTTACAGCCAATTTTACTGGGGGAGGGGGGTGCCCATTTTGTTCAAAATTTTGTCAAAGTTCACAAGCCCGTAGCTCAATAACTAAACCATGTAGGAAGCTCACATTTGGCATGCTGGTACATAGATCGGAATTGTTTGTTGCTAAACTGTCAGTTTTGGTCTGTATGATCCTGCATCGTCATAGCATTCCCTCAAAGATGATACAAATTGTACTGGAGTTTTTGGCTGTGCTCTGTTTAGGCCTTCAGAAGACATATTTGTGCCCAACATAGCCTCTTGATTTTTTCCCCTTGTAGAGACAAGTAGGAACACTCTCATAAAAAGCTATAAATAGAAAGGGAACCCCATCAGTGTTTGACCAGAAGACTTCACTAGTATGACAAATCATTTTGGGTGTCATTTCCAGACCTGCAGAACCCCTTGTGGGATTGTCCACAGATTTTTATTTTATTTTTTCTTCATTCTCCATGAAGTCTTCTTTTTAAAAATGCCAATGAGACTTGTCTTATGTGATGTTTTCTTTTTTAATTTCCACCCTGAACATGGGCAAAATGCAAAAAGAGAGCAACATGATTACTTTAACATTTAATGTAAAGACTAAATAATCAAATGCAAATTTTGCCTGGACATGATCACCCGAGAGTCCCTGTGCAGGGGTGCAGGTATCCCTTTCAACTTCAATGATTTCAGGAGCGTTCAATGTGGGAGCAGGTTCGCACACCAAAAGAGACAGTAGGTCAGGCACAAAGAGTCATGTTGTTACTTTTTTTGACCAGCAGATGGCAGCGGAAGAAACGCATAGAAAACATATTGCTCTCAATGTGCATGTTGCCCATGTTCAGGTTGGAAATTATAAAAGAAAACATCCCATAAGACAAGTCTCATTGGCATTTTTAAAAAGAAGAATTCATGGAGAATGAAGAAAAAAATAAAATAAAAATCTGTGGACAATCCCACAAGGGGTTCTGGAGCTCTGAAAATGACACCCAAAATGATTTGTCAGACTTGTGAGGTCTTCTGGTCAAACACTGATGGGATTTCCTTTCTATTTATAGCTTTATATGAGAGTGTTCCCACTTGTCTCTACAAGGGGAAAAAATCAAGAGGCTATGTTGGGCACAAATATGTCTTCTGAAGGCCTGAACAGAGCACAGCCAAAAACTCCAGTACAATTTGTATCATCTTTGAGGGAATGCTATGACGATGCAGGATCATACAGACCAAAACTGACAGTTTAGCAACGAATTATTCCTATCTATGTACCAGCATGCCAAATTAGAACGTCCTACATGGTTTAGTTATTGAGCTACGGGCTTGTGAACTTTGACAAAAAAAATAGTGTGAACAAAATGGGCACCCCCCTCCCCCAGTAAAATTGGCTGTAACACGGAGAGTATACATCTTTCATTCAAATAAATTTACAGTGTTTCTCTTAAGTACCACGGGTACACTTG
>NC_085877.1:31762575-31805075 GCF_034702125.1 Engraulis encrasicolus | reverse complement strand
GCATAGACTCTGATGTGTTCGCCTATGCCACTTTTCTGATCCCAAACCTCACAATAAACACACCAGTGTGAATCAGCTGGATTTGTGTCTTGTTACTTATATCTTTGAGAGTGTTGTATCAACAATATGTCATACCAAAGTTACTTCTATGCTGAACGCATTTTGGCTAACACGGCACAATCAAACTTTCTCAACACACATCCGCTTGACATGGTTTTGATGTCAGCTCATCGTATTCACACAATTATCTTCCAAATGATTTAATCATCCTCCAAAAATCAACCTACAATGCATGCCACTCTGGATAATTCCTTCAAGATCATTCAAGCATAATATTACCGTCAGTGTTGAAAATTGTGATATCGATTCACAACTTTGTGGGTTGATCTTTTGCCGATGATTATAGGCGCTATTTTCTCAACCACATCCTGTAGCTCTTTCACATTCATGTAGGATACATGCACAAATACACATGGCCTGTTCAAGTAAATAGTGCCAGTCTTTTCCACCTTTCTCTCTCATACCAAGTTTCCTGCTTGCTTCTTTCATACCAAGGTATGTCATGTTTGTGTGGGCATCAAATGCTGAGAAATGTTGGTTTATATAGTCGGTCTTATAATTGTAAATATAAATCGGTTAAAGTGACAACCCAGCAATACAGAAGATCGAATCGAATTGAATCGGATCGTGGATCGAATCGGATCGTGACCTTCTGGATTAGAATCGAATCGATCCAAGAAATTTGGATTCCCAGCCCTACCGCTTACTCATGACTGCCCATACGAGTATATACGTCTATAAAAGTATGTCACATCTCTGGCAATCCTGATTGATTTGTCAACTTCCAGACCGTCTACACCTACAATATCGAATAGGGCAGGGGTGTCAAACATACGGCCCGCGGGCCGCAGCCGGCCCGCCAGAGGGTTCCATCCGGCCCGGCCCCAATTTATTTATTTTTTTTACTTTTTTTTTTTTTTTAAATGAAATAACCGAAATGCGCAATTACGGCCCTCGGGGCAAAATCGAGACCTGCATGACATTAACCCAATGGTCCCTCTGTTACACTGTATATATTATGTAGTAAAGTGCACATCACACTATTATAAATGGTGAATTTGTACTGTAACAGGCATTTGATAAAGCTCATATATTATAGACCTCATATATAGAGATAAAATGTTAATACTTCTTATTCGTATTGTATTGGTATTAGTTGTAATTAAATAATAAATATAATTGGATTTGTATTGGTTCCTATTAAGCTCAAACTGGAAACGGGATGTTAGAATGCGTGAAAATGCAGGAAATTACATCTAAGAAATAAAACATTTTCTGGGGGAAAACCCCCAGACCCCCTGCCAAAATGAACTGTTCCATATTTAATTAATTGACGGTTGGCAATGAATGAATGAAGTCAAGGAAATTTTGCATAGGATTATCAGTATTGCATTGCTTTCTACATATTGAACACACTTAAAACGTGATAGTACTGAACACTAATCCTATGCTTTACGTTTGTTTTTTGTTGTTGCGATGACGTTACTAATGCGGCCCGCTTGAAGTCCACATGACGGCCACCGGACCAAAATGAGTTTGACACCCCTGGAATAGGGGATTCTTTCCAGATCTGTGGGTGGAGACAAAAGACAGATCTGGCTTCAAGTCAGCTTACCGTTCCACATCCCTTTACATTGCAAAATCCTATAACGGTGAAAAGGTCTGTGTCCAAGAGACGTCTTTACCAACCCTTCACGCCTTTATCAACCCTTCATGCTTTGCATAGCAACCATTTGATCAATCCAGTATTTGTCCAGTGTTAGATTGCACAGGTATGATGCAGAAATGTATACTTTCAATGCACGTTTGGCCTGTTCTGCCACGTGTGATGTTATATTTCAGTGTGTACATAACTATGCAACTTCATGCAACACTATCTCGCCTGTCAGGCCTAACAGTCCTGTCCCCCATTGAAACATATGCATACCATTTTCAGAAGAAAAATGTTGCTTTGTGCTCCATTAAATATTGTTAAAGTGCAGTATGATTGGTGCTAGTCAACTTAATGTAATGATCATGAACATTTTCGCACACACGGATGCACGGATGCACGCATGCACGAGCACATACACATACACACAGAGACGCACGCACACACTCACGCACACACACACACACACACACGCACACACTCACGCACACACACACACACACACACACATTTTGGTCCTGCAACAAAGATGAGCAACATGATGATCATTGTGTTTGTCCAGAGGCACTAGTGGCCTGATCTTCCATGAGGCGTGTTGCAAAATACAACCCAACGTATTTCTGCATGTGCCTCCATGACACTGCAACTTTGAAGGCCTGTTCCATCCACGGGCATCAAAGTCTGTGTGTGTGTGTGTGTGTGTGTGTGTGTGTCCAAAGGATAGATGGGTAACATTTTAGGCAGTAATGTTCCTCAGCAGTGCCTCAATTGCCTCCAAAATTGGGCCTCCTAAATTGAGATAAAACACATTATTATTATTATTATTATTATTATTATTATTATTATTTAGCCAGTTAATGTTCACCTGCCGCCGGCGGGAGAAAGCCCCATCAGCGGTTATGAATTAATGAGCTTTCTCCACCACCATGACCACTCGAGAGACACTTGCTATGGGTAATCAGGGCACATTAGACACCCCACTCTGCCAGGCCCCACTACCACTGCACAGGACTGAGCTGATACCACCCAGCCCGCCCAGATACCACATTCCATGGGCACTAGGCATCAGTAGACACCCCCACAGTACCAGGCCCACACATAGGCTAATGGCCAGATGCAGCCGGGGTTTGCAGCTGCAGGTGTAACACCCAGCTGCAGCTGCCAGCTGACGGCGAGCGATTACACCCACGGACGGGTTTCAATTGACAATCAGACAGCCACGGGCGGGTTGGTGCAACATCAAATCAGCATGCAGTTCTGTACTTCACAGGTGCAGCTTGTGATTGAAGCTGAAGTGTAAAAGTGTACATGCTGCCCAACATTCGCCATATTTTTTGGCGCTGTTGCAGAACAAGTTGACTAACTTCTGCATAATGTCACAAAATCCTCTGAAAAGAATATGCAACACGGCTGAGGCGAGCGCTGAACCAACAGTATCCATCGACAGGGACGAAACAGACATTGAATGGGAGCCTGACAGCAGCGACGAGACAGACGCCACCCTTTTGAATTCATCCCTGGAGGAATGCAGCGGTTCTGAGTAAGTACCATGGACAGCGCTTCTGTGTATTACTGAGTTCTGATACGAGTCAGCCAGGGCCATCTATCTATCATCTATCTCTGATCATTTACATCGGTCTTTTTCACGCACCAGCTCTTACAGACTACTGGAGAAGGTCATAATTGTATAGCTTTCCATGGGCTGGGTCATCCATGTCTGGCCGCAAATTCAGACGAATCTCCACCAATATCCATCTGTCTGACCCTGATGAGGACGAGCTCAATGCAGCTCGGAGAGGCACCCGTGAGTTCGACCACCTTCAGAAGATTAAGCCCCCGTACACTGATATCCGGCAAAACTGCATGGCCAACTTCCAGCCAGGCCATAACATTGCCATTGACGAGTGAATGGTCGCCTCCCATGCCAGGATAGGAATCCAGCAATACTGCAAAGATAAGCCATCGAAATGGGGGTACAAATTGTTTGTGCTAGCAGACTCACAATCTGGGTACACCTGGGACTTCATTGTTTATGAGGGGAAAAACCGAACAGGATCTGGAAAAGGGCTGAGCTACGATGTCGTCATGGAATTGGTGTCCTCCCCAGTTTTGGGGACTGGGTACAAGCTCTTTGTGGACGATTTTATATTTTTATACAAGCCCAATGCTGTTCCAGCAACTGCTGGATGATAACAAGATATGGGCATGTGGTAGCATTCGCGAATACAGGATCGGTTTCCCCAAAGACAGATCTGGGGCCATTACCACTCGCCACCCAAGGGGTACGATACGTTGGATACGGCAGGGGAGTCTGCTGTTCGGACAATTGAAAGACACTCGTCTGTTTCGGATGTATTCCAGCATTCATCAAGCCCACAGCGAAGGCAGCACGATACAGCGGAGGGTGAAGACAAATGGCATATGGCATGTGGAACAAGTGCCGGTCCCTCCAGCAGTACAAGAGTATAATTAAAGTATGGGAGGCATGGACCTCTCGGGTTCTCAGATTTCTTACTACTCCATTCTGCACAAGACGAGGAGGTGGTACAGATCTTTCTTCTACCACTTCATTGACATCGCCATAGTGAACACGTTCATCCTCCACAAAGACATGATGACAAACAGGGGGGCAAAGCCCTTGTCTCAGAAGGCCTTCCGTGAAAACCTGGTTCTGGAGCTCCGGCGTGCTGGGCATAGTGAAATTGTCCCCTCTCCTCCACGAGCACCACCACCACCACCACCTGATATACAGTGCTGCCAGTTACTATTGGCACTCTTGAAGTTTAAGTACATTATGGGACATATCTCCAGACAACAAATAATAAGGTCAACCATGATTTTTCTATAGATAGCTTGTGGTTGATACTAAATATAAAAAATATCAACAGCATTAAATGCTAAACTATGAGAGGGAAAAAATTGAAGATGGTGAAGTTCCCGGGATCACTGGTATTGGCACCTTTTACTGGATACCATTGTGGAAACCTAATTTGACTCAATTATGGTAAATCGCAAATGGGAATCACCTTTGACTAATTGCTTTTGCCCATAGAACATGAATTAGGCAAGGAATTATGATAGTTGTGTTTAAATAGCCACCTGTTACATCTTGTGTGTCTTCCACCAATATGAAGACAGAGGAGCTGCCTGAGGACACCACAAATACTATTATTTGCAAAAACAAGACCTCCAAATAATAAAAGGTCATCTCAAAAGACCTTGGTAAACCATTTTCAACACTGTGTTGTGTTATTCAGAAATCTGCCAAACATGGAGTTGTAAAGAATATCCTTGGATGTGGGGGGTAGAGGAAGACATTATGATAAAAGTCTTTAGAAGTCGGTGCAAATAATGAAAAAACACAGGGACTAACATCTACAGACCTGACTGTCAACTTTGAACTGTTTTGGGTAGTTTTTTTCAATAAGCACCCCGTGTTAAACACTACACAAAGTAGTGCCTTTTGGTTGGAGACCAAGGCAGACCACATTGCTTAATAAAAGTCATAACAGGGAACACCTGACGGCTGTATGAAAAAATACAGGCCTAGCACAGCCCTTTTAAGAATGTTTTAAGGTCAGATGAAGCAATAGCACAGTTTTTTAGTGACTCACACAAACAGCATGTTTGCATACTCTGCAAGAAAGTCTTTAAGGAAAAGGACACCCTACCAAAAAGCAAGCATGGTGTCCGATCCATAATATTATGTCACCCCATTGTTGTGTCAGGTATTGGAGGCTTTGACCGTATCATAGGTATCATGACGAGCATCATGACATGACAGGTATCATCATCTACAGGAAAATGTGTAACCATGGCAAGAACACTTGGTTTGAGTTGAACATCATGTGCACTCCAGAAAGACAAAAACCCAAAGAACACATCCAAATGCACAGTGGATTGGTTGTAAAAATGAAAGAACAAAGTCATTGATGAAAACCAAAACCTCCGGAGGCTTCCATTGCTGTCTAATAGTGTGCAATTAACCCTTGAAGGAGGGGTGCCAATATTCCTGGACATGCCCTTTTAAGTGTTTTTGCTTGAAATTACAAAATGCATTTGGAAATAAATACTTGGCAATTCCAAATATCTTATAAAATTCAATTAAAAGATCCTGATGGTAAAAGTTGTGTATATTTCCATTTATTTCTGGATATATTGCACAATTTGTAAATTAAATTAAGGGGTGCCAATACTAACTGGCGGCGCTGTATGCCTATGCCCGCACACTTTGGGGAAGATGGCACAGAGGGATGGCGACAGTGTGTGAATTGTAAACAGAAGACACCACTTCTATGCACCACATGCAACGTTGCTCTGTGCATGATGCCTACAAGGAACTGCTACAAGTACTGGCATATAAAAGGCCAGGCAAACGGGGAATAAGATCAGTACATTGACCTCCATGAGGGGGGCGGGGGTGTAGTCTCTGGGCTGTAGTCATTTCTGATCGATAAAAGAAAAAAAATAATGATGAAAAAGTTCCATACCTAATGTAGTCCTGTGCTATATTTTGGGTTCATTCATGTCATTACATGTGATTGTTTCAATTCATGTAAAGGTTTAAATATTTAAAAAGGTTAAAGTGTTTAAAAACGTTTTAAACGCAATTTCCATGCACTAGTAATGTTCCTATGTCTAATGCTTTTGTTTTCTACAACTTTGTTTTTTATTTCTATTTTCTAATACTGCCGAATTATTTTCCTAATTCCTGATTGGTCGAGGATACTGACCCCTGAAATGTTGCGCAATCGGAAGGAGAAGGCAAGAATATTTCAGTTCGTCGGAGGATGGGGAGACAGCCAGTTCAGTTGTTTCTCCCAGTTAGCATGTGCTAAACCCAAACTTTTCCAGGCTATGGGAAAGCATCTGCAGCTGAGTGTTCGGCCAGGACACTTTATTTTGCAGTGGAGTTAAGTTATGTGCTTCTGGACACTTTTCCTTTGTTTTATTTGAGAAGTTAAAAGTTAAGACTGTTGTTAAAACTGCACGCGACAAGCGCGAGAGCACGCCAGGTTCCGAGACAGTGAGGGGAGTTGGCAACTTTTTTTTCTTGTTTCATCGGAAGAACTACTTTCACAGTGACATATATTTGGATTAACATTAATTTTCTCCTTTTTTTCAAGAAATGTTGTGTTTTATTCCGAGTAGATTTGTAACAATACATAAGAGTGCTCTTTTGACTATTTAGTGACACACTCCAGACTCATAGCTTTCAAACAAGAGCACGGTGTTAGTGTAGCACAAACTGGAATATAACTGCAACCCCTGGCGTAAAAGAAGCCAAAAATGTATTACATTTGTGTGAGGGGGGCCTCCGGAACAGTTATGTTTAGGGCATCCAAAACCTTAGCAGTGGCCATGCCTCAGTGTAGCATACTACTGTAGCTCCGACGCTGGCCAAGCAAGCCTCATGGGATAATGGGATATACGGTTTCCAGAGTTGTACAGACAGGTTTGCAATACATTTTCATGTAAAACTGCCGGTACAGGGGCTCCAGGTAGGATTGAAAGTTTAATTAATCATGGTCCCGAGTCAGCCGACGCTTATGCGAGTCTTTCGTAAGTGAACGATGGCTCTCGTGATCACTTCCACGGTCCGCTGTCAGAAAACCCCACATGCAACTTTTGACAGCGCGGTCCGAGGGAGTGTCGTGGAAAACACTTATCATTTGAAAACATCGCTTTACATACCGTATTCAGATTTGTAACAACTGCTGGCATTCCGGGATGAAATACAGTCTCACTACAAATTTATTTGAACAGCCTTTTTTCATAACGGTGTAGATTTTGAGACAGGCATGCCACAGGCACCGCACAAATTACGTCATCCTACCTAGTGCCTCTTTAATGCCTTACATGTACAGTATATTTGAATTTTGAATATTGGCACAATATTGAATATTGACACGTATTGCTAGTTGTCGGTAGTTAAGACTACATGTGACATTGCAAAATGCTACCCAACGTCTTTCTGTGACTGCATGACAATGCGACTCCGCGCAATCCAGTCACTGAAGGCCTGTCCCATCCACGTGCATCAAAGTGTGTGTGTGTGTGTGTGTGTGTGTGTGTGTGTGTGTGTGTGTGTGTGTGTGTGTGTGTGTGTGTGTGTGTGTGTGTGTGTGTGTGTGTGTGTGTATGTTGCGTGGGACTGAGTCACCCAACATTTTTTAAAAATGTATTAATCATATAAAAGGGTCCACTGGATCTGGTTGAACTTACCGTAGGACCCAGAATCTGGTGCTACGTCCCTGATCCCATCCAGCTAAAAGTTGCAGTCCGTTTTCAATGCAAAACCAAGAAGTTGCCTCACAACAGGGCTGAACTTATCTGACATACGACATATGAATCTGACATATGTACAGATCATTCTCTTATGGCGCGTTCAGGCTGACTGAGAACAGTGCCGGTGCCCGGCTGTTCCTGCACCTAATCGTGAACCGACCAGCTTGTTCACGTCGCAGATCATAGCTTTCGCAAACCGGAAAGTTGTTTCACAATGCAAACCGAAAAATACTTGTTTTTCCTCTGCGAACCGTGACGACAATGTGGATATCTGCAGGTTCATCCGGGTAACATCGTCACGTGCAGAGAAAGTTCAGAGCCCGGTATTGACTTAGGTGCTTCGCAGCCTAGGTAAGCCCTTTAGTGCCGAATGTAACTGCTAGGCAACGGCAACATTCTAGTCAGCCTGGAAATAGTTACAGTGGCTCTCTGAACTCTGACCCTTATAGGCCCAGAGTCCCAAAGGTTAGTCAGCACCCCCGTGTGGTGTGGACATGTCAGTGTGCTGTCTATTACCAAATGCCCTCCCCCCCCAAAACTGCTTCATGCTTGAAGTGTTAGTGCTTAGCTTACAAGGTATTTACTTTATTTCACACGTTTGAGACAATTTAAGTTAACTTATTAGTGTCACCAAGTAACATATATGTCATATTTGTTTAACAACTCGATTGTAACCATTTAAACAGAGAAGAAAATGTTTTTTTTTGTGTAAAATGTTGTACTGCATAACATAAAAATTGCAGTTGACTATTAACGTGCTCGTGCGCTTTTGTTTCAGCGGTGAATACAATATTTTGGACAAAATCAAATTATCAGAGGGCTAAAGATTCTGATCAGGACATCCATAATTTCTTATTTCCAATTGCATAGGGTCAGTACAGAAATGTGCACTCTGTAGTACATGCTTTGGTAACACTCTAGAATACCCCACAAAAGCGTTATAAACACTTTATTAACATTTAATAATAATAAACATTTCACAAAGCATTTACAAATGTTTGTAAATGAGTAAGAACCAAACTACGACTGCACAGTGGAGTGGGAATCAACTTCTACTGTGTGATAATTTTTATGTGGTTTCATGCCTTCTGGTCTTTGGGGGAGAAACTTTCAGGACCGATGCGACTGCGCTGTGTCTGCTGTGTTAACATAGAATTTCTTGCCCCTTTATAAACATTTGTAAACATTTTGTTGATAAATAGTTAATGAATTATAAAGTGTTTATAAAGCTGTGAATAGGTTCAGTAGTTATTCTAAAGTGTTACCCATGCTTTCATGCCATAAAATGGATGCACTTCTCAGGGCATGTGCGCTGAAACTGTGTGCTGCAAGTAATCACACTTTCAAATCTAAACTCTTGCCACTTGCCCAACAACACTGCATGCCTCCATGACTCTGCAACTTTCATGCAAACCTCTCTGTTGCGCTGATGGCCTTTACAATACATTATATCCATGTCTTAGTAATGGGATATACAGTTTCCAGAGTTGCTGTCAGGATTGCAATACATTTTAATGTGTAACTGCCTTAAATGCGTTGAATATACAGTATATTTTAACTTTGAATATTGACACAATATTGGATATTGATACGTGTTGCTAGTTGTTGCTAGTTAGGACTACATGTGACATTGCAAAATGCTACCCAACGTCTTTCTGTGCCTGCATGACAATGCTACTTCACGCAATCCAGAGGGCCCGTCCACGGGCATCAAAGTGTGTGCGTGTGCGTGTGTGTGTGTGTGTGAGAAAGAGAAAGAGAGAGAGAGAGAGAGAGAGAGAGAGAGAGAGAGAGAGAGAGAGAGAGTGTGTGTGTGCGTGTGTGTGTGTGTGTGTGTGTGTGTGTGTGTGCGTGTGTGTGTGTGTGCGTGGGCGTTGTGTGAGACCCAACGTTTTCTTTTTTAAAATATACATTTCATATGAAAGGGTCCATTGGAACTGGTTTTACATACTAGAACCCTGAATCTTTTCATGAACTAGCAATACTCATGGATGGGGGCCCTTGTTCTTGTCTGGCCCAGGGGCCCCATGGAGTCATAAACGGTCCCTGTGAGCTGCCCTTGGTTCAAGCCTGACATAGCACAGTGGAGGAGACAGAAAGTGAGTTGGGAGAGAGAGACGGGGAAGGCAGGCAAAGGGCCCAAGCCGGAATCCGATTAGATTTGATTTGCCTTTATTGTCTCTACAGGAGAGAAATTGTGTGTGGACATTAGAAGGTGTGATTTACAAGGGACAAACAGAAATTAGACAAGACTTGGGTAACACACAGGAAACATACAGTATATCCCCATACTCAACTAGCGGCCCGCGGGCCATCTATCTGTGGCCCTCGAATAGTTCTGAAAATTTGGCCCTTTATTGGGAGGAATTGGGAGAAACTGGCCCTCGAGGACTTTTAGTTGAGTACCCCTGCAGTATATGCTGTATATGTAGTATATGCAATCAAACCCAGATCAGCCGTGTAGCAGATGAGTGCCCTACCGTTAGCGCCATGGTAGGCCAATCTGTGTGGTACAATGTTAGTGAAAAATTAGTAGGAATGAATGAATTAATGAATGAATGATTTTATTTGACATCTTCAGGTCATATAAGTAAAATAAATACATGATTGAGTTTCATACAAACCGCACCACATACTTAAATAAAAAACAGAGAGTCAGGATAACACAATAAAGCTTGGAAGCTTATTTCCATTGTGGTCCTATAGGTGTTAATGGCAGCAGTTATTAAAATTATAAGAGTAGGCCTAGTACTGGGAGGGACCACTATAACACATTAAATATATAGCATGCACATAACACTTTTTCTTTCCACTGAAAGTAATATACTACACTGACTGATCTCTAAACCATTTTTTCAAAGCCCATTTAAAACCATCTAGGCTATTGATCATCTTAATATTACCTGGTAACATATTCCACAAACTAGATGCAACATTTAAAAATGAGTCCTTCCCTATTTTGGTATTGACTTTTGGTGGAACAAAGTCTGTGGAACTCCCCCTAGTGGAGTTCTGTGGACATTCCTCACTCTATTAAAAAAGTATTTAGGGGCATGCCCATTTACAATTTTGTGCACCATACTCAGGTCTATTTGAGAGACTCTGTCCTCAACTCTTAACCAACCCAAACGTTTAAAGTGGTGAGGTTCAAGGTGAGTTCTAGGGTGCAGTCCCATGATGGTCCTTAGTACTAATTTATTTTGAGAGGTCTGGAGCTTATTTTTAAGCTGTTTATTAATGCCATTGTACCAGGAGCAACAAGCATAATCATAATATGGTTGACTTATAGCACTTGCTAGGTTTAACAAAGCCTTTTGATCCAGATACTTTGCAATTCTGGCCAAGGCGTTCAACAAAACAGAAGGAAACGGAAAAACTCCTTTTCTTCAATGATGTATACACAACAAGACACGTTTGAAGCACTGTGACAGTCTTTATTGAGAATGCAGGACTGGGTGCAATATCTATGGTGAAGAACATGAGGGATCCCATATGCTGCAGATCTAAAACACAATAAGTGGCAGAGGGTGAGAGGAAGACAACAGTGAGCACAGAGAAAGAAGAGATGCAGCCTACACCAGTGGTTTTCAATGTGGGGGCCAGGGACCCCTGGGAGGTCCTCGGGGGAGTGTTAGGGGGCAGGTTGTCGGGAAACATATAGCAAGGCAAAATTAATAAATGAATAAATTGAATAACTAAAGTAAACCAAAAACAAGCAAATTAATGATGATGGATCTAATACAAATGTTGCATTTTCCTGTTGACATGTTTATGTGTGTTTCCAGGAGTACTTGAAAGGTTTTAGGGATGAACCAACTCCATCGAGTTGTGAAAGAGGCTACAAAGAAAACAAAATAGTCCTGTGTCAGGGGGGGCCTTGAATAAAATCTACTGGAATATGGCGGGCCTTGTCATGGTAAAGTTTGGGAACCCCTGGCCTACACAACATATAAGTTTACAGTATATAAATAAATATGTAAGTAAATATAAATACAACAAACTGCAAGTAAAGTGAGGAAGACACCCTGGTATTGAAGTAAAAAAAACTTTTATGTACAAGAATTATGTAAAGAAATTGACAATACAAATTAACTTCTTCTGAAATGCATTTATTGTACTACAGACAAGGAGAACACTTACAATCCCTAGACCCATTGGACCCATGCACCACATACTCATGGCGAAGGAATGCCATTCCATGGTCTGGGAAGCTGAAAAACAAAAAGGGGCAGAGGGAGAGAAAAAGTGAGCAGGACAAGAAAACAAAAGCATGTGCTACGTGTATGTACCTTATATGTACAGTCAATGTGAAGAAATTGGCAACAAAACTAGACTTTGAAATGCAAATAATAAGAAGGGATGAGCTATGTGTATGAGTAAATACAAAGATACTATATGCATAGGGTGACCAGATTTTTGTAGTCTGAAACCGGGACACTTCGTGCGTGACTGAAGGACAATATTTGGCAGGCGGGTCTGGGGGTCCTCCCCCTGGAAAATGACATGCAATTTCCTGCATTCTGATCAATTTTAGAGGGAGGAATGACAAATCGCAACTGACTCCTATCAGACTTTCTATCCAAGCGCTGGCTGCCATTAACTGTGGCAGGTAAACATGTAATCTTTTCCATATATTCATCCTGATATACATGGCGCAATGTAGTGGGTGGCCAAAACCGGGACATATTTGTGTCCCGAGAGGGTTTGCTCGGGACCTGGGACACACAACTCCAAACTGGGATTGTCCCGGTCAAACTGGGACGTCTGGTCAACCTATATACAGTAAGTGAATAATAATGAAAGAACTGCAACTAAAGTGAGGAAGCCAAGAAAGGAAAAGTGAGCAAGGAGATGTACTAAATACAACATACTCATATACTGTACAGTATATACATATATACAGTAAGTCAAAATAAATATAAAGATGTGAGGAAGACAAGAAGCATAAAGAAAGAAAGGAGGTCCCTGACATCTGTATTAACAGGTCTGGTGACAGCTTTGGCTGGGCCAAGGACAAAGTCATCTGAAAGGGCCCCCCACCCCACACATACAATGTAATGAGAACCCAATTCTCAATTCTGGGCCTCCTCTGCCCCAGGGCCCGGGGAAACTGTGCCCCCTACCGTCGGCTTCCCTGTATATAAATATAGCTATACGAACTGCAAATAAAGTGAGCAAGACAAGAAAGCAGAAATTAGCATGAATAAAGAAGGCTCTGCTCTGACAGGTGTCAGACTAATACTAGTTACAGCTACTATGTTATGTCTCTGCACTTCAGGTGTCTTGACATGTCGACACGCACAGGGCACGTACTTGAAACGTCATTGTGCATAAACATTATGTTTTGCACATGTGAAAAAATTAACAATGAAATGTGATTTAAATGCAGTTAATGTACGAAAAAGGGAGATGAGAGAACTCACAATCGCCATAGCTGGAACCATTTGACCACTTTGACCCTTTGGACCATGCCGTTCTCCAGAAGAAGGGCACACAGCGCAGCATTCACCCTCTGGGACGAATGCATCTGGACAGTGGTTGGTAGAGTCGCACATATGGCCACCGCAGAGCGTGCCACCATTGTAACACACACAAAATGTGCACAGGTCCGGCTCCCATCTCTCCCCATCCACATAGGTTTTACCGTGAACCTGGCAAGCAGGCAATGGAAGATCTGGGGGAAAAGGGTATACAATTCAGACGCTGTTTACACGTATGCGAATATTTTTAGACACAGATATTTTAATATTTTAATCCATTTACATATAACTGCAGCATACAATTAAAAGAAAAAGAAACAAAAATACCATTGTGACAGGTGTGTTTAAGCCCTCTAAAAGGGATATTTTTTAGCCAGGAGGTTTAAAAGGAGCCCTCTAAAAGTCTGTGTGAGTGAATGAGAGACAGGCAGCGATGTATTTTCAAAAAATATCCTTATGCTTGTAAACAGCCTCTCAGATGTCCAGTAAAATGTCATATTGTCCATTTCTAAATGCATTATGAATAGTTTTGTCTATCAAGAGGAATTCAGTCTTTGACACTAGGTCATTACATGACAGAGCATGGCATTGCATACACACAGGGAAGCATCATCATATTGCATCAAAACGAAACATACTTCCAAACATATACCAACATAAACCTTTCAAATTATCAACAGCAATGTTGGATCCTCCAGACTTCCAATAACATTTCAGATGTCAAAAAATGAATTATGATACACCTTACACATTCTATTGAGCAAGATAAAATAGTATAATGTGAAAAAAATAACGAGAAAAATGTGGTTGCATGGTAGTTGCATTAAGTAAATCCATGCCATGTGTGTTTGTACGCAAAATCTTCTAATCTTAAAATCAACACAACCAGAGCGAAAAATACACCACTGGTACATCATTTGTGTTCTTACTTACAAGAGCCGTGCACTAGTACGACTGAAGCAGAGAGCAGGAGAGCCAGTAAGGTGAAGGTCTGCATGATTATCTTCCAGACGGTGCTGTTCACGTCAGTCTGTCTGAATGTGGTGAAATCCAAGAGCTGATGCTATTCTTATGGCCTGATTGTTTACATGACGTGTTGCAAAGTACAACTTCCTTATCATGGCATTACAGTCTTTATCCAACTCAACATTTGAAGGCTTGTCCCATCCCACAGAGAAAATGTCCGCAATGACAACTTTTAAGAATGAGTAGGGGGCGCAGCGCACCAAGCCCCCCACTTATCGACTTGCATGACCATTGGGACCCAGGTTCGAGTCTGGCCTTGGTCATATCCCAACCCTGTCCCATCTCTCTTTCCCTTTCTCTTCCTGGTCTTTTCTGGTCTCCCTTCCTGGTCGCGAGAGCCTCCAGCTTAGTTCTGCACTGTTCAGTCTGAAAAGTACTCTGCGTTTCCAAAACAGATTGAAGTTGTCAACTAAGTTTATTCCTGCAGACTTGCACGACTTTGCCAGCCAGTTGTATAAACTAAGTAGGTAAGATAATTAATAGTTTTGATAACATGGTGCTGGTATTGTGCCACTGATGAAAGATGGTATTTCAAGCTCTTTTAGAGTTGAAAATAAGTCAGCATACAATGATGCTCCCGCCACCATACTCAAAAGTGGAGATGTAACCAAGAATAACCAAAAATGGGGTTAATTCTGCCAATCTAAAAATAATGGGGTTTCTGTCAAAAAAATATTGCTGCACCTTTGAGGTTTGCAAAAAAAGCATTTTGAATTGAATTGAAAGCTTTATTGCAGACTCAGAATGGTCCATAATTAAAAAAACATTAAAAAACATATAAGAAACATACAGGACATCACAAACACCAAGACAATTGCTACGTGTACATGATGTTTTTGAATCGGATCTAATAGATCGGATTTAAGTAGATCGGATTAAGAGTTATTTTGCGACGTGTATACATGGCAATTTCACTTAAATGCGATTAAACGTCTGGGGAAAATAAAGCATTGCGATTGGACTGAGGACGCACGTGCTGAGTGAGCCAAATAAGGCGTGGGGGCGTGGTCGCCAAACCTCTGGGGAACTACTGGGACACAAGCTAATCTTCAGCCCGAAAATGAATTCCCTCAGTGGACTCAAGGCTGGTAAAATCCCCTTTGGGTCTGGTTCTTTCAAATGCTAGTTAGCACCCTCCTAGTTTAGAAAAACGAACTGGTGAAAGGGTGATGTGGAGTAACTTTGTTGTGCTTAATTACTTCGTGGGGCACTTTTACATCAATATATGGAAGCCACAACATTTATAGTCGCTTAGGGACTTTAAATTAAGCAAAACTTTCATGTGAAAATCAACAGGAAGTGCCGCCATCTTTTTCTCACTGACAAAGAGCACGGGCTCTTGGCGCCATCGTGTGGTCAACGAGCATGCGTGGAACGACCGGATTTATTGTAATTCTGATTAAAAGGTTACATGACAGAGGAACGTGTTTAATCGGATTTAAAAGAGGAATAAACCACCCACTTTAATCGGACTTAAGTTTAAATCGGAATAAACTTAAATCCTGTTCGGTAAGTGTTTACATGATGTTTTTAAAGTGGAATTAAGTTTTAATGAGATTTAAAGTGAGTTAAATCGGATTTAAATGCCTCATGTAAACGTACCAATTAAGATACAGCATTGATATGCTTCACAGAATTACTTCTAAATACTCTGTAGACCAAAGTTGAAACCAAAGTTGAATTGTATAGGGGAACACACAATGCCATGTTTGGAGGAGAACTGGGGAACCACACCTTCTTCACCAAAACCTCATCTCCACTTTTGAGTATAGTGGGGAGAATCATTATGTGCCTCAGGTGCCTCAGGCCTTTGGCCTTGGTGCCTCAGGCCTTTGTCAGTTTGCTATTAATTATGAGTGGAACAATGAACTCAGAAGTTTATTGAGATATTTTACAGAAAAAACATGAGGTAGTCCATCACACAGTTGAAGCACACAAAAGGATGGGTGATAAAATGGGACAACAACCCATATTTTAGAAGAAAATCGACTTCAGAATGGCTTCATAACAATGAAATGCACATTCATCAATAGCCCAGTCAAAGCCCTGACAAAAAAACAATTGAGATTATATGTCACAAAGTCAAGAAAGCTATTCACTCCAGATATCCCAGAAACCTTGCTGAAGGGGGGCAGTTTTCTAAAAAAAAAAAAAAAGAGGGAGACAAGATACATTCAGATTGTTTTGTTAATCTGATCTGCAACTACAGGAAACGGTTATTGCGACTGTCTGAGGGTTAAAACATATTGAATGCAAGGTTGTACTTACTTTTGCCTTGCTGTGCTGTGAAAGTTTATATCTTATGGTCAATAAAAATATTGTGTAAATGTGTAACGTGTAAATGTTTGGGTGGAATTAGTTAAAGCAGATTCCAGGATGATCAGACCATGTTTTATGACCAATTTTGACAGAAATGTAAGAAATTTCAAAGGTTGTACAAACTTTTTCCTATGAATGTATGTGAAAATACAGTATTCATCATGGATCTGATACAACATATCCAACGTACAGATGTCTGCATGGACACTTGAAACTGTGTGCTGCAAGCAATCACACCTCCAAATCGAAACTCTTGCCACTGTGGGTAGAAGATAGGCTAAGTGTTGCAAAATACAACCCAACAATGCATGCCTCCATGACTCTGCAACTTCATGCAAACCTCTCTGTTGCTTCACAATACATTGTCCATGTCTTAGTAACTGCTACCCACAACACTGGTAATGGGATACTATAGGCCTATATCGTTTCCAGAGTTGTGCTGCAAAGATTGCAATACATTTTAATGTATGACTCACTGCCTTAATGCATTAAATGTATTTGAACTTCGAATCTTGACATAATATTAAATGTTGCTAGTCGTTTGATAGTTAAGACTACACATGACCCAATGTATTTCTGTGCCTACATGACATCACAACTTCACGCAAGCCGGTCTCTGAAGGCCTGTTCCATCAACGGACATCAAAGTGTGCATGTGCATGTGTTTGGTGTTAGATTGAGCCACCCGGACGCAACATTTTATTTTTAAAATGTGTAAATAAAAGGGGTCCATTGGAACTGGTTGCACATACTAGGACCAAGAATTTGGTGCAACGTCCCTGGTTCCATCCAACTAAAAGTTCCAGACCATTTTCAATGCAGAACCAAGAAGATGCCCTCACAGCAGTTATAATAGTAATCTGGCATACAGTGCATTCTCCAGTTGGGACAGCAGGCCTCAGGGGGCAATCATGCTGTTTTCCTGTTTGTTTGTTTTTTATATCCCCGAAACGCGGAGCGTCGGGGATGTAATGGTTTTGCGTGCGCCGCCGCCGTGTCCGCCGCCGCCGCATAAGGTCTTTCGTGTTAACGCGATAACTTTTGAACGGATGTTTGGATTTGTCCCAGATTTTTTGGGTGAATGCTCTAGGGCAGGTTCATGAACTGATTCGAGTTTGGAGGTCAACACTTTCAAGATGGCTGAATTCAAGATGGACGAATTTTTGTTTGGTCCATAACTTCTGACCGGGTGGATGGATTTGTCCCAGATTTGGTGTGTGAATGCTTTAGGGTAGGTTCATGAACTGCTTCGAGTTGGGAGGTCAACACTTTCAAGATGGCTGAATTCAAGATGGTCGAATTTTTGTTTGGTCCATAACTTCTGACCGGGTGGATGGATTTGTCCCAGATTTGGTGTGTGAATGCTCTAGGGTAGGTTCATGAACTGATTCGAGTTTGGAGGTCAACACTTTCAAGATGGCTGAATTCAAGATGGACGAATTATTGTTTGGCCCATAACTACTGACTGGGTGGATGGATTTGTCCCAGATTTTGTGTGTGAATGCTCTAGGGTAGGTTCATGAACTGATTCGAGTTTGGAAGACAACACTTTCAAAATGGCGGAATTTTCATTTGGCCCATAACTTCTGACTGGGTGGATTGATTTGCCCGGTAACACCTTATTTTAATGGTTCACCATTTCAGTGAATCTACCATATTAGGTACAGTGTAATAACCAATGTAACAATATTTAATACCAAGTAATACTAGTGTAATACCAGTGTAACAATATGCAATATCAGGTACAGTGTAATAACGAGTGTAACAGTATGCAATAAATACCATGTAATATAGTGTAATACCAGTGTAACAATATGCAATACCATGTAATACCACTTACGCACAAACACATGATGTAAGTAAAAAAATGACATTGTATTAAATATTGTTACACTGGTTATTACACTGTAAGTAATGTGGTATATCCACTGAACCATTAAAACAGTATTACCATTTGCCCCATTTTTTGCTTTATTTTCACAATAGTCGTTTGGTTTTAAGCCTATGCACGTCATGTCACGTCTAGGGATGCAAATTATCGATTAATTCATTGATCATTAGTTGATAGTGTTATCGATCGACTTTCGATTAATTGATAAGCGGCGTTTTTTCACCTGAATTTCATAGGGCCTTTTTAAATATCAGCTAAATAGTTAAAACACCGAGTTCAAAAAGTATAGGCCTATTGTTATATTAAATTATATTATGAGAATTACATTATTGATCATTAAGCCCATATTGTATTTTATTGTATTATGTTATATTATATGATATATTCCTCAAGTAATTATGCATTAGGAAAAGAAAGCAGACATGTTTTCTATGGCATCTCCACACCACCTTTGGGGGGGCATTGCTTGGTTTCACCCAGGAGTGAACTAGTAGCCTCACGCCCCCTCTGTCGCCTTGCAGTTGCCTGAGATATGATGACAGACAACGTTGAGTGAAACGTGATCAGACTCAGAACTTGTCTGCATAGGTGTGTCAGCCAGCATGATCAACCACAAGCATTTTAATTGTATATGCTTCAAAATAAAGAAATGCTATATTTTGGGTCGTGTGTTGTTGTCCATAATGCATAGTAATGTCAACAAAGTTCGTTTCTGAACAAAAAAAAGCTATTTCCTGTGTCTGTAAGGAGAGCTAATAAGCTAACAGGCTCCATTGAGAATGAATGGAGCTATGACAATAACACTTACAGCTAACATGGATTCACCTGAAATTGAACAGATGGTGCTCCTCTTCATGCATGGTCATATATTACCATGTCCAGTTCAGCTAATACTAGTCTTGATATCTGACAGGGTGTTAGTGATTAAAATTACAGCTCACAATTTGAAATGACTACGTTTGTGATTTCGCTAGTTAGCACGCTAAGCTAACATAGCAAGCTTAACCCTACAGTGAAATGCTGCTTGCAGTGACATTTGCCTGTCTTGAAAGATCGTTTTTCTCATAATTCAAACAGTAACAACTTACACCATTGGGCTTGGCATAATCACAGATTCAAGTACACATCTCCAAAAGACCCACAAGAACTCTAGAAGTTGCAATGACGATTTAATAGATAAAATCTGCGCACCATGCATTTGAATAGGACTAGAACTGGAACTACTCAACAGTCTCTAGCGCCCTCTAGCGATTAATCGCGATTAATACATTTTGATCGAGCAACCTCTTGCTCGACAACTAATCTAAAGTCGATTAATCATTTGCATCCCTAGTCACTACTGTATGTATCATATACGTTTACGAAATGGTGGACGGGAGTGGTAGGAATGATGGGGGACTGGAAGCGTCGCGTTTCGGGGATATACCTTAACCCTGTGAAACCTGTACCATGAAAGCAATGAGAGAAAATTCTAATTTTTTGGAATTTGCTTCAATATTGGTCCCTCATAAGAAATGTTTAAAAAAAAAAATCAAAATTTTGTTAAGGTCACTGAGTTATTTAATGCATCATATATGATGCATCAGGCTTTAAAGGAATGAAAATTCCAATTTCATGACCATTGAAAAATGACTTTTAATGCATTTACAACTTTTTTTTTATTTAAAAAAGTTGTCAGACAATTTAATTTGAGGATTATCTTTAAATATTTAGTGAGATCCTGCCATTTTTTTAAGCCTATCCTTGTTTCAGCAGGACCATATTTTACATTTCCCACAGCCTGGTTGGGTATTTAAAAAAAAAAAAAAATCTATGTAAAAACATAGCTGATCGAATGCTTAACAACCTATTTATGACTGTAATATAGATCATTATTCATTTTTGATGTGTAATTTGAATATATGGGTCCATTACTACAATTGGACCATTTCTCCATTCACTTCAATGCATTTTTTACGAGATCATAATTTCAACATTTTGCATTACATTTTCAAAATTGCAAGTAAAACCTGTTTCTTAAGGCAATATCTTTGTCTTGAAGTAAAACAACTTGTGTGTTTTGTTAAACGATCGTCGTGGTATGCTTTGTAAGTTTCCCTATGGAGCGCATTGATGGCTGACTTCCTTCCTGTAGAGTTATATTTCGGAAATTTGTACACAAACCTTTTGCAATTTGACGATATCTCAGCGTCGGTCAGGGAAACCGCTTCTACTCCATTTTTGCAGTCTAGTTTTTTTGCTGTTGTTCTAGGGACTACACCTCAGTTTATAGGGGTGGCCCATCGGTCCATCTTCAATATAGACCAGTGGTTCCCAACCTTTTTCTTCAAAGACCCATGTTTTTACCATTGTAAGCTTTGGTGACCCAGCTGTGCGAGCGCCCGCACGAGAGGGAGTCACATGATACCCTCTGTTTCCTGCGAAAACTAATTTTTGTCATTTTATTCCTCAATTCGTCTTCGGTCAAATATAAAATAAATGTTTAATAGCACTAACATTTTGTTGCCTCTATGCATATATTAGTTATCTTTGGCGACCCACAGGTTGGGTCCCGACCCATAGGTTGGGAACCCCTGATATAGACAATGGACGGAATCAAGCAGGGTATGGTATAAAAATGGCTTGTGGGGCAGTTTAAAACCTAAATGGTGTTTTTTTTTTATCCCAGTTCAGCCCTGCTTCATACTGAGCTACCAAGGTTGGATTACTGCACGTGCAGGGGCTTCATGCCTGACATTGGAGAGTGGAGGAGAGACAGGAAGTGAGTTGGGAGAGAGAGATGGGGAAAGGCCTGCAAAGGACCCGAGCCAGAATCGAACCCAGATCAGCCGCGAAGCAGATGAGTGCCCTACCGTTAGCGCCACGGTAGGGCCATCTGTGTGGTACAATGTTAGTGAAGAATTAGTAAGGCATTCAACAATGTAAAAAGGAAACAGAAAGCCTTTTTTTCTTCGATAATGTGTAGACTACAAGACACGTTTTCAGCACTGTAACACTTTTGTCTTTATTGAGAATGTAGGACTGAGAGCAGGATCTCTAGCATGGTGAGGAACATGAGGGATCCCATCTTGATCTAAAACACAATAAGTGACAGAGGGTGAGAGGAAGACAAGAGCTAGACAAGGAAACAACAGTGAGCGCGGAGAAAGAAGAGATGCACAGCAGCCTACACAGCGTATTAATATATATAAATAAATATATAATTATAAGAAATGCACTCAGAGAGTGCAGACATCCACCAAGGAAGCTATTTTATACAACATTTGACTATGTTACACCCTATCTTTATTTTTTGTCATTTCTTTCTGCCTTCTTTTTGTGGCGTTAGAAACTGGAATATCAAATTCACCCTGTCCCGCAATTCAATTTGCGGTCACTAGGGGCGTCTAGATTTTTAGGCTAGCAAAGGAGAAGAATCTTTTTTTTTTTAAGTCCTGGTTCTGGATGGTGATTCAGATCACCACCAAAATTTAATAACTTGTTCCTTTGGTCATTTCCAACAACTCCACAAAGTTTCATTCAAAGTCGTTCATAACTTTTTGAGTTATCCTGCTGACAGACAAACAAACAGACAGACATACCAACGCGAACAAAAACATAACCTCCTTGGTGGAGCTTAATGTAAATACAAGAACTGCAAGTAAAGTGGGGAAGACAACAAAGCAAAATAGAGCATGAATAAATTAACTTCTAAAATGAACTTCTCCTGAAAATGCAGTTCTTGTACTACAGACAAGGGGAACACTTACAGTCCCTAGACTCATTGGACCCATGCACCACATACTCATGGCTAAGGAATGGAATACCATTCTCTGGCGCCCTGAAACACAAAGCGGGGCAGAGGGAGAGAAAAAGTGAGCAGGACAAGACAACAAAAGTGCGCAAAAAATAAGAATGGATGAGCTACAGTACCATATATGGCTGGTATATGTATACTGTAATTACATACAAGGAGACAATATAAGTAGTAAATAAATAAAGATATGAACTGCAAATAAAATAAGGAAGACAAGAAATAAAAAGTGAGCATGAATAAAGAAAGGACGTCCCTGACAGATTTTAAAATGGCAACGATTACAATTTACTGTGAAATTTAAAGTTTTTCCTGTGCTTTCTTGTCTTTGTAGGGGACAGTGAGAATTGTAATTTTGAATGTAACTTACGTAGAGTGCCTTGCACGTACAGTGAATGTGAAGAAATTGACATCGAAACTTAACTTTGACATGCAAATGCAGTTCATAGGCCTACAGCACACAGGAAACAGAACACTTACAATCCCTGGTAGACCCATTGAACCCTGTTCTCCTGGAGGAGGGCACACGGGGCAGCAAGCTCCCTCCGGGACCAAAGAGTTTGGACAGTCAAGGTCACATATCACGTCGGTGCAGAGCAACTCAGGGCCTAGAGGAAGGATGTAAAATTCTGAGCTTCAGTAAAATGTCTGTAAATTTGAAAAAAATATGATTACGAGGAGTCAAGAGGAAATTAGGGTATAGAGAAGAATGTCAAATTCAGATCTTAAAGGTGCAATGTGTAATGTGTTAGGCAGTTTCGTTCCAGAATTCATGCTGCCCATTGACAAATGTTACCTTTTTCATGGAAACTTGCCACCACCCTATAATTTTACGCATTTTTCATACATGAAAAGGTGGGTCTTCTCCATGTCCACCCTTTTGAATTTCCCGAAATATTTGTGTTGGAAGCAAAACTTACTGTACTTTGTTCATACTAGTAAATATTAGTTTATCATTTAGTAAATATTCATGAAAAGATGAGGGAAGATGGTAATGTAAGAAAAATGTAAAATTCAGATCTTCTGTAAAATGTTGGTAATTATGAGAGATGTGAGGGAAGAATGTAAAATGTGCACCTGTAAATACGAGAAAAGTTGATTAATTCTGATTGATTCTCAAGAGAAATTCCGTAATCAACAAGCCCATGTTAACAAATGATACTATTCATAGCTAGGGAAACAAATAGATGCGCTTCGAAGGGGATGGAGTCTCACATCAATTCACATTGTTAAATGCTCTTTTAAGCAAAAAATGAAATGGATATGTCTATTATATTCTATTGAATGTGACATACAGGGGAACAAATAAGGAGTAAAATGGAGTTGCATGCTAGCACTATTTGCTTGTACACAAAGCACAAATTCTATTCATGAAATCAACACAGTCAGAACAACACAGAAACCACATACCACATAATTTGGTGCATAATTTGCGTTCTTGCATACTGAAGCCACTTACTGAAAATACTTGTTGGAATATTTTGGTAGGTGGTAGCATACATAACACAATATGGCATTAGCCTTCGGTCACGCCACCCTGATGTCTTTTTAAAAAAAAATGTCTACAACTCGTTACTCACTTGTGCCGTGCACTAGCAGGACTGAAGCAGAGAGCAGGAGAGCCATGAAGGTGAAGGTCTGCATGATTCTCACTCAAATGGTGCTGTTCACGTCAGTCTGCCTGAATGTGCTGAAACCAATGAACCAATGCGCTCATTATAACCTGATTGTTAGGGGTTTCCACGAGATGGGTTTGCGAAATACAGCTTTGAACAAGTTTCTAGTTTGTTCCCACGGTGCTGCAAACTTTACCAACATCTGAAGTCCTGTTCCATCCCACAGAGAAAGAGCAATATCATCTGAATGTCAGCACGATTGCATTTTGAGAGTGTGAGAAAATGTGTCTGAACAAGCTGATGGCCCCATTTTCCCATGACGCATTAGAAAATAAAACAATGAAACAGACAGGTCAAGAAGCTGTCAGGCCATTATACCTTGTAGGGCTGGGCGGTATACCGTTTAAAAACCGTGATAACGGTTTTCACCTACACAATGTTCACTTTTTTTATGAGAGAAGGTGTTTACATTTTTTTTTAAAAAGTGGTTAAAATAGAAATGGAGATTAATTAAAATTCTGGATTTTATCTCATTTATAAATTTAATTTCAGCCTTTTCCTCAGAAACATTGAGATGTGGTAGGAAATCGCTGTACATGAGAAAACATTGCGCCGAGAACCGTGATATTAATTTTCATCAAGAAAACCGTGATGCATATTTTACAGAACCACCCAGCCCTAAGGTGTAATGTGTTGACTTGCACCTCATTTGTGTTGATGTCCAGTTGAACAGGTCATTAAAGTAGCCTCTTTGTGCAGATGGGGTCGCCAGCAGGCCTATTCACTATGCAATTTTGATGACAGTAAAGTCATAACATAGGCTCTGCGCTAAGGGGTTAATGGCCAGATGTGTGAACATCTGAAGGCATTGCCATGCCACTGAGAAGGAGCATTATATTCAATGTCAAATGCACAGTACATATGCCCTGACTGTCTTGTCGTGTGTTCCATCCATATACGCAGCATTCTTCGGATTGGCTAACAGATTTTCGACAACCGTCAAATTGGAAGATTCTGGAAGATTCGGTGGACGGCACAAAGTTGACGGTCCCCAAAATGCATTTTGCATCCGCCCTATGCAAAGTCACTTACACTGTGAATGGCCATACACAAGACACACAGAGGCATGTCCATCGGCCATCATTTGAGGTTGGGATTCATTTACCAGGACCCCAAGTTTATGGGGTAGGATGGAATCGGGAACTGTATTTAAATTGCGGGAAGGTACTCTGAGCTGAGCTGTGAAGTGATAGGATGGTATTTTACATCTTACTTGTAATGGCACTACAATTAATTTGCTTCATTGCATTTCAATGACACTGTACCTTGCTGTGAACAGCACAAGTATTGCAACACGTATTGCAAGACGTGCAAATGTGCATTGCTCAATGAAACATTGGGACCTAATGCTACCATGGAGATCAAAAACAGCATACACAGTAAACAAGTTATATAAATGTTCACTTACATACATTATTTTGATTAGGTCATTATTTATTATTTTATTCTGTTGTGGGCACCTTGAAGGGAGGCGTTAAATAATGACATGAAAATTCATTCTATTCTATTCTATTCTATGCTGTTCTATTCTATTCTATTCTATTCTATTCTATTCTATTCTATTCTATTCTATACTGTTTGTCATTTATGCTGTCTCCCTTCCTGGTTAAATAAACCTTCCTGGTCAAATAGATGAAATAATAATTTCTATTCTATTCTGTTTTGTTCTGAATCTCACACGTGTTGTAGGAATAATGTGGGTGGGCTCCTGCATCCTCATTGATGTGTGTGTGTGTGTGTGTGTGTGTGTGTATGTGTGTGTGTGTGTGTGTATGTGGGCGTGCATGTGTGTGTGTGTGTGTGTGTGTGTGTGTGTGTGTGTGTGTGTGTGTGTGTGTGTGGGCGTGCATGTGTGTGTGTGTGTGTGTGTGTGTGTGTGTGCGCGTGTGTCTGTGTGTGCGGGTGTGCTTGTGTGTGTGTGTGTGCGCACGCGTGCATGTATGTGTGTGTGTGCGCGGGTGTGTGCCTGCGTGCGTGTATGTGTGTGTGTAACTGAGACAGTGATAACAATCTCTCTCTGAAGCCCAGACATAGGCACCTCACAGGACAGCTGTCAGAGCTACAGGAGTGTGTGAATGTGTGCTGGGGAATGCAAAGCACTTTGAGTCAACGCCGTACTTGACATTATACTGTATAAAAATATATTTTGACAGATTGATTGTTTGTTTGTTTGATTGATTGATTGATTGATTGATTGATTGATTGATTGATTGATTGATTGATTGATTGATTGATTGATTGATTGATGGACTGATATATGTCTTCCCGGGTTCAAGCCGAAAACAATGGCACATGCTTTTGTCTATTCTACCAAATTTAAGGTGGCTCTTCACTCCACCAGCCACATCCTGACCTGTGCTAGTCACCCGTTTAGAAGTGACACCATCACCGACGGCACGCATTGTTGACTCAAACACAGAGACACACACACAGACAGTGCAGACCCTAAAGAGAGAAGACCTGCCGTCCTGAAGCGTGTACATTTGTAAAAATAATAAATATACATCCTGAAAAATACACTTGCATAGGAGATGTTTGTGGTTACAAGAAATCAAACTTACTAACTGGACTGAGGACACCATCAGGAATGCCCGTGTCTGTGGCGCCCACTTCATATCTTAAGTTATCAGGAGCATCCATTTTCTTATTTCAGAAATAAACACCTGGCTAGTTTCTTTACAAATGTGCAGTACATTGCTGATTTCGTTCCAACAATGTGCACGCAGCCCGATTACGTCACATCTGTGTACAAACAGTAAAGGGGTCTGTTAGAAACATTGTGGGTGTCTCTCTCATAAAATACCACCCTCTAGTGGCAGTTAAGTGCCACTAGTTGCCTCTCTTATGTACTGTACTGTACCCCATTCTGGTCTTTCAAAGACGAGGGAAATAACAGTGGGAAACAATAGAAGGAAACATCCCCCTCCCCTGTAGCCTCTGCACATTAAAGGGACAGAGGTGGTGAGGGTCGATAGCCATAAATTCTTTGGCATGCAAGTGACATCGAACCTGAGCTGCACTTTCAACATTACATCTATGGTGAAAAAAAGCCCAGCAAAGGCTGCACTTTGCACGGTTGCTTGAAATGCTGGACTGAACCACCGGCCTCTCACGCATGGCCTACAGAGGACTAGTAGAGAGCATCCTTACCACCACACAGGCAGGTATGACAACATCACACAGGCTGAACGGAAGTCTCTGCAAGACTGCAGAGAGGATTATTGGCAAATCGCTTCCCCCTAATGGACTCCAGGCATGTGCAGCCAGGGTTGCCAGATGAGGCTGATGATTTCCAGTCCAAAATATGCTCCAAACCTGCCTGGAAGCACTAAATCCTACCCAATTCTATTGATTTCTATGGCCAAAAAATTGGGCAGGTTTTCCTGCAAAAGTGCCCTTTTTACCCGCAGACGGCCATCCTCGGCCCAATTGGGCGGGAAACAGCCCAATCTGGCAACACTGCGTGCAGCAAGGCCAGAGGAGAGCAGATAGAATAATTAAAGACCCACTCTAACCAGGCTACGCCCTCCTGGTCAGGTTTGTCTGTTTGGTCCGTTGCTTCTAGTCAGGCCATGAGCGATACCGTTTCTGAGCAATATCGTTTCTGAGCTCTGGAGAAATCGAGAACTGTACCCATTTTGTCGGGGAGCAATCAACTTTGAGCAGCTCCAACTTAGGGCCCTGGTTAGAGGCGTGTTCAAGGCAGTGACACACAGTAGTTTAAGCAGAGACGGTCTATTGGGACTAAGAAAATATTTGGTTTAAGCAACGGCACAGCCTTTTCTGGCCTCGACCAGACCTGGGGAGACGGGTTAACCAGGCCGTTAACAGGAAACGTCATTCATTATCTTCTTGGTCAGACCAAGAGCTCGGTGCGAGATTTGAAAGTCGATGATAATCAGGCAAGAGCCACTCCATCTGCTTAGACCCGAGCACTGCTATACAACCTGACATACAGAAGAGCAGACAGTATAGTATTTCAACTACAAAAGCAATTGCTTATTCCCGACTACACTGTGAGATCCATATGGGCTTTGCCATAGTCTGGTGCAATTGGTGTGTGTGTGTGTGTGTGTGTGTGTGTGTGTGTGTGTGTGTGTGTGTGTGTGTGTGTGTGTGTGTGTGTGTGTGTGTGTGTGTGTGTGTGTGTGTGTGTGTGTGTGTGTGTGTGTGTGTGTGTGTGTGTGTGTGTGTGTGTGTGTGAACATGTGAATACTTGATTGTATATTTTATATTTTATATACATTAGCTATACTGTTAATATATCTTAATTTTGTGGGCAGTGGGTTGCTTCCAAACATCATCTCACTGTATTTATATAGTGACAATAAAGCACTCTACTCTACTCTACTCTACTCTACTCTACTCTACTCTACTCTACTACTCTACTACAGTCAGACTGATGGCAAATGTGTCTTTCTTTTTGCCATTTATTGACTCACAAGAGTTCCAATGTGCCTAGATGACTACAAATAGCTCACGGACAAATAAAGAACTTTTACTTTGTATGTTCATTACATTATGTGCAGTTTACACAGTGTGTGTGTGTGTGTGTGTGTGTGTGTGTGTGTGTGTGTGTGTGTGTGTGTGTGTGTGTGTGTGTGTGTGTGTGTGTGTGTGTGTGTGTGTGTGTGTGTGTGTGTGTGAGCAATGACTGTCTACTCTACTCTATTAGTGTCTATTCTATTCTATTCTATTCTATTCTATTCTATTCTATTCAGCAACAGGAGCCACGATTGTTGCTATCTCCATTATGTTAATCGATGTGTGGAGCACACACACACACACACACACACACACACACACACACACACACACACACACACACACACACACACACACACACACACACACACACACACACACACACACACACACACACACACACACACACACACACACACACACACACATTCAAAATGCAACAATACCTACCTCCAGTGGGTATTAGGGGATACTGCATCAACTCAAAAGTCATACCCGAAACCACCAGAGGGGTGGGAAAAATCCCATCAGAAACAGGTAGGTATTGTATGACGTAGGCCCTACATACTGTATGACGTAGGCTGCCATATCTCCTGTAAGGAAACTCTATAATAATAATAAAGAACATTATTGTTGTTATTATTATTATTATTATTATTATTATTATTATTATTATTATAGTTATTATTATACTTATAATTATAATAATGAATACATTCTGTTCATTACAACTACCCTACCGTATCTGTTTCCTATTTCATATGCTGTTTATATAGCCACAGAAAATTCACAGAGGGTTGTGTCTGGAGAAAGTACGCACGCACGCACGCACGCACGCACACGCACGCACGCACGCACGCACACACACACACACACACACACACACACACACACACACACACACACACACACTGCTTTCAGAAAGTGAAAGTCCTCTGTCCTGCCCTGGATACGGTAGGCTATTTATTGTTATTGTCCATACCCTACAATATAATTAATAAATTATTGATGAATAAATGAATATGCCATTGTGCCTTTATACTCATAGTCACGTTAATGGAAAAGGACACTGTTGCAGAGGAACCACCAGTAAGTAAACACACCAGCACAGACGACTGAACTACAGTCTATTTTTACGACAGTGCATTGTAGCCTTGGCTGCAGTTCATACGCTCCCCGTTAGCCTATTCGATAAGTCAGAGACTACATTCGCTGCTTCTGATATGAGGAGAGGATCCAACAGGCAAGGCAACAGACACTATCCTATTGGCTCTCGCCCAGACTCATGGCACCCAAAACAAACGCATGACTCAAGCAAACACATGATTCAAGCAGGCAGCCTCTGGATACTTCTAATGCAATCACTAATGATGGGCTAATGCGCCGGCCACAGGAAATAAGATTGGATTTGTCTCTACTTGAAACCCCCTTTCCGGATAGAGCCTACCAGAGACAGTAAACGGTAGAAAATATGCGGCGTGGAGTCTGGGCATAAATTAATGGGTGTGTTGTCCAAACAAACGATCAATCAAACGGACAAAACCCCTGCCACCTTCGGTTATGTTTTGGGAACGTTTAATGCGATGAGCTTGTCTCCTTTGAAGTGCCCATGACGATGGTGGGATAGGCTGTGTGTTTGTTGATCACAAGATCACAGCTCAGGGGACGAAAAGAAACCGATGACTAACGTGAGAGAGGACTCGCCTTTACCGGAAACGGGATAGGGACATTTCGGTGTTCGACAGGTGCGTGTGCAAGTGGGCGGTGATGATAGGGCTTTTCAGTACACGCTGTAAAGAGAGCAGCGCAGACGGAAAAACGAGTTGCAAGCGCGAAGAAAGTTAACACAAGAGGTTTGTTCGTTTCGGGCTGTGCTTTTGGGTTAGCCTACTGAGATTACCAACCGACTACTACATTGAACAAGCGCGTGAAGGACGCAGGTGAAGTTCATTTGGAAAGAAGGAAAAAAAGAAAAGGTACTACAGGTATGTCCCACGTATGAGTTTTTTTTCCCTCTCATCTGTTAAAATGTGTTAATTCTGAATGATCTCCCACAATACTTTCTTTATATAAAACGTCAAGGGGATTCGTATCTCGTTAAATGTTGGCTTGTCCTAGTCAGTGAGTTGGGGTCTGGTTTGGCGAGAGATGCGTAAAGAAGCCAGTCTTGCAGCAGGTGGGTTACCTGAAACTACTACCTCGGATGTAACTAACTCTATACTGTAGGCTGCTTATCGGATGACACATGATATCCCAAGGGCTACATTAAGCTTGTGTCTTGGGTAGGCTTTTTATTAAGCTTAAAAGAATTGGAGACCTTCACTCTCAGGTGGTCAGAACGCACTTATTGTGTAGACTCAGAGTAGCCTATCAATTAGTCATGGAATGTTTTGAGTGCCATGGATTTCCAATGGCATGGAAGACGATTCAGACAAACAAGTTGTTTGGGAAATTCGATCGAAATAAGCTCATTAATTTAACTATACCTCTACTTCCACTTTTCTGTCCGCCCCCTACATTACTTATCTGTGTAGCCTACCCAATGCCACATAGACTTTTGATTTCAGAAGTTGATACTTTGCTTGAGTAATAATGTATTTATTTAATTTGTCATGGTATGAAGGCCTTTAAGCTTTGTCTTAATCATAAATTATTACATATCTGATTATGTTTCATGTTTACAGTGGCACCATTGTGCAATGTGCGTCAGATCAAACGCAAATATCAGGGAAATATCTGTATTCTCCCAAACCACAAGCTCCAGGCTGTTCAATGTTTGTTCAGAGTCTAGAGGAGGGTATGGTTGCCACATCTAGTGTTTCCAACTATCAAACAGCTAGTGTGATTATACTCATACTGTAAACCTTATGCTTTGGATTCCCCACCTTTGTACAGTATGAGTATCCCTCCTGCTTGTCGGCCTATCAGATATTATGAAATATATATTTTGGGATCATCTCCTGCTACAACTATCCCTGCATCTCTCTTGCAAATAGAACAGGTGTCGCCTTCTGCACTGAAAAGCAGTTAGATCTGTTAATAAACAAGGGTTAGGGGAAAAAAAGAATGAGAAACAATGCTTTTAAGAGTTATTTTGGGGTGCACAGCGAGCGGCTTTCAAAAGGGTTTCACCTTTCACAGCCAGACATCGACCGCCATAGTGGGCCCAGTCATGAAATTGTCTAGGACACTGTTTTTTATAGCCCCCCCAAAAAATCATTGCAGACTCTTTTTCGGGCCTTGGTTTCTAGTTGCAGATTTATTGATGCACGGCACGCGTCGGTGGCCCACATGGTCTCTGTTGTTTAGATTCACAGTCAAAGTGGGAAGATAAGTGTGATCGAAGGTCAGAGATAAGACGAGAGAGGGGTCACGTCACGTCACAAGACAGGGAAAGTGTCACAGGGGGGGTGTCGTGCTCAAAAGTGGCTGCCTGCCAGAAAACGACTGACATCATAGACTGCCTCCCTGTAACTCTGGACTACAGAGAGTTAGCTATACCAAATTCACTGTACATACACCTGGCACCCTCCACTATCACCCCATACATTTTGGTGAGTATTGCCCGTTGCAATCCTGACTTACGGGGGGCAGTCACATTCTCGCAACAAACTGTAACTAAGCTGTTGCGAGAATGTGACTGCCCTCTGTAAATCAGGATTGCAAAGGGCAATACTCACCAAAATATCCGGGGTGACAGTGGAGGGTGCCAGGTGTATGTACAGTGAATTTGATGCAGCTGACCCTCTGTAATCCGGAGTTACAGGGGGCAGTCCGTGAAGTCTGTCGTTTTCTGGCAGGCAGTCGCTTTTGAGCACGACAGGGGCAAAGGGTGAAAAAAATCAAAACATCAACGTGCTTGGTTGTCATGATGGTAGGGAAGTTGGGCTTTGCAGCAAGAAGTGTAAAGCCCTGTCTTTTCTCCATGTGTTTGATCTTTGAACTCTGATCTATCATCATTCATCAACTCTGGGTTATTCGACTTCAACTGTCATACAGTTATACAGTTAATACATTCATCCAGGTCATTCTTTGTCATGAGAGCTGAAAAAAGTCCAGTGTCTATAACTGAACTATTTTTGGTTATTCAGCTGGCTTTTTAATTTCACCACCTCACTTGTTTAATGTATTGCAGTCTATGTTTTGAGGAGGTGTGTGTGTGCGCGCGCACGTGTGTGTGTTTGTATATCTGTGTGATTTGTGCATTGCAAGCAGTTGTGGAGGGGAGGAGAGAGAGCAAGAGAGCGAGAGAGCGAGAGAGAGCGAGAGAGAGCGAGAGAGAGCGAGCGAGAGAGAGCGAGAGAGAGAGAGAGAGAGAGAAGAGAGAGAGAGAGAGAGAGAGAGAGAGAGAGAGAGAGAGAGAGAGAGAGAGAGAGAGAGAGAGAGAGAGAGAGAGAGAGAGAGAGAGAGAGAGAGAGAGAGAAAGAAAGAGAGAGAGAGAGAGAGAGACAGAGAGAGAGAGGGAGGGAAAGAAAGAGAAAGAGAGAGAGAGAGAGAGAGAGGGAAAGGGAAAGAAAGAGAGAGAGAGAGAGAGAGAGAGAGAGAGGGAAAGAAAGAAAGAAAGAGAGAGAGAGAGAGAGAGAGAGAGAGAGAGAGAGAGAGAGAGAGAGAGAGAGAGAGAGAGAGAGAGAGAGAGAGAGAGAGAGAGAGAGAGAGAGAGAGAGAGAGAGAGAGAGAATGAAGAAGGACGAGGAATGTGTGACACTACAGCCAGGAGGACAGGTTTCAAGGTGTGTCTCCCTGGCCCTCCCTCCCTCCTGCCTGCCTGCCTGCTGAGGTGTTACTAAAGGGCAGAGCAAAGCAACAACAATACTGACGCTGACTGTGGCTACAATGTAAACTTTCACACTCCCTCACAGTCGCAGTACCAGAGATTCTTTAAGTATATAGAGATATGTCATTGTAATAGGTTGCTATGCGCACCTAACGTGACCAGTTTCCGGTCTGCCCCAAGGGACGTGTCATAATACTCCTAGCATTGAATAGAACAGTCCTTAGGTCTGCCTAGGTCTGCCTAAAGGGGGATTTTACCCCCCTCCCCCTTGCAATAATAGAACCCGGAAACAATGGGCCAATGGAACCTCTCTCTCTCTACTCTCTCTAACACAGTACTGTAGACACAGAAACTAGGGGGTACAGTCCATTATCTAAACTCCCGTCCTCGACCTGTGCTTTTGTGGATTTGACGCCACACCTCTGTGGAGAAATTGATTACGTTTCCCGGCTGTCGGCCTAGGCACAACAAGTTTTGGGGGACATTTTCCCCCTTCAAAATCCAGATTGCAAATGAGAAAATGACTTGAAGTGCGCTTCTGCAAGATATTGAATTCCACTTCTGTCGTCAGTGACGTCTTGCGACATCATCACAAGGCCACAAGCACAACGGAGGACAGGAGTTTTTGGATGATGGAGTTTACAATCCCCACTGATTAGCTCTTTGAGGATGAGGGTGCAGGAGAGTGTAGGGTGACGGTCTACGTTAGGGGTGTAACGGTACATCACGGTTCGGTACGTACCTCGGTTTTAGGGTCACGGTTCGGTACATTTTCGGTACAGTATATGGGAACAAAATTGAAAACCATTTTCTTCCTCAGCACATTGTTAATTTCACCAAAATATTGTCAAAATACAAACCAAAAAAAGGAAATACAGTCAATCTACTACTTTGGGTCGGAGATTTCATCAGTGTAAGAAATATCACTTTCTCCTCAAGGTTTCACAAAGACCAAGCCTCTAAACCTGTTTTTTCTTGGATTCTCCCTCAGGGTTCTGCACGAGCTTAATGTAAAAACATGAACAGAGTAGCCTTTTAGGCAACCTTTCGGTACTCGATACAGCACTGTTCGATTCGGTACAGGTCTTTTCGGTACGGTACATCCGTTCGGTTCGATATCGTTACACCCCTAGTCTACATCATTTCCTGCTGAATTTTTGTAAGTCAAAGGGGTAGAAGTGGTAGTGGTAGTGGAGGTGGTGGTGGTGGGGGGGGGGGGGGGGATTGTTGGTTAGCTGGTATCAGAGACCCGTGTCCATCACCTACCACCTTGACTAGGTCCCTAAAACGTGAAAGATTTTTGTATTGTGAACGTCATTTCTAAAGTTGGTTTACAAAAATAAGCCATTTATTTTGTGGTTTTCTTAGCACATTTCACATGAAGCTGCACAACACAGGCTTTCCAATGATGACTAGTTGGATAAGTGTTATTTGATTACCGGGGCAAACTCGCACTCTTTGGTCATAAGCTGTTTCAGAAGTGAGCTTTTTATTCTTTACCCGACATGTTTCAACCTCGTAACGTCCGTCTTCATCAGAGGGTCACACGGTTCTTGAGTTGTGAAGTGATTTTTGCTGACGTTGGATATCAAAACATGTCAGGTAAAAGATAAAACTTTTACATCTCTGAAACAAAAGAAAACCTAATGGCTTGATTTAACAGGAAGACATGATAAGCGTAATGCATCCCACACTATTAGCCCACAGTTGCCAGCAGGAACATGCTGTCCTGTCCTGTCGGTTATAAGTAGGCCTACTGTGAAGGAAGAACAAGTGTTGGGCAGAGCAGCACAGGCTGGCGACAGCAAGGTGAACTTGCATAGCCACAAAAGTAGGCACACAGTCACAGTGACAGCAATCGAGATTGATGGGGACGTATATTGCTGGTTGGGGATGTACGCAACTCTTTAATACGAAGAGGAAGCAGCCTAGCCCATGTATGGCCTGCCTGTACGATGAACAAATATGTGTACACACACACACACATACACACACACAAATTCCATGCGCACGCACACACACACACACACACACACACAAATTTCATGCGCGCACACACACACACACACTGTGTCACTGTAGAAGCTGATAAAAAGGCCAGAGATTAATTGAGTGGGTGTGGATAGAGAGGTTTAACGCCAGTGTAAATGTGTAACTTAAAAACCTGTGGAAACGGTCTCTGTATTTCTGGTGAAGGTTGTCTACCGTACAGCTTGAAAGCCCAACACATTTTTGGTTAGGAGGTAAAGTTTAATATAGGTCTTCCCTTTTCCCTGTTTTCATCTTCTTGTTTACAACAGAGATAGTCTTATTGACAGTGTTATGTTGTTGTTCAAAATAGCACATTTTATCTCTACATTTATTCTTGACATTGCAATATCCCATGACGTGTGAGGTAATGAATCTGAGTTGTTCTCTCATGCACTAACAGTGGACCATGGAGAAAAGTAGTAAGACAAGAAATTCAATGCATTCTCACTCTCCCAGAAAGGTTAAAAAGCAGTAATAATTAGACTAGATCATATTCGGTACGGTACCATAAAAACAGGCAACATGTTTCGGCCTTGGCTGGCATTCATCACGGCATAAACAAACAATGTCAAACAATTGACAACGTGGGCACGTCAGAGCTTCCTTGTTGTTTGACTATGCCCTGATGAAAGCCAATCAAGGTCAAAACATGTTGGCTCTGCTGTTCTCAATTGATCAGACATTTCCTAGCCCAATTAAACTGTTTTTTTTAATATATATATATATATAATCTAGCCTAATTAAAGCTTTTTGGTGCTCTGGGAGAGTAAGTTGGATTTCTCATCTCACTCCGTCTATTGTTCTTCAAAGGAGCACCTATTAAAAGAGACTATTGTATTAATGCCAAAGCCCTCTTCCAAACCCTTGTTTCAATATCTATTCACATCCTAGTTCACTAAGTAGTGAACGAGTGGCCACGCATTGGACATGGCCTTGTTGCCAGATGATGATGATGATACTCATGATGTCATCGGATACAGTGGTTCCACTTGAATCCAATTGGACCAAAGATTTTAGCCAATCAGAGCTGCCATTCCGAGTCCATTAGAGGTAACTCAAGAATAATCACGCTTGGGGAAACGTGATTATCGAAACCACAATATCATGTCGAGAAGAGTGCGCTCATGGTAACGCAGTCGGAAATGGACTGTCAGAACATCTCTTTTTATTGTTGCCCGTTATACAATCTGCTTGAGAACGACAGCCCAATAAAACAATCTTTTAAGCTTTGCAGGAGTTCAGTGACGAAGCATGGTTGATATCGCTCACTGCTGTTGCCATTAAGAGCCATTAAAAGACTCGCCATTAAGAAGACCATTAAGGGTTTTCCTTGGTACGCTTAATCATCGGGGAGAGCTACCCATTTTACAGAAGGCTTGAATTGAATCGTTATATAAATCAACCGCATATGTGCGTCACTTGCGCTTCATGTGTGGTGGTTTTGAAAGAGAAACGATGAATAAAATATGATGGTGAGATGGGGTAGAGAGATAGTGAAAGTGAGGGATTTAAGGAGAGAGACAGTTAGTGGTTGATGTTTATGCATTTACTGTATACCTGGGTATGCAAGTCAAACTGTATACTTGGGTGTGCAAGTCAAACTTGTTCCTCCTGTCCATTCATTTTGCTTGTGGCCTTGTGATGAAAGGCTTGGTGTTAATGAAGAAAGTGAAAGTGAAAGTCCAACTGGGAAACTCCAACTCCCATCGTCATTGCGACACAGCACACAAGTGAACACTGCACACTACAAAATTGCATTTATGCCTCACCCGTGCATGGCAGCCTCCAATGGCGCCCGAAAGGGAGCAGTGCGGCGGGACGGTACCATGCTCAGGGCACCTCAGTCATGGAGGACGATGTAGGAGAGCACTGGTTAATTACCCCCCCTACCCCCAACCTGGCGGGTCGGGAGTTTAACCGGCAACGCTTACCCATAACTGCCCAACTGCTTACTCATGACTGCAATGATGATCTAAGTTGTATTCAGTATCTTGCAAAAGCACAATTTAAAGGCAATTCTCTCATTTACATTTGGGAAAGCCCCCCAAAATTTGCTCGGCCAAGGTTGAAACGTTGTTTTTCTACGGAGGCAAGGTGACACTACACAAGAGGAACAAGCAACAAGAAAGGACTGGACGAACTATTTTGACTACCACCCAGGCTGTTGGTCATCTTCAAGCTGAAGGCACTGAGAAGTATTGATCTTCAGTTATGGAACTGTCTTGAGATTCTGTATATAGATAGAAGTTGCTCTGTTTCAAACTTGGAGAAGTTATGTCCATGTGGGTGGCAACGTGAATTCAGAAGTGTCTTTGACCCAGTCGAAAGATCATGAAGCAGTAAAACAATTTGAAAACATTATTTTAAGGTTTAAACACCATGTTCGTAATGTAATTTAATGATTTTGTACAGTGCTGTATTCTCTCCTGTACGCTTTGAGCAGTAAGAATTGTCTGTTCACAGGTTGTCATTCCAAGGAACTAAAGCAAAGGAGACCTAATTTCAAGATCATCTTTGCTGAGACCGCGAAAGGATTCCTACATACCTGTTGGATTATATCTGCCTAGACTGAGACACACCTACATTACTCGCACCCATTTCACGGTACTTTGGGATTACATTTGTCCACACATACACTCAAGACACGCACAAACACACGCATTTTAGGCTACATTAGGACGATTGCGGTCAATAGACTCAAGACATCCACACCCACACACACAAATAGACTTATGGCAGCTCCTGAACTGCTAGATGAGCACGATGAAGGGGCCATCATCCCTTCCGCCACCCCCAGCAGCAGCAGCATCAGTGGTACCAGCCAGAGGAGCAGCAGTGGCAGCCAGGCTGTCGTAGTGATTGTAGACCATGTGGAGGTCAGCATGGATGCCCTTCCCCATCCCCAGCACCATCCTCTATCCGCCTTGGAGACCTCACACTGCTCCTCCTCCTCGACATCCTCCTTGGCTCCAGAGGGCCCCGACGGCCGAGCGACGGGGGACCCCAACCACCACCGGGGCTCTGCCGACGACACGGTCGACGAGGGCCGCAACCACGGCAGCAACAACAACGGCCTGCGCCTGGCCAGGGCCCTGCGCGCCGGCCTGCTGCGCAAGAACCAGGATTACGTCCGCATCAAGATCCCGCGGAGACGTGGAGGGGGCGGCCCCGGGGGCTCCCGCAGAGGTATTCTGGGGTCAGCGGGGGGGACAGGCGGGGGAGACCCCCTGCCGCAGGAGTGGTGGAAGACGGGCGTGGCGTTCGTGTACACCTGCTCGTGCCTGGTGCTGACCACGGGGGTGATCACCATGGTGCATGAGCGCGTGCCCAGCCAGGTGGCCCCGCTGCCGGACAAGTTCTTCGAGCTATTCCCCCGCATGCCCGGAGCCTTCACGGTCACCGAGATCAACGGCATGCTCCTGGTCGGGCTGTGGTTCGTGCAGTGGCTGTTTCTCAAGCACAGGTAAGAGATCTTCACACACACACACACACACACACACACACACACACACACACACACACACACACACACACACACACACACACACACACACACACACACACACACACACACACACACACACACAGCCCAGGTCAGGGAGGGAGAGCGAGAGAGAGCGATACACACACACACACACACACACACACACACACACACACACACACACACACACACACACACACACACACACACAGTCACACACACACAGTCACACATGTAGAACACTAGCCTAGAAATCTAGACACCCCTAGAGGAATTGAATTTGCTCCCAGGGACAGCTTTCAGCTGTATGGGTTTAGCTCGCTAGGCTAGTAGAACACATCATATCTCTAATGCAAATCTCTGTCATGCATTTTTGTTGCATTTTCCTGAATGGGGACACGAACGCAAATGCACAGACCTGAAATATAGGTTATCTCAGTCTCATATCAATACCCCACAGGTATTGCAAAAATGTAACACGCGGTGATGCGGATACACACATCCAAATACACCTGAATTTTTATGAACACACACACACACACACACACACACACACACACACACACACACACACACACACACACACACACACACACACACACACACACACACACACACACACACACACACACACTATTCTGGAGCATGGGAAACAGTCACAACCACTGGTGTGTTCATTGACCAATCCCATGTTTGTGCAGGGCTGTTCTCGAGAACTCTGTCTTTTCCGCTCACTCACTCACTCACTCTCTCTCTCATTCTCTCTCTCTCATTCTCTCTCTCTCATTCTCTCTCTCTCATTCTCTCTCTCTCTCTCTCTCTCTCTCTCTCTGTCTCCCTCTGTCTCTCTCTCACCACACCCTCACTGGAATTCTCTCTAATACACTCGTATGCAAACTGTCACATACGTAAACTGTCTGTCACACACACGCATGTGTCCAATTTGCTTAATCAACTGCCTCATTTCTTTTGCTTTCTTTCTCTCTCTCTCTCTCTCTCTCTCTCTCTCTCTCTCTCTCTCTCTCTCTCTCTCTCTCTCTCTCTCTCTCTCTCTCTCTCTCTCTCTCTCTCTCATACGATGTGAGCACAGTCCATCTCCATTTGTGCTACTGTTAACCAGTTAAAAATCAAACATTTGAGCGAGACCTTGCCACACAGACGTTGATAACTCAACAAAGCAGACGAAGGGTTTTTTTTTCTTTAAAGAGTGAAAAGTCAACCCACAAGTGTAATATTAACCGTGTGGGGCTGTTGGCATGCAAGAGATGTTGTCATAGTGGGTTCAGCTGTAGGCTCTGCAAGCTGTGGCGAAGCTAGATTAAACAGTGAAGTGTAGACCCTGAGGAATTTAATCTTATACTAGGACTAGGCTATAGTGGTGGTGCATGCTTGAATTGAATGAGTCCATTTTTATAGAGCAGCAGAATTATTTGTTGTAATTTCAAGTCTTGCAAAACTATGTTGTCTTCAGTTCTAGGTGTGACAATCATCTCCATTACAAGCTATATTTTTCAAGGCAGAGTATAAAGTAGCAGTAGAAGTACTCTTGCAGCGTGTCTAGCTCATTAGGTACAGTGGAATAACTGATGTATAAACGATATAAGATCATACTTAGGGGTGTAAATAATAATCAAAATATATCGATGAATCGACCGGCGATTTAATCGAATCGCATCGTGTCGTGGGCCACTCTTAAGTATCGAACATAATCGAATCACTGGCCCCTGTCCTATGCCCTAGCTCCATAACACAGTAGAAGTGGAAAAGTAATTGGAAAAAGTCGAATCGAATCGTATCGTTTCGCTGGGAATTCTTAAGTGTCGAAAATAATCGAATACCTGCTTAAAGAAATCGATACTGTATCTTATCGTCATGGAGGCTGTGATTTACACCCCTAATCATACTACATGTGTTGCAATTACATCAGCAACAGTGGCAAAAAGGGAAATAAATCTGGTGCCACACGGATGTCTATTTTCTGTAATTTATTTTTAGTGCAGTGAGACTAACGTTTCGACATGCGTCTTCATCAGAGTCCTCGGCAACAGTACTTCTACTTCTACTTTATAGGTACGTGTCTCTGTTCCGTAGTTCACAACAATAAAGGAATTGTGGGCTACCTGGTCTCTGGGATTGATCCAGAGTGTGTTTTTCCTTCAGTACAGTTTTGTGGTCGTGGCAAGTTGTGACAGATTCTCCATTGCATGTTTCTCGTGTGAGGTGATTAACCTTTTCCTTCACTGTTGCTTACTGTGTGCGTGTGTGTGTATGTGGGCGTGCCTGTGTGTGTGTGTGTGCGTGTGTGTGCGTGTGTGCGTGTGTGCGTGTGTGCGTGTGTGCGTGTGTGCGTGTGTGCGCGTGTGCGCGTGTGCGCGTGTGCGCGTGTGCGCGTGTGTGCGTGTGCGTGCGTGCGCGTTTGTGTGTGTGTGCGTGCAGGGCCATCATCGGGCGGCGCTTCTTCTTCCTGCAGGGCACCCTGTACCTGTACCGCTGTGTCACCATGTACCTCACCGTCCTCCCTGCTCCCGGCCCACACCTGAAATGTGCCCCCAAGGTAGGCATGTCTCCCTTCTAGTCATATACCATGTTCCTCAGGCCAGCCGCACACCGGCTCCGACAAAGTGCGGCGCACTTTCGCTTCCGACATAATTCGGACCTCCAAAACCAATTTCACCCGATCATTGCATTGATAGTCAACGGGCGGCGCAGACAAAATAGAACTTGTCTCTAATTGCTATCCGACATCGGCGAATGTCCGCGGACATCGGCGCCAGTGTGCGTGGTTCTATTGAAAACAATGGAATCGAATTTTAGCTGAGCAGTGCTCAGCACTTTGTCGGAGCCGGTGTGCGGAAGCCCTTACTATCCTGTGCTATTCGTGTGTAGTCAATGGTGTCTAAATGGTGGCCTGTGGGGCCAAATCCGGGCTGGGCATGGTAAACATTTAGGCCACCATGAGGATGGAGCAAATGAAAGAATTTGTGTGTGCTATCGGTGGCCATGCGGTTGAGCAATTTGTTTGGCCACTTTTGCGCTTGGGGATAAATAATTGGGGACCACTGAGTATACCCAAGATATGAAGGCTTCCCTTCTGTGCCTCACGATCCTGCCTGCTCCTGGCACACATAGCAGTTGTGCCCCCAAGGTAGTCATGCCTCCATACTATGGTACCAGCTGGCAAGGATCAGGCTATGTAACCATTATGCAGGATCTAAAAAGTTTTTTTTTCACTATTTGACCATATCTTCTCGTTGAATCATGGCAATCATTATTGTATCATTCTCAGTTGTATCATGCCAAACAACAACTCAACACAGACTAGGCAATGTGCATGGAAAGAAATGTGGGGACAAAAAATGGAGGGAAAAGGATAGAAATGAAATGTCAGGTTCACATGCAGCTGAAGGACCTCTCCCTGAGTAGAGGCGTGTCCTCCCTCTGGCATTCACTTAAAGCTTTTATTGCGTCATGGACGGAAAAGTTTACATTCAGACATTCTACTACTCTGAAGCACAGGGGGTTAGCCCAAGAACATGGTTACA
>NC_085877.1:31720075-31757575 GCF_034702125.1 Engraulis encrasicolus | reverse complement strand
TTCACTGTCTCTTTGCTAGAATAACAAATGTTTTCCGAAATCACTTGAGCAATAGCAACGTCAATGCTAATGACTAATATAGAAGTTAAATTGCAGTGACATTGTTATTGTAATATAATGACAACAATATTGATTTTGTTAAAAGGATATTGTTGAGCTTACATTGTTATGCATATGATGCAAATGGTTTGTGATTTGTGATGTCATAATCAATAGACTACCTGCTGAATCTGTGGTGGTACCTGGTTGCTAAAACACAGTGTCTTGTGTTGTTTGTGATGTCATACTAATAGTCACCAGCTGGTATGGTGGTTGCTGAGCACTGTGCCTGTGATGGGTTGTTTTGTGGTGTCATCATAATAGATGTGTGACGTCATAATCCTAGAATTCCCACGGAACATGTGGCATAAGCAACTGGTCTGCTGGTTGCTTAGTGTGGTACTGTGATGTGATGCTGTTCTTTGTGATGTCATAATAATAGATTTGTTTATGTCATAATAGATTCTCCACGGAACCTGTGGTGGTACCATCTGATCTGCTGGTTGCTAAGCGTGGTGGGCGCGGTCTGCATCCTATTGGCTCATGACCATTACAGCATCGACGTGGTGGTGGCCTACTTCATCACCACCAGGATATTCTACTGGTACCACACCATGGCCAACAACCAGGTATGTGAATACGCACGCACGCACGCGCACACGCACTATGCACAGACACACGGTCTACTTGACACCTGAATTTCTCCCAGGGGATCAATAAAGTTACTCTACTCTACTCTCTACACACACACACCCTGGACAACCATACAGTATGTGGACCACTTCCGTGGACAAGTATGCACACACTAAAACACATATTTACATGTTGACTTGCTGTCATGCTTAAATACATATACACACACACACACACACACGCACAGATATAGTCACACAGTTTTGGTATACTGAAATCACCGCCAAAATCGAACTGCTTTCTCTAAACAAATACACAGGCACACCCAAATAAGCACATTCTGACACACACACACACACACACACAGACACACACACACACACACACACACACACACACACACACACACACACACACACACACACACACACACACACACACACACACACACAGGCGCACACAGGCACTCCCATGCGGATATAGACACCGTTTTGGTGTTCCTTAATCACCGCCAAATTCAGACGGTCTTCTCTTAACTAAACAAATATGCAGACACACCCAAAGGTCCATGCTTACATTGACACACACACACACACACACACACACACACACACCCACACACACGCGCGCATACAATAATAATGCTTGAGTCATACGTCTGACGTTGCGGTCAGAGTAGTTTTTGTACAGGAGTTACTGTGGCCTTCTCATGGGATTATTATGAGTTCACGCCACTCCCTCATACGGCTCCAGGACCTTATTGCAGAGGATCATGACGGTACAGTGGCAGCCTGCCATAATTCAAATATCGTCACTGTCTGGAAGAAAACTCCACTTTCTATTATTTTTGACATTATTTATTCAAAAACACAATTTGACTAAATAAATAAGCACTGCATCATTGAAATTGGGTTTTAAATTGGCTGATTTGTAAAAAAAAAAAAAAATCATAAAAACCGATTACTGTGGTGTTACTGCCTGTAACCAGGGTCTTTGAAGCATGATCTGCTTTTTGCCATGTGTACGTATATACTACAGAAGGTTAGGGCCAATAAAAAGTCATTAAATGTGCTTTATGTGTAGACTACTGTATATTAAGTTGCACTTCTTCTTATATCCATTGGGGGGCAGGCTGCAGTCTCTCCACAGCTACCTGAGCCACACAGCCTGGTTCAGAAAATAGTTATTTGCTTTGATAGTTTCTATCGTCCTTTTTTGTGTCATTGTGAGGCTCTCTCCGCACAGCTGCCTGAGCACCTTGTGGTCACCCCCACTTGCAACAATCTACGTTTTATTTCATCTTCTGTTTTGTCTTGTTTCTGTCTATTGTCGTTTTAAACTGCTAAACTAACGTCTACTGTTATCTCTCCACAATCTACTTTCAACTGCTATTTTTGTCTTTTGTCATCGTTTTAACTAATGTCGACCGTTATCTCTCATTTTCCCTGTGCAGTCACTGCGAGGCTCTCCGCACAACTACCTGAGCCACTCGTGGTGGACGCCCATCTTCAACTTCCTGGAGCGCAACGTGCGCACCACCGTGCCGTGCACCTTCGCCTGGCCCATCCCCGTCCCCACCTCCTGCTCCTCCGCCACCAACCCCTGCAGGAGGTACTCTATGGTACAGAGCACACGGGAGGAGTGATGAACAGCACTGGAGGGGTGGAAAGATGGAGAGAGAGAGAGCTTAAGAGAGAGAGAGACACACACACACACACACACACACACACCATGCTTCATCTCTTTCATCTGGCGTATTCCCGCCCCCATGTACCGCTCCTCCGCCGCCAACCCCTGCAGAAGATACTCTATGGTACAGAGCACACGGGAGGAGTGATGAACAGCACTGGAGGGGTGGGGAGATGGAGAGAAAGAGAGAGAGACACACACACCATGCTTCACCTCCTTCGCCTGGCCCATCCCCGTCCCCACCTCCTGCTCCTCCGCCACCGACCCCTGCAGAAGATACTCTGTGGTACAGAGCACACGGGAGGAGTGACAGACTGGAGTTGGTGATGGAGAGAAAGAAAGAGAGAGATGTGTACACATACACTTCATCAACCCTTGTTGGGGGTACTCCGTTGTGAGGGAGTGATGCTCTGCACTTGTACAGACAGACAGACAGACAGACAGACAGACACTCACACACACCATACTCCTCATCTAACCCCTGCCGGAGGTCATCTACATCTACATTGCAGAGCACAAGGGGAGAGTAATGGACCGTACTCAGAGACGCACTCTCTCTCGCTCTCTCTGTATCTCCTGCTCTCTCACACACATTCACTCCTTCTCTCCTTCTCTCCTCCTCTCTCTCTCGTTCTCTTGTTCTCTCTCTCTCTCTCTCTCTCTCTCTCTCTCTCTCTCTCTCTCTCTCTCTCTCTCTCTCGAGCGTGTTTACACACACTCGCCCTCAGCCGTTGCACCTTTGTTGGTTCTTATATATTTTTTTTACAAGACTTGACTTTTTTGATTTTGAAGACAAAGGAAGATGTTCGTTTTCTGAGAAGAGTTGTTGGAGGAAGTTTGAAAAAAAAAAGGGAGAAAAGGGTTGACTGGGCTTCCGCAAGCCGTCGTTCAAACACAGACATACAGTAGCTTTAATTATTTGTTGTTATTGTCGAGTGCTTTAGATGTCAAGGATCATACTAGAGCCCAGCTGCAGTGCCTCTGCCTTTGTGGAAGACCCACGTACCTGCTTCTCTGTACACACACAGTGATATACACACACACACACACACACACACACACACACACACACACACACACACACACACACACACACACACACAGGGTCAGTGTCAACTTCAGTTTGGAACTGGAAGGCACAACCGCCCATCATGATGGAACTGTTACCATGGAAACACGATAAGGAACTTGTTTGTTTGTGCCGTAGTCAAGTTCACTGCCAGGCAAAGCAGTGACGACGACGATGATGATGCATGATGATGACCTCTCAGATACAGGGGGGGGGCGGTGCTTTCCGCTATACAAGTTGACCAATGATGACCTCACAGTGGGTGGCCAAGCGTTTCACGTCAAATGGGCTTGTTTGAAAATCGTCTTGTCTGGGAGCTTGTAAAACGATGCTTAACTTTGGAATGGTGATGATTTTTGTCGATCTCATCCAAAAACAAAAAGTCAGTGTACCACATGATTTGGCATTGTGTGGTGGTCAAGTGATGTCTCATCCAAAATTGTCACTATGTCAAAGCGGAGCTGGCCACTACCCAGACTGATGATTTTCAGCAAGCCAAATGTGTGCAAAAGCACATGCCTGTTGAACTGAATGAAGTTGTTTTTCCTGAATGAAGAAAGTTAATGTTTGTTTGTTTGTGTTTTTGTACTATACTGTTTCATTTTGACTGATGTTTTTTTTGTATATGATGTCACAATTCTGTTGAAAGTAACATTAATTGATTCACGTTTGCCTTAATTATTAAAGTATTATTTTCTACATAAAGTTATGCCCACCCTGTCATTCATCCATGGTGTTTGTCCTGTCTAACCTCTCGGAGAAGTCTGAAAAACATAATGGTATGGTTTTCAAGGTAATGAATTACCTTCAAGTCGGCTGATGCTATCAGTGAACAGTTGAACAGTGACTTTCCTTTTGTGGAGAGCTGTCAGAAATTGCCATTTGTAACTTTTGGCTGACGGCCTGAAAAGGTGGTCGCTAAAATATTCTTCAGACCAAAAAGAGGCCCTAGCAGGAAAAAAAGTTTCTGAACCACTGCTTTAGACCAAACATATATTACATAATCATGCTTATAGTGTAAGTCTGGAACTGTTCTAGTCATATTACCTTGAACTGTCAGGAGATTCCCAAAAGTTGAACATAAACAGTGCAGAAAAAGTTCTGTAGCTCTTGCCAAAGCCTGTAGTCTTGCTTACAGCATTTAAGTGCTCCCTTGGTTAACTTAATTAAACAGGTTCAGGGGTGTGGGATGCTGCCCAGCGGTGACATGACTTCGCTGCCATTTTGGAGGGCGGGACAGGAATTTTAATTCTTCATTTTACAACTAAAATTGGGAATTGAGTCAACGTTCGTTCAGCGACTGCAGATTTAGTGCTTTTCAACTTCATGTGTTCTGATAATTCATTTAAAACTTCCAAAATAATTGAGGTTTTATGTCAACAGGAGAACCAACAGGTGGCAGCATTAAATGGCAGTGATGCTGATGAATATGATGTTTTTTGTTTTTTTTTTACATAATACTGAACTGAAAAAAAAAACACTTAGGAACACACTAAGAACAAGAGAGACATTTAGTTGCAAGACAAGGGAGTTGTTACGATTCAGTACATTTCCAGTCTATACACAGTTTTAACAACATGTACTAGAAAAGAAGCTTCTTTTTGGGTTTGTAGTACGGCGCTGGGCCACAACTTTCGTGAGTTTCCTTGGCCAATGCCCACTGTTTCACTTTAAAGGTGCTCTGTGTAATATTTTCAGCAGTTTCTCTCCAGAGTTCATGCCCCTAGGATACAGGTTGCAATAAACCCCCTCCCCCCACAGGGGAAAAAACATGACAAACAAAATAACATAAACAGAGTCATAATTCTGAACTATGATTAAAATCTGCCAACTATAGAGAGGAAAATTAACAAGAGATGAATAAGCAATTCAGCAAAATTGTTTTACCACCTTTGATCAATCAGGGGGCCTCTGGCCGGTGGGGCCCCTGCTGCAGCCATATCTAGCCTGTGCGTTGATTTGGCCCTGGCAATACCTACTCTGGCCACCAGCTTACACTTTAATTACTGGTAAGTAGGAAATGCAGGTGTGCCAACAGAAAAATAGGGCTCACTGACAGAAAGACACAGATACAGAACTGAGGCCACAGGTGTGGTTAATAGTTGTGACAGTAGTATAGGTAGGGTTGATGATGGTGATGGGTTGCTGTGACTTGGGCACTTGACAAGAATGAGCGCCTCAAAGGCTGGCCAGCCACACACACAAACACACACACACACACACATGTGACGGAGGTCATCTTGCACCTGTTCACCCCCCTCGGGGATCGAACGCGCGACCTCGTCAACTACAACGGTTCGGCAATGGGAGACACAGTACGATACCGCTGGGCCAAGAGACTAGTCTCTCGGCCCAACGGCACGAGACTGTATGAGGCTATCGGAGGGAGGTTTACCAACGTTCTACGCCAACTCTGTGCTAGTTAGCCTCCGTTACACACACACACCATGTCTCAATCACTGCCTTATAGTGCAAAGCCATACAATATATTTTAAAAAGAGACCAAGACCAAGGCATCCCTGACACTCCCTTAGAATAAGCCCTCCAAGGTATCACACTGTATACTAGGGTACCATTCATATTTTGTTCATGTATCCAGTAAACCAGCCATTCCCTAGGGAGGAATTCAGAAGATAAAATCAAACAAGGCCAATAAAGGTCAAGTTCATCAGTGCCACGCGAAGTAGCAGTAGAAACAAGTTAACCAAAACCAGGAACAAAGTCAAACCCAAATGCTTTCTTAAATAAAACAATTATGCTGAATCGAAACACCGAAGACACTGTGAAGCTAGGATACTGCTGAGAATGTGGATTTATCCTGGCAAATGTTTCGTGTAATGGTTCACTTTAAGTAAGGAGACGGACCAACTTTTTTTTACCAGGCGCTCATGTGCTCATTTGCAAGAATGTAAGAGGAAGAGATTTTAATGAGTGACAGCATTTTCCTCCAATGAAATAGCTGACCGCACCAGGGCATGGGCGGGATGAGGTCGATGTCAACAAACCGGCTGGGATGTCGAAAAATCTTTCTTCTCTTTGAAAGCTTTTGTACTTCTGGCGGATATACTGTTGCCGATTGCTGACGGCTGAAAAATGGCTTCACTGGGGCGCGTCCTCACACTTCGATTCGGCGGTGTCAACTACAGTCGGACCATCCGTCCACTTTTATCAGTAAGTAGCCGAGATAAAAAAGTAGATTAGATAAAGATAACAACACGGAACTTCATATCTGCATGCAGATAGCCTATACGCTTCTTGGCGTCCGCATATCATATTCATACTGTGCGCTTTGCAGGTTGCGTTTTCTTGTAGCCTACGCTTTTTGCATGCATTAAATGTTTGCGATTTGAAGTTACTGAAGTCTGACTTATTAGGACTATCCTCAGAGAGAGAGAGAGAGAGAGAGAGAGAGAGAGAGAGAGAGAGAGAGAGAGAGAGAGAGAGAGAGGTACAGTTGAAGTAGCAAAGACAGCATGCGATGGAATGTTCCGTGGTATCTGTTCAGACAGGTCGAAGGAAATCGCTCTGCCAACCTAGCCTTGACTCACCTCTTCTTTGGAAAAATGCTACCGGATGTTGTCGTTCTAATCCTAAAGCAAACGTTGCCTGCTCTGCCCCTTGCCATTATGTACTACTTGTTTGAAGAACAAACAGTCATGAAAGAGGAAAATGCCATGAGTATTTTTATGGAGAGACTCATGCTTTTTCTTGAGCAAGTAGGCCTATTGCGTTTTGGTTTACTGATGTCAGTTAAGTCTCTCTCTCTCTCTCTCTCTCTCTCTCTCTCTCTCTCTCTCTCTCTCTCTCTCTCTCTCTCTCTCTCTCTCTCTCTCTGCCTAGGTAAGACTGAGGACGCCTGCCCTTCTGCCCACTGTGTTGTGCAGTTCTCTCCCAGATCCCCCTCCACCTCCTCCAGGTGAGCAGTGTGTGTGTGTGTGTATGGACAGTACACAGGGGCCCAGGACAACACACACGCACACGCACACGCACACGCACACGCACACGCACACGCACACGCACACGCACACGCACACAGGAGCAAATGCCCTGCCTGCCCGACCTGCAGTAGCCTAAACCCTGGAGGGCTTATTCTAAGGGAGTGTCAGGGATGCCTTTGTCTTGGTCTCTTTTTAAAATATATTTTATGGCTTTGCACTACTGATAAGACCATGAAGTAGACTGTGTCTGTGTAAAGTGTGTAGTGTGTGTGGTCCTAAGCGTATTTGGTCACACTTGTCACGGCATGGCTCCCTTTCTTGTTTGTTGAACTTGAAGTTAATAGAGGGTCAGTATCTCTATGGTTGCCCCATACTCCAGATGATAGAATGTGCATGTTGAAACGTATTTAGTGACAGACGCAGTTGTGTTATGGCCGTTCTTTACTCCAGCTGTTGGTGTGTGTGTGTGTGTGTGTGTGTGTGTGTGTGTGTGTGTGTGTGTGTGTGTGTGTGTGTGTGTGTGTGTGTGTGTGTGTGTGTGTGTGTGTGTGTGTGTGTGTGTCTCTGTGTGTGTGTGCGCACATGTATTTGTGTTTGTGTGTGTGTGTGTGTGTGTGTGTGTGTGTGTGTGTGTGTATGTGTGTGTGTGCTTCCCGTAGCCTATTGCTATGGGCGCCCCATATTGCAGCTGATGTTCATGCATGTGTATTGATGTGTGTGTGTGTGTTCGTGTGTGTGTGTTCATATTGATGTGTGTGTGTGTTTGTGTGTGTGTATGTACATATTGTGTGTGTGTGTGTGTGTGTGTGTGTGTGTGTGTGTGTGTGTGTGTGTATGTACATATTGTGTGTGTGTGTGTGTGTGTTCACGCTTGTGTAGTGATGTGTGCATTCATGTGCTGTGTGTGTGTGTGTGTGTGTGTGTGTGTGTGTGTGTGTGTGTGTGTGTGTGTGTGTGTGTGTGTGTGTGTGTGTGTGTGTGTGTGTGTGTGTGTGTGTGTGTGTGTGTTCACGCTTGTGTATTGATGTGTGCATTCATGTGCGGTGTCTGTGTGTGTGTGTGTGTGTGTGTTTGTGTGGTCACGCTTGTGTATTGATGTGTATTGATGTGTGTGTTTTGTGTGTGTGCGTGTTCCAGAGTCCAGCTCATGTTGCCGTCTCGTGGAGAGGCATGTCGGTTCCCCCTCAAGGCGTGTGTGTGTGCGTGTGTGCGTATGCGTGTGTGCGTGCGTGCGTGCGTGCGTGCGTGTGTGCGTATGCGTGTGTGCGTGCGTGCGTGCGTGCGTGCGTGCGTGCGTGCAATCACGTGTGCATATTTATGTGTTAATGTGTTTTTTGGTGTGTGTGTGTGTTTTTATGTAGTAATTGAGGTTCAGCATCGTTATGGGCGGCCCGTGCTCCAGCTCATGCTGCCGTCTCGTGGAGAGGCGTGTCGATTCCCCCTCAGACCCATGGTCATGACCGTGGCTGACTTCCTGTCAGACATAGAGAAGGAGGACTCCGGAGTCACGCACACCGCACTACTCACATCAGGTAATGATACGAGAGAGAGAGCGAGAGAGAGAAAAGGATAGGAAAAAAGAACGACAGATCATCTTAAAGAAGCCCTCAGCAGTTTACATTGTCTCATTTGTATGTCTCCCTCTCCCTGTGTGTGTTTACTGTATGTGTGTGCACATGCTGGTGTGTGTGTGTGTGTGTGTGTGTGTGTGTGTGTGTGTGTGTGTGTGTGTGTGTGTGTGTGTGTGTGTGTGTGTGTGTGTGTGTGTGTGTGTGTGTGTGTGTGTGTGTGTGTGTGTGTGTATATCAGATGGAGAGAAGGTGTCCTCCTGTACGCTGATGGACTCTGTCCTGGGCCAAAACTTCCAGCTGGTCATCAATGACACCACGTACAGCGTAATCTCCGGACCCAGCGGTAGGCTAACTCACCTGCATGTGTGCTTGTGTGTGTGTGTGTCGACACTGTTGATTGTGCACATGTATGTGTGTGTACTGTGTATGTACTGTGTGTGTGTGTGTGTGTGTGTGTGTGTGTGTGTGTGTGTGTGTGTGTGTGTGTGTGTGTGTGTGTGTGTGTGTGTGTGTGTGTGTGTGTGTGTGTGTGTGTGTGTGTGTGTGTGTGTGTGTGTGTGTGTGTTAGGTGGGTGTCCGATATACTGTGTATGTACTAGTGTGTATGTGTGTGAGTGTGTGTGCGTTATTGTACATACCTGACTAGTATGGTGAATGTAAAGCAAGTGGTGTGTGTGTGTGTGTGTGTGTGTGTGTGTGTGTGTGTGTGTGTTAGGTGGGTGTCCGATATACTGTGTATGTACTAGTGTGCATGTGTGTGAGTGTGTGTGCGTTATTGTACATACTTGACTGGTATGGTGAATGTAAAGCAAGTGGTGTGTGCGTGTGTGTGTGTGTGTGTGTGTGTGTGTGTGTGTGTGTGTGTGTGTGTGTGTGTGTGTGTGTGTGTGTGTGTGTGTGTGTGTGTTTAATATGTTCTGTAGATGAGCTGTGCCATGAGCACCTGACGGGTCTGGAGGACGTGAAGCAGGTGGTCCAGATGCTCTACTGCGCCCTGCACCTGCCCGACCACCAGAGGCTCAAGGAGAGACAGCTGCTGGAGAGACTGGACACACTCTCACAACAGCTGCAGCCAATGGAGAAGGTACTGTAGGGGTGCCTTCCAATATGCAGACTTCAGTCGTCCACTTGTGATTGTGGCCTCGCATATTCTGCTGACGCCCCGCCACCGTGGAGAAAACATCAAGTTTCCCTGCTGTCATCCTAACCACAACAATTTTTGGGGGAATGTTCTTCATTCGCCTACCCGATTGCAAATGAGGAAAAAACAATAGAATTGTGCTTTTGCAAGATATTGAATTGAATTTCTGCCGTCTGTGACGTCATCATGAGGTCACAAGCAGGCAAGTGAGCAAGGGAGGACGGAAGTCAGCATATTGGAATTCACACTAGGAGAGAGAGAGAGAGAGAGAGAGAGAGAGAGAGAGAGAGAGAGAGAGAGAGAGAGAGAGAGAGAAGAGAGAGAGAGAGAGAGAGAGAGAGAGAGAGAGAGAGAGAGAGAGAGAGAGAGAGAGAGAGAGAGAGAGAGAGAGAGAGAGAGAGAGAGAGAGAGAGAGAGAGAGACAGAGAGAGACAGAGCGCGCACTGGAGAGACTATTTTCACTAAAACCGCAGTTACTCGAGAAGGTGTGTTTGTGTGTGTCCGTGTGTATGTGCCGGTCCATCCGTGTTGACACTCAACAGCTACGGCCTCTGAAGAAAGTGTATGTACGATTGCGATATATTGAGAGACTAGGCACACACACACCCAGAGCTGAGCTCTCTGCAGATCCATATTCACCCAGAATCCTTTGCAACACAACATTCTTCAAATGCTTCCTGGATGACCTCACACTGCAACATCTGGTTATAAACTTTTCCACATGGCTTTCATAGGACACAACTTTTTCAATACTGTACATCTACCATAGTGTGCTAGTTCAAGTCAACCGTGAAGGGTTGGGCTATGATTCTTTACAAAACTTTGACTATCACTGACGACACAGACCCATAAATGTCACTTTCCCCTGTTTTTTTCCCTGTATTTAAACCCTGTCTCTCAACCCTCCTTTCCGGTATTCTCCTTATGCTGTCTATAGTATTCTCCCAAACTCTCATAAATTCCTCTCCCCAAGCAGCATTTCACAAACTGTTTCACAAACACAAACATAAGATTGAACGTTGGATGCACATCAGCTCAACAACCCTATAAGCGCTGAGCAATTTACGATAATGTTCTGACAAGTGATGTTGTAAAAATGATCTTGTCTTATCTAAAGATAGAAATTGAGCAGAAATGGAAGACAGGCATGTGTACGTATTGGCCATTATAGGGCCCATAGTGAGGTGTTACACCCCTGCCTGTTCCCTAGTGTTGATAACCTCTGGGTTTTGGGTATGCGACGCATGCTGCACTTGTGCAACCGTGATGTGTGGGTGTGAACCGCTTGGCTCTCAGAGCAAGATCATGAGTATGTCATTATGCATGCTTGGGCACATTTCTCAATCATTTTTGGACAATGGGATAGTGTGTTGTGTCTCTCTGTATCTCTCTTGCATTCTTGGTCTGTGAGTGTTAGTGTGTCTATACTATGAGAGAGAGGGAAGGAGACTGAAAGAAAGTGAAAGCAAACTTGTATAAGCAATTCGGATGTATACATGGTGTAGGCATTTTTAAAGAATGCATGTCTGCGACAGAGTTTCTGTATGCTTGTGAGGGACAGTTTCCATAATGGCTACAGGTATGTTGGAGAGAATGTCAGCGTGTGAAGTTGTCCCATGTACACACCTACGTAAGTCACCACATGTCTAGCATTTATACTGGCATGAACTTGAGCATTCCAATTGAGTCAACTAAAGTGTCCCTACGTGGTGAGGGTTATGGCCTGGCTCACCTGAGTGTGTGTGCTTCATTATAATGCTGTGTCTTGGTGTGTGTTCTAAAATAGGCTCGTGCACACCTTGAGTTTCGAGCAGAGAAGGATGCCAGGCGTTACGTGTGGGGGGGCCTGGCCTACATGTCCCTGCAGGGAGGCTTCATGGGCTGGCTCACCTGGTGCGTCTTCTCCTGGGACGTCATGGAGCCCGTCACCTACTTTATCACCTACACCTGGAGCATGGGCCTCATGGCCTACTTCATACTCACACAGCAGGTACAGAATACACACACACACACACACACACACACACACACACACACACACACACACACACACACACACACACACACACACACACACACACACACACACACACACACACACACACACACACACACACAGAGCTACATAGACCTGGAGCATGGGCCTGATGGCATACTTCATACTCACACAGCAGGTACAGTATACAGACACATGGATGTGTACAAACACACACACACACACACACACGCATATCACTTCTATCTTTGTCAACAATTTAGCAACAAATGTATTGTAAAAATACCTACTTGCAAGCGTATAGTAAAATTGTCAGGCATTGATTATGACAGGACAGTGTGAGAAGAGACGGGAAATGAGCGGGAGAGCGAGAAACAGAGTTGGGTTACCCAGGCCGGATTGAATCAGGGTCCCCATGGGCATTAACGCCCATATTTCGCGTATAGATGGGTGCCTTCGCACACTGCACCACAGCACCCTGTCCAATGCTTTTAATGACACATTAACAGGCAAACGATGACTCTCTGGACCTCGGTTTGCAAATAATGGCCAGAAATCCCCAAAACGACCTCAAACAAACATCTCAAAATAAACTCCAGAACAAAATCTCAATTATGAATCTCAGAAGGCATGTATGTGACTCCTGGTCTCTGGGATGAAAAGTATTCAAAATGTGAGGGGGGACATTTTTTTTAAGACTAGACGGTGTAGGTTTTCAGACAGACACCTTCAGAGCTGCCTAGCCTTGCTTCAATGTGATGACACAGTGGCCGACTTGTGAAGCAATGCAGCTAAACGACATTGCTGAGTTGACATGTTGTTTATGACCCCCCAACCATTTCCTGATATTAGGCAAGGTCAAGTATGTTCAGTTAAAAGAGAACTCAAGACACCACACTTACACCACAGGGAGATCGTGACATCAACAGGCACAAATGGTGTAATACTAGTTCTCTTTTTGACTGAGAGATTTCTTTAAAAAAAAAAAAAAGGCACTTTTGTGCCTTTATTAATTGATAGGACAGCGGAGTACAGACAGGAAATAGTTGGGGATAGAGAGATGGGTAAAGATCAGTAAACAACCTCCATTCAATCTCAAAATCTCTCAGAATTCTCAGAGTTCTCCGAATTGAACACAGATCCCTGGTGTAATGGTATGGTGCACTAGTTCGCTGGACCACATTGCAAACACTTTGTTCCCATGAGTGTTTGGGACCATGTGATATGGTCGCATCTTTATGACATCTTCAACTACAGTAGATTTGGTCAAGTCAAACACGGTGTCAAACCATCATGCAGCTTTTTCAGCCCAGAATGCATTGGCAACTGTAGTCATCTACAGATGTTTATCGCACACACTAATGTACACCACCATCTTTGTAGGGGCAGAACTCCAAAGAGACTGATGTATGCTGCCATCTTTGTAGGGGCAGAACTCCAATGACACTAATGTACGCTGCCCTCTTTGTAGGGGCAGAACTCCAATGAGCCTAATGTACGCTGCCATATTTGTAGGGGCAGAACTCCAATGAGCCTAATGCACACTGCCACCAAAGAGATTGGATTAATAAACGGGATTCAAAACCCGCCCACCCAATGCAAAAGAGTTTGCTCAAGTTGGGACTCCTAAGGGGGCGTTGTCCGCTCCCTCTTCTATTTTTGAGGTGTTTGCACAAGAAGTGTGCTACTGCCATCTACAGCGCTAAGGGGACTCCATTTATTCTCAACCTCAGGACTCCGAAGGTCTCCTAACCAAAGGTCTCCTAAAGGGGCGTTCACCTGACATAAAGTGGATACCAGAAAAGAACTAGAATGATGTATCTCTGTCTACAAGATCTCTGCTGCCACCCTTATAGGGGCAGAACTCCAATGAGACAAATGTACACCACCATCTCTGTAGGGGCAGAACTCCAATGACACTAATGTACGCTGCCATTTCTAGCGGGCAAAACTACAATGACACTAATGTACGCTGCCATCTTTGTAGGGGCAGAACTCCAATGACACTAATGTACACCACTATCTACGTAGGGGCAAAACTCCAATGACACTAATGTACGCTGCCATCTTTGTAGGGGCAGAACTCCAATGAGCCCGTGTCAGCATCCAATCAGGAGTTCATGTACGCCGACGCTAAAGATCGCCACTATCTCACCAGCCTCTACAAGGCCGCGGCCAGAGAGGGCTTCGACATCAAACACTACAACCAGCTCAAGAAGGAGCTCAGCTCGGTAAAACTCACACGCACACACACATCTGTCTGTCTGTCTGTCTGTCTGTCTGTCTGTCTATCTATCTATCTATCTATCTATCTATCTATCTATCTATCTATCTATCTATCTATCTATCTATCTATCTATCTATCTATCTATCTATCTCTTATTCTGTCTACCATTCATTCTGTCTCTCTGTCTGTCTGTCTGTACCTATTTTCTGAAAAATATGTGTGTGTGTTGTAGGTGGAGTATGACTTGCGGCGACTGAGAAATCCCATCAAGCTCCAGCTACCAGTGGAGCAGGTGCAGGACTGAGACGGACACATACACACTCGCACTTGTATACACACATGCACACACACACACTCCCATGCACATACACACACACGTAAGTGCAGAACTGAGACGGGTACACACATACACACACAGGCCAAATATAATATGGGCAATACGCTCCCACCTCCCCCATTCTCCCTTCCATTGGTTGTAACAAGTCCCTATGCGTCATCAGTTATAATCCAGTGCCACATATTCCAAATGACTTGGTTATACCTGTCCAATTCACCCAGCTGATTGCCTGGTTGAATGAACACCTGGTTGAAATGGACAGGTCAAATCACATCATTTGAAATATGTGGCACTGGATTGTTAGCTAAAGACTCCGTGTTGTGCATCACTGCTTATGCTCCACAAATATGTGCCTTTGATTATAACTGGAGATTATTGATGTCTGTTCTTATTATTTCATTTATGCAATGCCACTATTACATTTTCTTTGTTACTTACAAACTTTAATTTGTTTACTGTTTAGAGTTCTCAAAATGGGGTTGCACCTTCTCACATGGTGCCTGGGAGAGATTACAGAATTTGAAAACTGGAGCACTACTGCCTGTTACAAACCTTTACGTAATGTCATGTCAAATGTTGTGTTTTTTTTGTTTGCTGTTTGTCTATTTGTTACAGTCCTTTGTATGTTTTTTGATACAAGCTCTGTTTATTTTTTACAAGCGCTTTTGTATGTTTTGCTATGAGCTTTATATGTGTTTTCTACCTGACTGTAGAACTTTTCATGATGCAGAAATTATTTAGAAATAAAAAAAAAGCTATTTTGCAATGCTATAAGCCATGGATGTCCAACTTATTTAGGTTCAGGGGCCACCCCATTTGATCTCGGATGGGCTGCCACTGGGATACCATCATATCATATCATATTACTGTTTATATGTATATTATTATTAGTTGTAACCTATTCGTTATGCTTCAGGCTACATGTAGTTTTATCACTGATCAGGAGGATGTAGGATCATCACAGGAATTGGCTGGAGATTTAGGTACTTTTATGACATTCTTAGTCCCTCTTTATCTGTCAGGGGCCAGAATAAACCATCTTGCATGGGCCTTGTGTTTGACACCCCTGCTATAGTAAGCATATGAGACAAAATATGCGGATGCAGACACACACACACGCAAGCTTTACTTATTTTTTTGGTTTATTTTGAGGGCAGTGGTGAGTATAAACACACTAGTTTCTAATCGTAGTATACAACCTTACCACTAGATGGCGAAGTGATGCAAAAACATGCACGTGACACACACACACACACACACACGCCCCCTGACAGTTTTGCCTGGATTGGAAGTGGAACAAAATACAGAGAGGGCCCCCTCTCAATACACAAAATGTTACACTTCTAGACCTCCATCCCCTTTCCTGGGCCAGGGTTAGCTAACTCCTCTGTCAACACACACACACACACACACACACACACACACACACACACACACACACACACACACACACACACACACACACACACACACACACACACACACACACACACACACACACACACACACACACACACACACACACTTTTTTGTGACTTATCTGTTCCATAAACAAATAGTCAAATCAATGCTGAGGTAAGGTGAATGGCCAGGCTCAAGCATTTACTGGAATAGAGCAGAGACTAGATCTATGGTGAATGATTACCCAATGGATTGGAGTGAGACTGATGAGCTTTCATAGTTTTGAATGCCCCATCCACTACCATTTAGTGATTTTCACCAAAAACTTTAAAATAGTTTACTTTGGAATGCTGTGGGTAAGGCACACTTTTGATTTTGCACCACAGTATCCCTTTTAGAGCCACTGAAACAATATTTTCAGGGTTCAGGGTTATGGTTATTTTTGCGTTATGGGTATATTTAGGCCACTGAACCCTAAAATAAAGTTTTTTTGTTGTGTGTCTGAAATTGCCTGTCTGTATGGACTGTTCCTTTAAGAGGGATGTCTGCATATACAGAGCCAAAGCCTGTGCTGAAATCTGTACTCTGATCGGATGAATGACCAATGACCACATTTGTACAGGAAGCTCCACTTTGAATTGAACAGACCGGCGTTTCTTAACTGGTGGGTCAGGGCCCGAAATTAGGTCGTGGAGGGGTCTTGGGTAGGTTGTGGAGCTGTTTTGTAAAAATGTAGTAATTCACTCTATTACTGCCAGTCATATAATTGAAACAAGATGTGGTGATGCCGAATAGAGAGAGTTAAATATGGTTAGTACTCCTCTCCACTAGTTAAGGCATGTACCGTAACGGCCAAAAGTTCTCACCTTCTCATTCAATGCATTCTCACCTTCTCATTCAATGCATTCTCTTTATTTTTGTGGCTATTTACAGTACATTGTAGATTCTCCTAGAGGGCATCAAAACTGTGCATGAAAGGGACACTGTGTGAGATTTTTAGTTATTTATTTCCAGAATTCATGCTGCCCATTCACTAATGTTACCTTTTTTATGAATACTGACAACCACCATCAAATTCTAAGTATTCATTATGACTGGAAAAATTGCACTTTTCATACATGAAAAGGGGGATCTTCTCCATGGTCCGCCATTTTGAATTTCCAAAAATAGCCATTTTTAGCTGCAAAAATGACTGTACTTGGGTCTTACTAGAAAATATTTGTTCATGTCAAGATCAAATTTGGCAATAGGCAGCCCAGTTTCAATGAGCAGCATAGATGCAGTACCCTTTTTGACCATTTCCTGCAGTGTCCCTTGAACACATAGAATTATGTGATTAACATAAAATATCAATTCTAGCAGTTGTCCAACAGCGATGACATCAACACGACACAACTGATGGCCCCACACATTTCAACATGCTTATTTTTTTCTATTTTTAAGTAAAAACACCCAATCAGTCAAGTCAATCTTAATTGAACACAGAAGTCATCCAATAACTCATTAGAATTGTAGAGCTTGTTTTAGGCATTTACTAATATGGTGTTTGATGTTAAGTGGCATTGGTTCATGGGTTCGGTAAATGGGTGGGTGAGATGTTTTCAGAATTGTGTATGAAGTACCAGAAATTGTGTGTGAACAATCCAGAAAAACTGTAACGTCAATGTCTTCTTTACACTCACATTTTAGTTCTAAGACATTGACACCACACAATTGATTAGATTATTTTATTTTTTAATGTCGGTCATGTCCAAAAGAATGATTTACAGGAATAGCAGTAATTGACAATTTCTGCAACTATGGCATTTAGTTTCTAATTTCATTGAAAATGTATTAGTTATATCGTCACCTAGAAATGACAAGCTTTCTAAAAGTGCAATTATGTGACTGTTTGGAAGAAATGTGAATTATTTACACAGTGCTGACCATAGCCTCATCCTCCCCACCCAGACAATCCCGAACTCCATCATTAAGAGCGAAGTCAGAAATACACACATCAGACTTGCAATGGAAAGCTCCAGACCGACACTCTGTGGGCGACAGTTAAACACACACACACACACACACACACACACACACACACACACACACACACACACACACACACACACACACACACACACACACACACACACACACACACACACACACACACACACACACACACACACACACACACACACACACACACACACACACACACACACACACACACACACACACAGACAAAGAGATAAAGAATTAGGAAATTGTATCCGATATTAGATTCCTATACAGTATAGATAAATAGATTCACACACACAGACACAATGGCAGAACAATTGCACATCGTCCCCTAGCCCCCACTGATAGGGCCTCCCATACAGCCTGCCAAATCATTTATCAATCCATTAATAATTGAGCCTCCATCAGCAATACGTACCTTTGCAGCACATCTCGTCACTGCCGTCTCCACAGTTGTTGACTCCATTACACGTATTACTGAGCTTGATACACCTTCCATTTGCACACTGGAATTCACAGTTTTGACCTGAAAAGGGAAATATTCAATTCATTATTGACAAATCAGCAAGCATATTACTACATTAAAGGATAACTTCAGCCAATTTCAATATGCTTTTGTATTGCTCACGCTACCCTTGACTTGTCAGTACCCGGTGATGCTGCGTTTTTCGACTCAGCCCTTTCCGAGATCTGGGGTCCGTTTCTCGATTCTTGTCGTTGCTAACCGTCTTAAGACCGTCTTAAGACCGTCTTACCGTTCCCTTGGATTTAGTGGTGAGCGTCGCTGTTGAGAGGGAGTTGAGTCGCTCTTACGAAGGACGTTGCTACCGTCGTTAGCAAAGGCGCTTTCGAGATCCGGACCCCTGAGCTATTCTAATGGGGGCAGATTTTGTTGACATTAAAAACTTTCTAAACAGAGGCCTACTCCAAATATTATCCCCAAAAGGTATTGCTGTTTGCTAGTTGTCTGCTGATGTTGCATAACCTTTTGGATGTAATTGGGAATAAATCAAAATGTCTTTTTGAAATGTAAACAAATGCCAGCCCCCATTACAATGACCAGGATCTTGGAAAAGGCTGAGAAAAAAAATAATTCTCAGGTACTGACATGTCCAGGGTAGTGTGAGCATTACAACTGCATGTCGAAATTGGCAGAAGTTACCCTTTAAGGTTTGCTATGTGTTTGTGTATGCACATTCTGGCACTGTGTATTCAGACCTTGTGGGTTTGGATCCTTGTAACACTGGACTTGTGCTATGTGAGTGTTGGGTTTTAGTTGAGTCGGTTGGCCTATTTTGCACTCAGCCAGGGAGTATTCGTGCCCTTTACACAAGACATCAACGCACACATCAGGAAGGCGGGCATCAGATTTCAGAGCATCCGCGTACTTCATATTAGGAGCAGTCTTGGCCAACCTGAAAGAAAAAAACACAGAGAGCTGATTAAATTGTTGCTGATTAAAGGAGTCTTTAAAAAAATGCATTAAATGCATGTTTTGTTTACCACCAACATTTGGTTCTCCGCTCAACTGTCATTCGTCTGAATTCAGTGCGAAAAGTTAGGCATGCCTATTATAACCAACTACATCTCATTCTTGGCTCTGTCATCATTCAGTGGAATTTCAGCATGCTGAAATTTGGAATGCCCCTTAATTAACTATACAGCATTTATTCTCTGCTCACCTGTCTCCAGTCAGAAATTGTCTTTCTCGCTCGCACCCGACACCTCCCCGTTCACCTCCCTTCTGCCCCTGTTCGGTCGATTCATCAGGCGTCTTGCCTTATCCTCTCCAGTTCACCTTGCTCCGTTGCTCTCTGACCATTATCGGCAAGAGGTGTTCGCTCAGACCTCGCACATATCTGTGGGCGCAGATACTGCCCGAGGTCTCAGTGGCGCCCCGTACTCCCTTGCTCAAGAATGTTTGTTTATTGCATCAACATTTCTCGGCCGTGGCAGTACTTCAGCACCACGGCCAGCAATGTTGCCCAATATGCCGCATAATCTATCTCAGCTTCTCGAGTGCAGTGATCCGTGCGGACCCTGAGAAGCACTTTGATGATCGATCCACCGTGTGGAAAGCCGCTCTCCTGCGAGAGCTGGACGATCACGATCCGTTTTCCAGCAAGAACGAAGATGTACGCAAAGAATCGTATAGGAGAGAAAGATATCCCAAACTCTGCCCGTCCAATGCAAAGGAGTGTGCTCAAATTTGGTCTCCTAAGGGGCGTTGTCCCCTCCTTCTTCTCTTTTTGTGGTGTTTGCACAAGAAGTGCGCTACCGCTATCTTCTAAAGGGACGTTCACCCGACCTCACATGAATACTGGAAAAGAACCAGATTGAAGTATCTCTCTCTCTTATACGATTTTTTGATGTACTATGCATACATTCTCAATCCAAATGTCAGATAGCGATCTAATGAATTGTAGGAGACAGAACAGTAGAGTGAAGACATTAAATGGTTGGGAAATGACCTAGGCAGGATTCAAAGCTGGTCCCCATTGGCCATATGCCTGACTCTCGCCAGATGAATGGGTTATGCCTTGCTTCACAACATCCATCTGGAGCTACACCACAGGTGTAGGTCTCAGAAGACATGGTTTTATAAAACAAATCCTTGCACGTAATTGGGGAAACAATTGTCTGACATTTTAATGAACTGCTACTTTAACTACTCAAAGATTCGAAAATAATTACAGAATCAATGTTGTTGCGTCCATGCGTGCGGCTATTGTTGCTGAAACAACTGTGGTGTTTCACTTATTTTTCCCCTTCTCCACTACGTACATTTTGACTATGTCACATCTCTGAAAATCCCTCAATCCTGGTTTTCTACATTTTAGTTTGGGAGCAGGGCGAATCAGACGGTCCTCCAGACCCTTGTGTGAAAAGCTGAGGGGAAATACACATTCGAATCTTTGAGTAGAAACCCTAGTAAATTAGATGATGGTGAGGTACACACCTGTCCATTTTGTGACGACACACAATGTGAGCAGTAGCAATGTTCATTCTGTCGTTCTGACACACCAGGGCACGAGTTCCAGTGTTGGGCAGCTTCACCTCAATGATCTGCTTATCTGTCTTGAGAGTTGTGGTGAAGGCACTGGCCGCTGTACACACACACACACGCGCACGCACGCACGCACACACACACACACACACACACACACACACACACACACACACACACACACACACACACACACACACACACACACACACACACACACACACACACACACACACACACACACACACACACACACACACACACACACACACACACACACACACACGTGCGCGTGCACGCATCGAATAAAATATCTAGAATTAACATCTGTTGTTTTGAAGTGTTAGTAAAGTTATATTTGAACACTGACTTACTGACTATTAATCTAATAATGATTTATTAATAAAACAGTAGTGTTTACATAAAATAACGTCATGAAAAGTGGGCTTGCCAAATTAAGCACCACTGTGTCTCCCCTAACAAAAAAAACCCAGAGTAGAGTAGAAACGTTGTAGAATGCACTGTGGCCCACACGGCTTAATTGTGCTTATAAAAAATATTGCTTTATGGGTTTGGTTTGGGCACACTTAAGTTTTCCTTAGTCTTAATAAAAATAGGGGCCCAAGGGAGTGTCTTACCACTACATTTGGTTCCAGTGTGAGAGAAGCGGGCCGCAGTCACTTTCGTACACGTGAGAGCATTGATCTTGCATGCGCTGGCGTATTCAGTTCCATCATCTGCGCACACCGTCTGCTGGGCCGCTGCAGAGGGGCAGTTCAAGGGAATCTCACACTCGCACTCTGCCTTGCCCTCCACACAGCGCCGCCCTGGAGGGCAGGTGGTCTTACTGCAGGATAGGTGTGTGTACTTCTGGTTCAGACACTCCTGGGAGCTCAGGTAGGCGGATGGAGGTGCTGTGTCAGGAAGAGCAAGCTATGGGGAAGGACCAGACAAGATAGAGTTTAGTACTTCAAAAGAAAGAAGTTTACCGCACACTTAAATGCCTGAGCGAACCTGATGGCACAGAGAGGCGAAACACGCTGTTTGCTCTGAATAAACGAGCAAAAAGCCAATTAAGTGTGCGGTAAACTTCTTTCTTTTGAAATATTGAACACTCCTTACCAGCACCTAGAAGCTGTGCATGGATCTTGGAAAAGATGAGTATTAGTATTTGAGTATTCGAGAAGCATAAACAACAGTGTAGTGTGTATGTGGGAAGGTTGTGGCCTAATGGTTATGCTTAGAGTCCCTGATCAGTGGGGGGAATGCGGGTGGGAGTTTCAGAGGGACGGCAGACGTGTTGAAAAAAATTGCAAAACATCACTGGAGGAGTTAGAGTTTGTACAGTGGAGGGAATCATTGGACATATAGTAGTTCTCAGTCTAAACAGTAGAACAATTGGGACATTTTCAACTGTTGTTGCCACAATGACAAAAAAAGAGATGGGTTAATGATTTGTGAATGATCAAATTTGTGTATGGGCAGCGTTCATACATTTTTTCAGAACTAAGAAACTACTTAAATTACACACTGGAACTTTGCTATTTGTTATAATAGTACAATACATCATTACTTATGGATAACTTTAATGTCAGAATTGTACTAATTGGAAAGGGAACTATGGGTATCATTAGTCTGATTATCATCGACTTTGAAATCTCTTCGAAGCTTGGTCTGACCAATAGCATAACAATTAACATTTCCCAAACAGCATGGTTGACCCGCCTCCCTTTACTTGGTTTGCTTCTGGCTGTTTGCTTCCCGGCAAAGTAGAAGGAGTTCCTGATTTTTCAGGAGCTCTGAAACAATATTTATATTGCTCCTGGCCTGACTAGACACAACTCTGAAGGTGTTGCGTCACTAAGAGGCCACAGCCTGGCTAGAGTATCATAGCTATTTGCCATCACCTCATCCTCCCCTTCCAGACAGTCTTGTACTCCATCCTTACGAGCGAAGTAAGGAATGCACACATCAGACTTGCAATGGAAAGCTCCGGGACGACATTCTGTTGGTAACAATGTCCAAAAACACACACAAGATAATTACGATTGTCCATTAAAATGCCATGGCTTAAAACATTTAAACTGAATTTGCAAACATCGTTTTATAACGCTATTAACACCCAGTATGTTTTTCCTCACATTGTTAAAGCCACTTTGTGTTAGCTATTTCAAACAGCTGTGGTCGACTAACATAACTAGCAACCATTTTCAATAAATAGATAGGATCAAATCTATCAGTAATGTTGCCGAATAAACACCAAGCATTGACAATGAAGTGATTGTCTGTGTCCAACATCCTGCTCTACATACACGTACCTTTGCAGCACATCTCGTCACTGCCGTCTCCACAGTTGTTGACTCCATTACACGTATTACTGAGCTTGATACACCTTCCATTTGCACACTGGAATTCACAGTTTTGACCTGAAACTGAAATATGTAATGCACTATTAATGACATTTATTATATTATATTATATTATATTATATTATATTATATTATATTATATTATATTATATTTAGTTACATGTATTATAATGAGATGTCCCAATAAACTGGAGTTCCCCATATTGCTATGGAAAACACTAGCTGTGTGTGTGTGTGTGTGTGTGTGTGTGTGTGTGTGTGTGTGTGTGTGTGTGTGTGTGTGTGTGTGTGTGTGTGTGTGTGTGTGTGCGTGTGCGTGTGCGCGTGCGCGTGCGTGTGCATTGAGACCTTGGTATCTTGGATTTTCCTTGTAGCACTGGATTTGTGCAATGTGACTGTTGGGTTTCAGTTTAGTTGGTTGGCCTATTTTGCACTCAGCCAGGGAGTATTCATGGCCTTTACACAACACCTCAACACACACATCTGGAAGGCGGGCATCAAATTTCAGAGCATCCTCATACTTCATACTGGGAGAAATCTTTGCCAACCTGAAAACAAAAGTGAAAAGTACAAAATATAGGGGATGTTTGAAAGACTGGAGGGACATAAGACAGAGAAAAAAAACATATAAACCAATAAAATATTTTCATGACAGGTTTCAGAGCAAGCGACTTATTGCATGTCAGGAAATTAAAAGTTCCATGATGTACCTTAGCCAGAGAGACGGTATATTATGCTCTCAGAATCTATGTCTTAGCGCTTCATTTTTCGTTCTGCCCTATTCAAGTAGCCCATGGTATGTTTAATGGCCTTTGGGTCCACATTTAATGTGCATTTTGTAACATAATTACCAATTACTAGCCTGATAAACCAGCCTAAATGTGAGACCAGAGTAATTTAGTCTGGCCCCGATGAACGATACCTCCGAAGATTGTTGATGAGAACAACTTGTTGTTTTTTCAAACCGTGCCGGCGCTCTGACCAATCGGCAATCTTTGCCATTGATGTGCTTTGCCAATGATGTTGCGAGCTTTGTCGTCACTCCCTCAAAACCCTGCTCGCTTTGATTCAAAACAAATCTCTGCGTTGTGATTGTTTTTTCCAGACTCAGGGCACAGTGTTCTCAGATCCGAGGCCAGACCCACTCGCAGCTGAAAAATGTCGGCGTCCAGCGGGTGGCACTGGTTTACCAGGCTAACCAATTACCACAAAACAGAAAGAAAATCCAAATCTGACTGATGTACAGAACAGTATGTATGCAGATGTGCACATACAGTACACACAAATCAAGTTTAAAACAAGAAAAAACAAGAGCAATCAGGCAGCAACCTGGTACCCTGGCCAATGGTAGATGTATGTGATGTTGTGTGTTTGACACCACTGCAGGTAACCCCAAGCACTTTGGGCGGACACACAGACCCAACCCTGTCAAACAGCCTTACTGTATGAACCTTTTCATCGGTTTCAAGGGCAGTTGCTAGTGATAAATCATTCAGAAGGGCTATGGGCAACCAAACTGGAACTAGCAGACTGTAATTGATTAGTTTGATTGGCGGTTTGAGAGATACGCACTTGTCCACATTGTGACGACAGATCACGTGGGAGGCAACAATGTTCAGTCTGTCGTTCTGACACATCAGGGCTCGAGTTCCAGTGTTGGGCAGCTTCACCTCAATAATCTGCTTATCTGTCTTGAGAGTTGTGGTGAAGACATTGGCCGCTACACATAGACACGCACGCACACATGCACGCACACACACATGCACGCACGCACACACACACACACACACACACACACACACACACACACACACACACACACACACACACACACACACACACACACACACACACACACACACACACACACACACACACACACACACACACACACACACACACACAGAAACAGAAAGTCAGAGATTATGAAATGTATAGTCTGTTTAACTTCACAACTGTAATTTGGTCTCAGTTTTATCTGAGAATTTGTTCTAGGCTGTTTCTGTCTGTCAAGTCAAAACTTTATTTGTCACATACACTTTAAATGCAGTAAAATGATGAAGAGGTCATCCACTCTTCATATCAATATTGAAAAGGCCAAAACATATACAAATACTCACGCACACTTAAAATGAAAAGATGAATCTGGTAACATGCCATATTAAAATAATATATCTACAATAATCTAATAATCTATATAATCTAATAATCAATGGATGTAATTTACCAGTACAGTCGGCTCCAGGATGAGAGAAGCGAACCCGTCCCACCTTCTTGCAGTTCTGGGCCAAAACGTTGCAGGCGCTCGCATACTTTTTCCCATCATCCGCACAGACCGACTGGTTGGCCGCTACAACAGGGCACTGCATCTCGCACTCGCACTCCGTCTTTCCCGCTACACAGCGCCGCCCTGTAGGACAGGGGACCTTACTGCAGGTTAGGTGTGTGAACCTGTGTGGAGAAGAGGGAGTGACAGTGATGGAACAGTTTCGGTAACACTTTATAATAATGGATGCAAAAAAAGCATTATAAAGACTTAATAAATAATTAACTATTGAAGAAATAATCATTAACAAATGTTTGTAAATGACTAGGAAATGTTAACAAATGTTTGTAAATGACTAGGAAATGTTATGTTAATATCTTATATTTATGAAACATTTACAAATTGCTTGTAAATTAATAAAATACTCTGTTATAAGGTATGTAAAATCTTGTATATATTATTTGTAGATATTTTATAAAGCATTAATAAAAACTTGGTTAATGATCAAAACATTTGTTAAGGTTTCGTTCATCATTAGTAAATTATTTACTAAGTCTTTACTTTGCATCCATTATTATAAAGTGTTTCCACAGTTTCCGTAGGGCCTCAGGGCAGGACACTGATAGTGCTCCTCATAAGGCCTGGCAAGGTTGAAATAGGGCCACATCTCACAATACAGGAGGGCCCTAAGGCCTGGGACAAACAGCATGCTCGCCTGCAATGTTTATTAGTTTTGAAAATAGTGTTTCTAAATAATTGAATATAATAATATTATAAAAGAAAGACGTTTACCGCACACTTTCTTGACTTTATGTTCGTTTATTCAGAGCAAACAGTTTGCATAAACGAGCATAAAGTCAAGAAAGTGTGCGGTAAACTTTTGAGGTATTGAACACTCTTGCGTTTACCAGCACCTAGAAGCTGTGCATGGATCTTTGAACTTTTGAATAATAATATTATACTATAATGTAATAATAATATGAAAAATAATAGAAAGTGGCATTATGTTTCTGTCGGACAGCGACACCATGTAATGTAATGTCATGTACCTCCTGTCCAGACATTCCTTGGTGCCCAGGAAGGCAGATGCAGGGCGTGGTGTTGGGGCGGCACCAGCAGCCCCAGGGACGGGGGCAGCAGGGGCTGGTTTGGCACCGGGGGCAGAAGGGACAGGGGCAGGCTTGGCTCCAGGGGCAGACGGCGCAGCTGGGGCTGGGACAGCTGGGGCTGGGGCGGCTGGTGCGGCTGGGGCAGAGCGAACTGGAGGTTTCGCTGCAGAGCTGGCAGTGGAGGTCCCCCCTCTCTTATCTGTGCTGAGCTGTGGGGAGACAAATGATAGGAGGGACTTTAGAAATGGGGACATGAAAACACGTTTGTTTTTTATTTCAGTTGATGCATGGTGCAACTTTCGTATTCTTCAGTGACTTGGAAAGGAGAAGCATTATGTGTGTAATAGAGTGCGAAATAGGCTAGGTAGAAAACAGTTTATCAATATTCAATAGAAAAATCGTGTCTTGGGAGCTGAGGGAGCACTGCCAAATGTACTGGACTGTATGATCTGTACATACACTTTTGGCAATATGGACTTTGAGAAGGACTGGTATGAGGGTTGCCAAATTTAAGCTATGATTTTCAGCCCAAAAGATGCTACATCCCACCCAAGTTGAAATAAATTTGCTGGGACAGCAGGGCCTGAGGGTGGGTGGTGAGCAAAGTGGAGGTTTTCCGGCATAGCTGAAGGTGGAACTCCCCCCTCGCCTGGAGCTATCTGTGCTGACCTGTTTTTTTTTTGTTGTTGTTTATTTTGTTTGTTTTTGGGGGGGTAGAACACAGCAAGGACTTTGTCTTGTAAGGGAATTGTATTGTAATAACTGATTGCATTGCATTCCTCTGATTAAATTATGATCAATATGCAGTAACATCCCGTTACTGCATATTGATCCTAATTTAATCACAGGGATGGGGCAGTCATGGGTAAAGGCTGGGTGTCAAGGGTGTCAGGCCTGTAGCCTCAGGGTTGCCTGTTCGATTCCCAACACTGCCAAGAGGATGGGGGAACGAATAACCTGCACTCTCCTCCATGACTGAGGTACCGAGTGTGGTACTGTCCCGCTGCACTGTTCCCTTGAGGCATAAATGCAACTATAGTGTGTGCTGTGGAGCGCTGTGTCACAATGACAATGCCAGTTTCCCGGTGGGACTATGACTTATTCCAAATATTCTTCCTGTGAGATACTCCTCATTTACCTTCTCCGATTCAAATTCAAAGGGGAACAAGAGAATGGATTGAACAGCAGCATGCGAAGTCATTCCCAATTAAATCACATACTCATATCGAATTGCTCTCTAATATAGGGTGAGCCAGAGCATTACCCCCTAAGGGAACTCTGCACTGCAATTACAAATGGACTTTACTGTACGGGATCTGTACATACAGTTTTGACGATACAATTATGCTGACTCTGACATGGACTTTGAGATTGATGGGGCTACACTGTGTCAGAGTTCCTTAACGTCAGACCCCTGCACCAAAGCCCCCACCCCCCTTCTCTGTCTTGTGGATTTACAGCTGTGTAAATAGACAAGAGTTCAAAATTGTAAGGACTTTTAAAGAGGCGCTGACAGAAACCCCCATGTGATCCTTCATCATGTGAACAATCCCTGATAGCTCCACAAACCTATCCACAAATGCTGAATACGCTATCTGTTGAAACATTGTCTGATTCCGTTTCGGGGTTGGGGCTACATTAACAACCCCTTAAGACACGGCTTTATAAATTTGTTGTTACCAGTATGGTAATGACCAAGTCGTGGTGCATCACTAAAGGGCCTGTGTTGTGTCATAGTATTGTAGGACTATGGTAGTTACATTTCAATGACTATTACAGCGTGCCACTGGAGGTACGGCGCGCATTAAGGGGCTACGATGGCCGCCATGTGAGGTGATTTGTTAGCAATGGACAAAAAGCAAACACATTTTAACTGTCCATTTGAAGAAGCCTCTCTCTCTGCAGGAAATGTTTCTGTCAATTGCTGTGCATGTGACACAATGAAAAAAAATTGCAACGCTTCTAGCCATCTTCCCTTTCTAAGATTTTGCCTGTGTAGCCCAACACAAACTAAGAGCACACGTTGCCACAAAAAGCCCATTAACTGGAGGCAACAGCAAAGCTTTCATGTTAAATTTAATTTCCCCATAAACAAATATGTCACTTGAAGTCAATGCATGATTAATCCCTGTGAGCCTATGTAAAACACAGTAATGCTTGCTAGCACTGGACTAGCAACAGAAGAAGGAAGAGCACAAACTATGTACGTGGGTGGTTGACGTGTAAGGGCGTAACGCAAAAAATTTTTTTTTTTTAATTCCTGAAAAAAATGATGGATAAAAATTGGAAAAAATAGAACAAAATAAAGCACTTAGTGGTCTGTGGAATTTCACCTTATTTTTGCCATTTTTGGAGAAATGTGTCTTGCATCAACACATTGCATAGGCATGTCACACCGCAGGAAAATGGAGTCACACCACAGGGAATTCACTGCATTATGGCCATTTTAATCCTTTTGTACACATGACTGACATCTGAGCTCATGCTAACTTGATAATGATATTGTATTTAATCTTAATATGTTTTTTCATTTATAAAAACAACTTTTTTTCCTCCTATAAGAGCAGTCACACCACAGGACACCATAAAATGAACCTAAGCATTGTGTGACAGAAAGATTGCAATATGAAGACATATTAAGAGGTTAAGAGTCACCTTGTACTTCCACAGCACTCTCCAATAACTGAGGTACTGACTGGTTAGGAGCCAGTCTTTAAGACCCTCGTAGTTGGCCTTGCAGCTGCCCATTCACAAACATTGACATACATATCACCCCACAGGACGCAATTTGTGTTACGAAATTGAACTTGTAGTTAATATTACTGTCTTGAGTTTTTTTCACATTCACATATCTTAATATAAAGTTAATATTTATGCAATCATGCCAAATGCTTCATACATTATTCAAAATGTTGTTGGTTAATTTATATATATGTTATATTCCAGGTTTCATTAATGTTACAGTCACACCGCAGGATATTTTACATATAAACCTTTACATAAATCTTAACAAAAATGTTTCTTCTCATCTAAGACTAATATGAAACATAATGTACCACATCTTCTGTCATTGACATGTGTTTTTTAAAGGAAAAATAATAGTTTTGTAGGTTTTTAACCAATGTTACGAAAAAACAAGGCGTCACGTCTCACACCCACATGCTGCATCTCTCTCTCTCTCTCTCTCTCTCTCTCTCTCTCTCTCTCTCTCTCTCTCAAATGTAAAACTTACCGAGAGTGTGTATGTGCTTTGGAGAAGTAGAAGCACCACCAATGTGGTTCCCACGGCGTGATCCATTCTCGTCCTCATCTCCACAACACACTAACTGAGGCCGATGAGCTACAGGCGAAAACCGTCACAGACACACACACACACACACACACACACACACACACACACACACACACACACACACACACACACACACACACACACACACACACACACACACACACACACACACACACACACACACACACACAGCGCTGGACTGGGACAAAAATCAGGCCAGGCAGTTTTAGCTCAGACCGGTCCACAGGGCATTGAGAGAGACAATGAAGGCTGCGTTTTTAGCCATCTAATAGCCTATATATGAGGGCTACTTTGCAACAGCCACAATTTTTTTTTTTACTGTATATCTGACTGTTTCAGAAGACTGTAGCAGCATGAGGACTGATAGCATTGAGGGGAGGCCAAAATCATCAGAAGTCCACCAGGCAAATGCCCTGTATGCCTTATGGCTAGTCCTGCCATGGATGCACGCACGCACACACACACGCACACACGCACGCACGCACAGGGCCTTAGAGGGGCAAGGGTTCAAAGTTAAAAGGGGCAGGCCAGGGATGGTCCTATAATCAGCCTATTAACCCCATAGATCTCACATCCCTGAACTTGCAGTTTTTGGTTTAACTGTTTGATGTAATACACATTGGAATAAACACACACACACACACACACACACACACACACACACACACACACACAGGCGTGTGAGAACACACAAAGAGGCACACACATACACACACACAGATACACACAAACACACACACAGATACACACAAACACACACACACACACACACACACACACACACACACACACACACACACACAGGCGTGTGCGAACACACAAAGAGGCACACACATACACACACACACAGACACACACACACACATGCACACACACAACACATGCATGCTGACAGACACACCCATACACGCACACAAATACACAAATTGATTGCTTTTTTTATTGATTGGCCCAATTCTGGAGAGCAGACAGAAACACCAGACCAGACAGTTATGTAAAACATCGAGTTTATTTTCCAGTACTGTATATCACAAGATAAGACAAATAGCTAGTGTGTGTGTGTGTCTGTGTGTCTGTGTGACTGTGTGTGTGCATGCGTGCGTGCGGTGTGTGTGTGTGTGTTTGTGTGTGTATGTGTGTTCGCTCACGCCTGTGTGTGTGTGTGTGTGTGTGTGTGTGTGACAAACAGATACATACAGTACAGACATTTTATTTTTTTATTATTGCTTCAACAAGGAATGCTCAATTTCGTTGTGCTCGTCACAATGACAAATAAAAAGATATTCTATTCTATTCTATTCTATTCTATTCTATTCTATTCTATACATATATTGCATAGACGTACTGGATAACGTAGTTGTAGTGTGTGTGTCTGAGTGTGTGTCTGAGTGTGTGTGTGTGTGTGTGTGTGTGTGTGTGTGTGTGTGTGTGTGTGTGTGTGTGTGTGTGTGTGTGTGTGTGTGTGTGTGTGTGTGTGAGTGAGTGAGTGTGAGGTGTGTATCTGTGTTTTCACAGTGTGTCCGCTCCAGTGGCTTGCTCTGCTCAGTCGTTGTACTTGGTGATGAACTTCTCGGTGATGGTGCGTATCCAGTTGTAGTAGTGCGCCACCTGTGTGTAGACGCCGGGATAGCCCTTCTGGCCGCAGCGCTCCCCCCAGCTCACCACGCCCCACACGTACGATACCCCGCTGGGGTCCTTGCACACCAGGGGACCCCCGCTGTCCCCTTGGCACGAGTCCACGTGGCCCTGCAAGTCACCTGGAGAGACACACATGAACATGTGCACGTACACACGCACGCACGCGCACAAACACACGCACCCGCGCGCGCGCGCACACACACACACACACACACACACACACACACACGTGCACACACACACAGACACACACACACACACACACACACACACACACACACACACACACACACACACACACACACACAGCTGATGCATAATACATACAATAAGGAAATAAAACATAAACGTGCACACGCACAGTCATGCACTGTAGCCTAAGTGGCATACAAGCCAAAAACAAATGTAGCCTAAGTGGCGCATAAGCCAATAAAATGTAAATAAATAAATTAGACAGACAAATAAAATTCATAAAAGTAAATGATCACCTGCACACATCATTCCTGGGCGGTAGCGTTCTTTGTAGAAGTTTTGACAATTGTCAATCAGTGAGACACTGGCCCACATGAGCCTGTTCTGGGCCTTACCCTCTGAGGACACAATCACAACACTAATATCAATGGTGATGATCACACTCAAGCTCTCTCTCACACACACTCACACGAACGAACGAACACATGCACACACAATGTGACAAGAAGTCTTTCATCTGAACATTGTATGAAGACTGAAACTACTGTCTGGTCTAGCACACACGCAGACACACACACACACACACACACACAAACACACACAAACACAGACACACACACAGACACACACACTCACACTCACACACACACACACACACACACACACACAGTTTAGTACTTTTATTTGGATCGCAGCACATTAAAAGTTATACAGACCCAAATACTGATGGAAATCAGAAATCACAGAGTTGCATAGATATGATCATGTTGTTATTCAGTCCAATATTTATGGATAAATATGGCATCTCCGTCTCCAAATGGACAAACTGCCTATGATGGCAGAGATGGAACAGTATTTCGCCAGTGTCTTTGCTGTTGTTTTGCGCAGTCCAGACAGTTGCAGTCCTGTTAAGACAAGTTTGTGTACATGCCCAAGGCTCCCAAATACTAAAACAACTAATCTGCATTGATACCCAAGGCCCACAATGGTATCGAGTAATGGCTGATATTTCAACATTTTAGAGTTAAAACATATGTCCATATACAGGTCAAAAGAGCATCCTATTTCTAAGTGTTACAGTTCTATTGTCTTTATTAATGATGGTTATGTCAGGGCTATTTGGAAAGTTATTCATGTCCACATTGATGTTTTCAGTATTAAACCAGTGGATTTGCACTGCACTGTGTTTATACATGTTTATTGACTCCCCTAGCGTTTCTTTAATACTGTCTGCAACCAAGTCAACCAGTCTGTCATGCCTAGCGGTGTAAAGCCCTTTGTAAACGTTGCAGCCGTTCAGTATATGGGCTATTGTTTCATTTTCATTTGTGGAAGAGTGGAGAATGCAGTGTGGGTCATGGTTTAAGGGGTACCAGGTAGCCAAGTTATATCTTGTCACACACACACACACACACACACACTCACACTCACACACACACACACACACACAACACACTTACCTCCATCTCTGCCCCATCCGGAGATGGTGCAGTTATGCCCGGGCTGAAATTGCTCCGTCGACCAGGGCACGCAGACGGAGCGTATGGCCGGGTTTTCACGCACGCACATGGTGATGCTCTCTGTGGAGCCTGGGATCGCAACCTTGAACGACCTCAGCTCCAGAAGGGCAATGTCGTTCTCGTAGCTGGCCGCATCGTAACTGTGGTGGATATGCACCTGGAACAGCAGAGTTGTCGTCATGGCGTATAGCACAGTAGGGGTGTCAAACATACGGGCTGGGGGACAGACGCGGCCTGTCAGATGGATCAATCCTGCCCCAGACTTGTAGGGGGAAAACAAAACATTCAGATTGTCTACGTTTGCATGGTGGTTTCAATTCCGAATTAATCATTAATCATTAATAATTAATGATAATTAATAATCAGGGAAGGTTTTTAAAAAAAAGCATTTCGATTGGACAGGTGTATACGCTGGACCACGCATATTTCACCTGGGGGCGGGGGTGCCAAGGTCCAGGAGGACAGCTGTTAATCAGCTGTTAATCCCAGCCCAGCTCAGTCTATGTGGGCATACCTCTCAGGTCTGGTTCAGTTAAAATGCTAACCGTTAGCTTACCCGGCTAACTTAAAACATTGAGTAATCAAATGGTGCATTCAGAGGTGCATTTTTTTTAGGCAAAAAACTTTCATGTAAGAAGTCGCAGAGTGGTCCGCCATTTTTTCCTTTGCATTAACAAATTTTCCTTTTCTGTTCACCATTTACTGCATCCTATTGCTGACGTGCCTGTGAGCAAGGCACCTGACCCTATACCAATCCAGAGACTGTAACCAATAACCCTGTGCATATCTGTAAGTCACTTTGGATAAAAAAAGTAAGCTAAGTCTAATGTAATGTAATGTTACACACCTTGTGGACAAAGGAGATGTCTGTCGTGTCGATCCTGTCACGCTTTTCCCACAGAGAGAATTTGACACGGAACGCATCTGGATTATTCCTGGATAGGAGGAGGAAACAAGAATGTAAACACAATACACACACACAAACACACACAAACACACACACACACACACACACACACACACACACACACACACACACACACACACACACACACACACACACACACACGCACACAGACACACACACACAGTCATGTACAACGCATAATCCAATTGACTGTTTGAATGCTATTGTTCATATTTGACTACTGTACTAAAACGTTGTACATGTTGCCCCTTATGGTCACATCACTGGTACTGCTGAATGATGAATACATTACACAGTAGCATACTACAGTAACATGTAGTGTGTGTGTGTGTGTGTGTGTGTGTGTGTGTGTGTGTGTGTGTGTGTGTGTGTGTGTGTGTGTGTGTGTGTGTGTGTGTGTGTGTGTGTGTGTGTGTGTGCATGGCTGTAGCCAGCATTGAGGTAAGGGAGGTCCGGACCTCCCTAACTTTTCAGGGAAAATATATATTTTTTTAAATCTGCATGATTTCGAACTGCATTTATTATATTAGTTAGTTAGTCTACCCCTGCCAAATTGCCTTTGCTTGTCCCAAACTCTTGCATAGACTACAATTCACCCTCATACCTATCAATATTAATATCAATTAATCAATATCAATATAATATATTGTAAATATATTGAAAAAAAAAATTTGAGCACATCCTGGACCTCCCTAACTTCAAAACCCTGGCTACGGCCTTGTGTGTGTGTGTGTGTGTTACCTGACACAGTGGGCGGCAGTCAGTACCCAGCAGCCCCCCAGGTACGCTCCCCCGCAGTTGACCTTGCCCTCGTCCTGAATGGCCACCTGCCACTGGATCTGAGTCTGCGAGGTCAGGGGAAACCGACCGCATCGCATCATCACAGTGTCATATGGCATCCAGTCACACCGTATGCTCATATGGTTACCGACATACAGAGGTGTCAAAAGTGAAAGTAAAAGTTGAAAAAAAGAAACAAAGTTTCCTTCCAACATGGCTAAGATATCGGAGAACGAGTAAACCTGTGTATTTGTCATGCAAGCAGCTGACTCTGCACTGGTTGGATCATTTTTGTGGTGGGTTCTTGTTAGGTTTTTATTGTTTTTCAATAAACAGTCTATCAAGCTCATTAGGTACAACGGAGAACATGGTGTTACAGCTATGTAATATCATTATAATTATACCACAAATTTACTTTTACTTTTACTTTTGACTAGAGATGCACCGGATCCTGATTTTTAGGATCCTGCCAGATACCGGATCCACTGCTTAAGATCCTGCCGGATCCGGAACCGGATGCCGGATCCTACGAAAGGGTTGAAACACATAGCCTACTCACCCTTTTTATTACGTTGGCTCAAACTATTTTTTAGACTCATTGGCTTACTGCAGGGGCGGAGTGGCCCACCTTTTCCCACCGGGAGAATTTTCCCCTTGGCGGCCCTCTTTAAAAAAAAACAAAAAAAACAAAAAAAACAAAGCGAACAACATGGTTTCCTAACCAAAAAGACAAAAGCCACGAAATCTGCAGTCGTACTACATGTGGACATTAGTGTTGTCAAAATATCAACCTGAAGTGGAGAATTGTAGCCTACACCTTGATGAAATGCACAGCCAGTGGTGTAGTCTACGTAAAACGCAGGTATACGCACCCATTTCAAAATTTCAGGGATTACAGTATACCCACTTAAAATTGATTGATCCATTATTTACAATAGCACAAATATATACAGTAGACTATACACACATCAAAAAAAGCTCAAATATACAGTATACCCACTTCAAAAAGTAGACTACACCACTGGAGCCATCATCACAGTCCAAAGCATTCATAGGCCTACTAGGTTAGGCTACATCACGCTACTGTTCCATGCAAATGTGCACTCCACTGTCATTTTGACAGTTTGAAATTGAAATATCGTTTAAGGAAGACAGGATGAGCATGGGCACAAAGTTTTGAGTGTGGGGATTTTTAGAAGAGTAGGCTTACAAAATATAGTATAGTAGCCTATAGCTTACAAAAAGTCTGTCTACATTGTGCAATAAACCCCACCATGCAGCAAATAAGCCAAACCTAATAGCTACTTCAAACCACAACCATAAGTCAACAAAATGTATAAAACAAACGGTGTAGGCCTACCTTAAAACGCTGTCTTCGTCGCAGCAAATGTCTTGTTTTCTTGCAATCACTCTACTTTAATCCACAGCTTAGCCTACACACCCAGCACTGGCCACATCAGAATCTTGTGTGGTAATTATTTTGTTCCATTTCTTCAGACATAGGCTACATCCTAAATGTACCACATATAAATATATGTATGATAATAATATTATTTCGACTATAAGGAGATATACTGACGGTCTAAAAAATCAAAACAAAACCCATTGCTTCTGTTAGGCGCAGTTCTCTTCCTTACCACTTGGTGGAGTCTGTTCGTAACCCAAGTCAATAACCACAGAGCAAGTGAATGGACTGGAAAGACTGTAAACTGTAATCGCAAAATAAATCATAATTTATTAATATTTCCATCCTTTGGTAACCAATATACATATCACAGGTTCTTCAAATACTGAAAACAAAACTGTGTTACTAAGATCTTGTAAACTTCCGCGATCTACGGTGTATGAAAATTATCAGTAGAGAAGGGGTGTGGCCAATTTACTGTTTGACACCGTCAGTGAGGTATTGCCGTCTGGTATGCGGTATAAATACTGGCTAGTCGGGAAGTTGAAAGTACAGGGAAGTGGTAAATGGGAAGTCGGTGCTAATAAGTACAATGTCAAAACGTAAGGGCCGGTTGAGAAAGCAGTGCGGCCGCATTATTACATTTCACGGCCGCGGCCCACCGGGACAAGTCCCCGATCTCCCGACGGCCACTCCGCGCCTGGCTTACTGCCACACTGCCTGCAACGGCCGCTTCCAAAGGGCTTTCACTCTATGCAGCGATTAGGGTTGTGAAAGCCTAGGCTACGTAAAAACTAGAGATGCACCAGATCCTGATTTTTAGGATCCTACCGGATACCTTATCCACTTCTTAAGATCCTGTCGGACCCAGATCCTGTGAAGAACCCTAATATCCTGCCGGATCCGGAACCGGACCTTGGATCCTGGA